>NW_028270155.1:18615168-18924602 GCF_037043375.1 Chiloscyllium plagiosum | reverse complement strand
CCACCGTTCCACCCTGGATACACCTCTGGAGGCAGACTATTTGGAAGGGTACTGGAAGAGGTGACCAGAAACAACAACTCACATGGCTGAGCTAATGGCCCAGGAAAACAGAATCCAGTGAATCATGCACTTTCTCATCCTACTGTCTTCCTCTTCAGCAGCTGAGGCAGACTGCAGCCACTCCAGATGATAAAAACTAATAAAGGACCGTGGACATGGTAAAACAAAAACAAAAATAGAAATTGCTGGAAAAGCTCAGCACGTCTGGCAGCATCTGTGGAGAAAAATGAGAGTTAACGTTTCAGGTTGAGTGACCCTTTTTTAATATAGAGGAGCTTCAGATACACATAAAGATGAAAATGACAGTTAGAATAATTTCCTCATTTGACTCTGGGATTGCTTGGAAAGAATACCTCACACTGTATGATCATATATTGAGCATGACTTCAATCTGGCATCACGTTCAGAATTTTAAGAAAATCTTCAGAGATCCTTGGCCCCCTGGAAGTTAAGCGCAGCAGGTCAGGCAGCATCCAGGGAACAGGAGAATCAACGTTTCGGGCATAAGCCCTTCTTCTGGGCTTATGCCCGAAACGTCGATTCTCCTGTTCCCTGGATGCTGCCTGACCTGCTGCACTTTTCCAGCAACACATTTCCAGCTCTGATCTCCAGCATCTGCAGACCTCACTTTCTCCCCTGGAAGTTAACTCAAACTATTTTCAAAGTTTTGGGAATGCATGAAAAGGTACCAATAGAGCTCTCTCCTGCATAATGAAGTGCAATTCATTGCCAGGTATTTTACCAGCTGCACTTACCATTCTCCATCCAACGTTTCAGAGTTAGAATCTATTTCTATCATAACCACAGGATGGAAATTATTGGAAGAGAAGCGTATTGTATTGGCCACAGTACATTAACATTTCCCACCCACATGTGTAAAGAGATGAGAGGCATTATATGATTCAAAGATCATTTTAGGCATGCAGGAATATTTTATTAATATTTTATTCATGGGTTTCTCTAATATACCTCTAAGAGGACTGAAGGCAGTCAGCCAGAATCTATCTACAGGGTAACTGTTTCTATAGGAACAAAGGGAAGCCATTTGGCCATTTTAATGACCGAAATAAATTGGCAAGAAGTACAAAAAGGAGTACAGAGAATTGAACATTTATGCTAGATTGTAGCACGTAGACTGTAGTTATCTTACCTGGAATGTAAAACACCCATGAGAGGGAGCACTGCTGGATCTAATGATAGGAAAAGAAATGGAAAGTGTAGGATGCATTGGGGACTGTGGGGCTATAACAATAACAATATTTAAGATAAACATTAAGAGTAGACATTTCAAAAGAATAAATAAGAAACAAAATAATCGGCCATAAGACCATGACAATGTAGAACAGGAGTACACTGTTCAGCCCCTCAATACTGCTCTGTCATTCAGTAGCATCTTGGCTGAACTGACTTTACTCATGTCCACTTTCCTGCACTTTTCCTGTAACCCTTGATTCTCCGCAGATTTAAGCCTTAAATATACACAAGGACTCTGCCCTCACAGCTCTCTTTGCAAGGAGTTCCAAAGACTCCCAATCCTCTCAGAGATCTTAAATTCGCACCCCTTAATTCTGACCCTAAGCGATTCTCAGGGATGAGAACAAAACTAGGGAAAATAAAAGAGCAAGTATTACAGACAAACAAAGAAATGAATCAGAAGTGGAAACATTTAAGCCGATAATGAATAAAGTCCAGGGGAATGAATTCAGTTTCTACGTGTGGGGGTGTGTGTAATGGAGAGAGTTTAAACTGAGTTTAACTCTGCATCTCTGCTTAGGGATTCCCTGTCCTTCAGATATTTGACTGCAACATCATAGAAAGTGTGAGTATCTGCCTGTTTCTCTCCCATCTTTCAGAACACATGGAAACCTCCACATACAGTTGAATACTGTCTGGCTCAGCTCATTGATGAGTTGGTCCATGATGGGTACTTTCTCCTCTGCTTTCTCCCATCTCATATCCCGTTGCTCTGTCTATAAATCGCTCAATCCCCTCAATTTGATTGCAGTCTGCAGCTCACTCCTGGGTATCTGTTATTCTACACATAATCATCCCGGATCCCCTTGAATATTCCAATCTGAAACTGACTTCCATTTTTAAGGGACTCTGTACATTAGCCACCTCAATCCTTTGATTAGATTCCAGTCTGTATCACACTCCTGGGTATCTGTTGGTCTGTATATTAACCATTTGATCCAAATCCTGTTAAAATTGCCCATAGTGTTCAGGGATGTGTAGGTGAGGTGCATTAGTCAGGGGTAAATGAGGGGAAATGGGTCTGGATGGGTTATTCTTTTGAGGGTCAGTGTGGTCTTGTTGCGCTGAAGGGCTTGTTTCCCCACTGTTGGGATTATATGAATCTCGCGATTAGATTCCAATGTGTAACTCACTCCCATGTATGTGTGACTCGCATGTTTAAAAAACACCCCAAAACCTTCAATTCTATTCCATTTGGTGGAGTTTAATTTAGATAAACGTGAGGTGCTGCATTTTGGGAAAGCAAATTTTAGCAGGACTTATACACTTAATGATCAGGTCCGAGGGAGAGTTGCTGAACAAAGAGACTTTGAAGTGCAGGTTCGTAGCTCCTTGAAAGGAGAGTGGCAGGTGGATACGATAATGAAGGCAGCGTTTGGTATGCTTTCCTTTATTGATCAGAGTTTTGAGTATCAGCATTGAGAGGTCATGTTGCGGCTGGACAGGACATTGGCAAGGCCTCTGTTGGAATATTGCATGCAATTCTGGTCTCCTTCTTATTGGAAGGATGTTGTGAAACCTGAAAGGGTTCAAAAAAGATATACAAGGATGTTGCCAGGGTTGGAAAATTTGAGCTACAGGGAGAGGCTGAATAGGCTGGGACTATTTTCCCTGAAATATCAGAGGCTGAGGGGTGACCTTATAGAGGTTTATAAAATCATGAGGGGCATAGATAGGATAAATAGACAAAGTCTTTTCCTTGGGGTGTGGGAGTCCCGAACTAGAGGGCATAGGTTTTGTGTGAGAGGGGAAAGATATGAAAGAGACCTAAGGGGCAACTTGTTCACTCAGAGGGTGGCACGTGTATGGAATGAGCTGTCAGAGGAAGTGATGGAGGCTGATACAATTGCAACATTTAAAATGCAGCTAGATGGGTATATGAATGGGAAGGTTTGGTGGGATATGGGCTAAGTGCTGGCAAAAGAGACTCAAGTAGGTTAGGATATCTGGTCAGCATGGACGGGTTGGACCAAAGAGTCTGTTTCCATGCTGCACATCCCTATGATTGTATGACTCCGCAATTTTGTGTCTCACTCCCGAATATCTGTTATTCTATACGTGAGCAACCCAAAACCCTCAATTAGATTCCAGAACGTAACTCACTCCTAGATATCTGGTATTCTGCATATAAACCTCCCCAAATCCCTCGGTTAGATTCCAGTCTGTAACTCACTCTGGGGTATCTGTCATTCTGTATATAAACCACCCAGAACCCATTGATTTGATTCCACTTCCTGTCATGTTAATTTCATGTTCCCAACACAATCTAATCTCAGTAATGATCAATGTATCACTGGTCCTCCTATCTGCTGGCACTACGATCATGTTAACTTTCTGATGTTTATGTGCATGATCAGCCGGAGCCCCTGAATAATACTGTTTCAGAATTTCTCATCATTTTACACAGAAACATTCTGCTTTTTCTATTTTTACTGCAAATCACGTTCCAGAATATTCTCTTGCACCTGTCATGTTTTCAATATAATTCACAAAACACTGACAGCAAAGTAGATGACATGACGGGATGTAGCAAACTGTTACACTCGGTACCTTCATGTTGCAATGTAACAATATCCAGTCAGAAACCTGCCCTGGGTCAGGGACAAAACCTCCCTGGGTTTGGAAGTGTGGACTTGGCATAGAACGGGGATTTTTGTCCATCACTGAGTTAGTTTGGAAATCTGTGCTGCACATGGACATTTCTCCACATTATATTTAGTTTCTATGTGTGGGTGTGTGCGATGGAGAGAGTTAAACTGAGTTTAACTCTGCATCTCTGCTTAGGGATTCCCTGTCCTTCAGATATTTGACTGCAACATCATAGAAAGTGTGAGTATCTGCCTGTTTCTCTCCCATCTTTCAGAACACATGGAAACCTCCACATACAGCAGTTGAATCCTGTCTGGCTCAGCTCATTGTTGAGTTGGTCCATGGTGGGTACTTTCTCCTCTGCTTTCTTCCCTCTCGTATCCCATTGCTCTGCCTATAAATCACCCAATCCCCTCAATTTGATTGCAGTCTGCAGCTCACTCCTGGGTATCTGTTATTCTACACATGATCATCCCGAATCCCCTTGATAATATTCCAATCTGTAACTGACTTCCATTTTTAAGGGACTCTGTACATTAGCCACCTCAATCCTTTGATTAGGTTCCAGTCTGTATCACACTCCTGGGTATCTGTTAACCATTCAATCCAAATCCTGTTAAAATTTCCCATAGTGTTCAGGGGTGTGCAGGTGAGGTGCATTAGAGGTAAATGTGGGGAAATGGGTCTGGATGGGTTATTCTTTTGAGGGTCAGTGTGGTCTTGTTGCGCTGAAGGGCTTGTTTCCCCACTGTCGGGATTATATGAATCTCTCGATTAGATTCCAATGTGTAACTCACTCCCATGTATGTGTGACTCGCATGTTTAAAAAACACCCCAAAACCTTCAATTCTATTCCATTTGGTGGAGTTTAATTTAGATAAACGTGAGGTGCTGCATTTTGGGAAAGCAAATTTTAGCAGGACTTATACACTTAATGGTCAGGTCCGAGGGAGAGTTGTTGAACAAAGAAACTTTGAAGTGCAGGTTCGTAGCTCCTTGAAAGGAGAGTGGCAGGTGGATATGATAATGAAGGCAGTGTTTGGTATGCTTTCCTTTATTGATCAGAGTTTTGAGTATAGGCATTGAGAGGTTATGTTGCGGCTGGACAGGACATTGGTAAGGCCACTGTTGGAATATTGCATGCAATTGTGGTCTCCTTCCTATCAGAAGGATGTTGTGAAACTTGAAAGGGTTCAGAAAAGATTCACAAGGATGTTGCCAGGGTTGGAGGATTTGAGCTACACGGAGAGGCTGAATAGGCTAGGACTATTTTCCCTGAAATATCAGAGGCTGAGGGGTGACCTTATAGAGGTTTATAAAATCATGAGGGGCATGGATAGGATAAATAGACAAAGTCTTTTCCTTGGGGTGGGCGAGTCCCGAACTAGAGGGCATAGGTTTTGTGTGAGAGGGGAAAGATATGAAAGAGACCTAAGGGGCAACTTGTTCACTCAGAGGGTGGTACGTGTATGGAATGAGCTGTCAGAGGAAGTGACGGAGGCTGGTACAATTGCAACATTTAAAATGCAGCTAGATGGGTATATGAATGGGAAGGTTTGGTGGGATATGGGCTAAGTGCTGGCAAAAGAGACTCGAGTAGGTTAGGATATCTGGTCGGCATGGACGGGTTGGACCAAAGAGTCTGTTTCCGTGCTGCACATCCCTATGATTGTATGACTCCGCAATTTTATGACTCACTCCCGAATATCTGTTATTCTATACGTAAGCAACCCCAAAACCCTCAATTAGATTCCAGAACGTAACTCACTCCTAGATATCTGGTATTCTGCATATAAACCTCCCCAAATCCCTCGGTTAGATTCCAGTCTGTAACTCATTCTGGGGTATCTGTCATTCTGTATATAAACCACCCAGAACCCATTGATTTGATTCCACTTCCTGTCATGTTAATCTCATGTTCCCAACACAATCTAATCTCAGTAATGATCAATGTATCACTGGTCCTCCTATCTGCTGGCACTACAATCATGTTAACTTTCTGATGTTTATGTGCATGATCAGCCAGAGCCCCTGAACAATACTGTTTCAGAATTGGTTTAGTGTAAGAGGGGAAAGATATGAAAGAGACCTAAGCGGTAATTTGTTCACTCAGAGGGTGGTACATGAATGGAATGAGCTGTCAGAGGAAGTGGTGGAGGCTAGCACAATTGCAAAATTTAAAATGCAGCTAGATGAGTATATGATTGGGAAGGTTTGGTGGGATATGGGCTACGTGCTGGCAAAAGAGACTCGAATAGGTTAGGATATCTGGTCGGCATGGACGGTTTGGACCAAAGGTCTGTTTCCGTGCTGCACATCTCTATGACTATGACTAAATAAATTCTACTTGATGGCAAGTACTAGCCAGTGATGACATACCAAGGATGCACAGGAAATAAGGTTAACAGTGAAATCTTAAAAAGGCAAACACTATTCAAAAAAAAGAGGGCTCAACAAAAGGGAATACAGAGTGGTCAGCAATAAGCTTTAAAAATTGAAGATAAAGAAACTACAACACAAAATGATACAGGAGTTCAAAAAGGAATAGCAAATTATTTAACAAGCACAAAACTAACTAAGGGAAAATGTGAATAGGTAAAGAGCCACTGATAGATGTACAATTAACTAATGACTGCGAAAAGGCAAAAATATTAATTATTTTGCCTTGATATTCACCAGAAAAATAACCTAAATGGTAGGCATTGTTTATATTGGTTCATGGGGTGTGGATGTCATTTGCTATATCAGAATCAGATCCCTAAGTGTCCCAGAGAAGGTAGTGCTGAGCTGCACTCTCGAATCACTACATCCCTGGCATAGAGGTAGGCCTATAGCGCTGCTAGGAAAGGAGCTCCAGAATTTTAATCCAGTGACAACGAAGGATATAATCCCAGATCAGTACAGTGTGTGGTTTGGAGGGGAATTACCAGGTGATGTCCTCTTGGATTTCTTCATGCCTTTGTCATAAATGGGCAGCGAAGAAGAGATCAAAAGGAATAGAAATGCTCTTAAGGGAGAATGGGGAGAGATCATTAATAAATCTGGATTGACAGAAATCTTGATCTGAATGAATTACCTCCATACATATTAAAAGTGAGAGAAATGTTTGCAGAGGCATTGTTAAAACATATTTAAGAATCATTAGAAATAGCAGTGCTAGATGACTGGTCGAACAAGTCCAGTAAACTATAGACCAATTATCTTAACTTCAATGATCGGTGTTATGAAGTTGAAGATGTGTACAAGACCTTTAAGAGAGAGTGAATGCTGTTATGATCTGACAGATTACAAGCAACTGTGCATATATAACTAGATGGCAGACCCATAGTGTACTGGAAATTGAAAATATGTAACATTCGGCTGTGAAATGGATACCTGAATTTTGGTTGCTGTTTTGACGACAATTCAAATTTAAGCAATCAATTTAAATAATATCCAGGATACTAAAACCAGTTGAGATGGATTTATTGTTTTGCCAACATCGAATTCAATGAGAGGAACTGATGTTGGGGACATAAAAATAGACATTTTGAAAATTGGGAAGAGAGTAATTGCCATCAAGACAAACCTAAGAAATTAGGAAACACTCTCTATCGAGGGTACCTTTTCACATGAAACACACTCACAGTAAAAAGAAAGACAATGACCCAGGGAATTCAACAGCTGGAAGAGTGAAGTCACAGAAGATGACAGCGCCTGTGTGATTTTGAAATTAAGTTGATGTAATTTTAATAAGTGTCTTATTGGAAGAGCATCTTGTTATAGAGTTGGAGGCAGGTAATAAGCAATTAAAAGAAAAGGGGACTTAGAGTTGTGAATAGTTATTGTTTAATGTTCACTTTTAGAGTTAAATAATAAATTGATGTTATTTTCTTTAAATAGTGGAATTTGGGAGTTCGCTGGCATTCATATTTTAACGGATTACAAAGCGAGGTGAGCTTTTCTGGGTGTCTGGGCTTCATTAACAAAGGGGTTCACCTTCATGTCGTAACATAGGAAACATAATTTTAGTCCTAATTTAAAGATCTCATGGAAAACTATAAAGAACCTGAGAATATAATACAGTAATCAGCACAGATTTCAAAAGAGGTCAAACTTAACCAACCTTATTGAATCAGTTTAAGTAACAGAATAAGGAAGCATAATGCAGTAGGCATAATAAATTCTGGATTTCAAACTAATTTCAATATAGTAAAGACTTTCATGCTAATAGACTCGTGATGCAAGCAAGAACATAGAGTCAGTGAACATGGCAGCAGAGCAATTAGCAACCTGTCTCCTAACTGAAAAAACAGACTGTTAAACAAAGTTCCATCAGACTGGCAAACGTTGTGAATTAGTCTTGCCTAAAACTACTCATTATTTACACAGGAGTTGGATGTATAGTCCTAAAATTTTTATATGTTAACAAATTGCGGGTTTAAATAATAGAGGACAGCAACAAATTACATCAAGACATGAACAGATTGTAGGGTTATTGCAAACGAAATGTAGAGGCTCTGGAGATAAGGTAGTCATTAATCTCATTAAAAAATTATGGGGAACTTTCTTTAGAGATTGGAAATTTTTATTGCAACAAGAAGTTGAGGCATAGATGTTTCAGGAGCAAGTGGGATAATCCAATGGAGAAAAGAACATGTGGATATAAAATTATTGTGCTTAATAGCTTGTTTGTACTGCAAGTACTTGTGCAGCGTGATGAAATGTTTGTGTCAACTCTGAAATTGTTGTCCAATTAGTTCCACTTTCATGTTCTAATCCCACAACCCTGCAAGAGTATCTCACTATGATTTTCTTTAAGGCCCACTGGTGAAGATTTCAATCCTGATGTGAGAAAAATCACAAGTGGTAGTCAATACCTCATGTTGACGCACAAATGAGTCACCTTTGGTGTAATATTTAGTTGTCATGCCCCACTGAGATTTTTTTTAAAAACTCATTAATTGGCTACATTTTTACAACTGAAAATGTGTTGCTGGAAAAGCGCAGCAGGTCAGGCAGCATCCAAGGAACAGGAGAATCGATGTTTCGGGCATAAGCCCTTCTTCAGGAATGAGGAAAGTGTGTCCAGCAGGCTAAGATAAAAGGTAGGGAGGAGGGACTTGGGGGAGGGGCTTTGGAAATGCGATAGGTGGAGAGAGGTCAAGGTGAGGGTGATAGGCCGGAGTGGGGTGGGGGTGGAGAGGTCAGGAAGAAGATTGCAGGTTAGGAAGGCGGTGCTGAGTTTGAGGGTTGGGACTGAGACAAGGTGGGGGGAGGGGAAATGAGGAAACTGGAGAAATCTGAGTTCATCCCTTGTGGTTGGAGGGTTCCCAGGCAGAAGATGAGGCGTTCTTCCTCCAACCGTTGTGTTGCCATGGTCTGGTGATGGAGGAGTCCAAGGACCTGCATGTCCTTGGTGGAGTGGGAGGGGGAGTTAAAGTGTTGGGATACGGGGTGTTTGGGTTGGTTGATCCGGGTGTCCCAGAGGTGTTCTCTGAAACGTTCCACAAGTAGGCGGCCTGTCTCCCCAATATAGAGGAGGCCACATCGGGTGCAGCGGATGCAATAGATGATGTGTGTGGAGGTGCAGGTGAATTTGTGGCAGATATGGAAGTGTTCCTTGGGGCCTTGGAGGGAAGTAAGGGGGGAGGTGTGGGCGCAAGTTTTGCATTTCTTGCGGTTGCAGGGGAAGGTGCCGGGAGTGGAGGTTGGGTTGGTGGGGGGTGTGGACCTGACGAGGGAGTCACGGAGGGAGTGGTCGTTTCGGAACGCTGATAGGGGAGGAGATATATCCCTGATGGTGGGGTCAGTTTGGAGGTGGCGGAAATGACGGCGGATGATACGTTGTACATGGAGGTTGGTGGGGTGGCAGGTGAGGACCAGTGGGGTTCTGTCCTGGTGGCGGTTGGAGGGGCGGGGCTCAAGGGCAGAGGAGCGGGAAGTGGAAGAGATGCGGTGGAGGGCATCATCTACTACGTCTGGGTGGGAAATTGCGGTCCTTGAAGAAGGAGGCCATCTGGGTTGTACGGTTTTGGAACTGGTCCTCCTGGGAGCAGATGCGGCGGAAACGAAGGAATTGGGAATATGGGATGGCATTTTTACAGGGGGTAGGGTGGGAGGAGGTGTAGTCTAGGTAGCTGTGGGAGTCGGTCGGTTTATAGTAAATGTCCGTGTCGATTTGGTCACCCGAGTTAGAAATGGAAAGGTCTAGGAAGGGGAGGGAGGAGTCTGAGATGTCCAGGTGAATTTGAGGTCGGGGTGGAAGGTGTTGGTAAAGTGGATGAACTGTTCAACCTCCTCGTGGGAGCACGAGGCAGCGCCGATACAGTCATCGATGTAGCAGAGGAAAAGGTGGGGGGTGGTGCCAGTGTGAAGATAAGGCGTTGGGGACTGGGGAAGCGAAAATCATGGAGGAGGTGGAGGGCGTGGGTGGTGTCCTGAACGTAGGTGGGGTGTTCTTGGACTAAAGGGGGACAGGACCGTGTCGAGGTATGCAGAGATGAGTTCGGTAGGGCAGGAGCAGGCTGAGACAATGGGTCGGCCGGGGCACTTTACAAGCATATTACTAGTTTCAAAATGCCACCTCAGTAATTGAATTTGACAAAACAACTAAAGCAATAGCTGGAATATCAAATGTACTTTGTTAGTAATTAAGGAGCTTTACAGTTGCAAAGAATCTTGGTTGCATCACAAACAGAAGACCCACTCCAGATTTATACACTTTAGTTGGACATTAATATGAATTTATGTAGGATCTTTAATGTTAAAGACTTCCCAATGTATTTTGAAGAAGTAGAGGTACCAAGCTGAGCCAAGAAGAGTTACATTAAAAAAACTTGAGAATTTTTTTTTAATAGCAGCTTGTAGCGGAGGGACATCCAGTCCCTGTACACCTCCATCCCCCATCATGAAGGACTTAAAGCCCTCCGCTTCTTCCTTTCCCGCCGTACCAACCAGTACCCTTCCACTGACACCCTCCTTCTGGTCCTCACTCTGAACAACTGCTCTTTCCAATCCTCCCACTTCCTCCAAACCAAAGGAGTAGCCATGGGCACCCGCATGGGCCCCAGCTATGCCTGTCTCTTCATAGGATATGTGGAACTGTCCATCTTCCGCAGCTACACTGGCACTACCCCCCACCTTTTCCTCCGCTACATTATTTGAAGCAGAAATTCCAGAGAGTAGGGATAAAACAATTTAAGGTTCCACCATCAGTGAAATTAAAGGAGTGGAAACCCATAGAAAACCAAAAATAACAAGGAGATAAGGCAAGACTTCACAAAGTTTCGGAGTACTGTCACCAAAGAGTCAACATCCAGTTTAGTTTAAAAATTCCATAGCCAACAAGGATTTTAAACTGATTGTGTTGTCAGAGAAGAAACCAGAAGAAATCATGTCATTAGGTAAAGTTAGTCAAACCTGAAAACAAAACGTGCTGGAGATCACAGTTCCATGGAGAGAAAGCAAGCTGATGTTTCGAGTCATCTAGACTCAGAATGTTAACTTATTTTCTTTCCCTGATGCTGCCTGACCTACTGTGATCTCCAGCATTTTTTGTTTTCAATTCAGATTCCAGCATCTGCAGTAATTTGCTCCTAGCCTCTCAAACTTGTTCTGCAATATTTGGTAGTAGGTGATTGGGACAGGAAGCTGTATTTTGCACCTTTGGACATCAACAATTGTGCATTGAAATTGAAGCTGCAACTGGCATATACCAGGAAGGGTTTCAGTGGTAAAGGGACTGAAGTCACAGAACCTTGCAGCTCATTATGCATGCGCTCACCTTTGGAAAGGGCTGTTATGCTTAGTCATATCCCATTTTTGTTTGCTCTAGCTATCTAAATCTCATGGATGTAAATTTGCTTGCTGAACTGGAAGGTTCGTTTCCAACATTTCGTTGCCATACTAGGTAACATCATGAGTGACCTCCAGCGAAGCGCTGCTGCTGTTATGTCCCACATTCTATTTATTTGTTTAGGTTTCCTTGGGTTGATGATATCAGTTCCTGTGTCGGTGATGTCATTTCCTGTTCTTTTTCTCAGAGGGTGGAATGCCATGTTTCTATCAACAAACACATCGATTTGGACCCCATCTAACACCCTCTGAGAAAAAGAACAGGAAATGACATCACCAACCCAAGGAAACCTTAAAAAAAATAGAAAGCGGGACATAACACCAGCGCTTCACCAGAGGCTCACTGAAGATGTTACTTAATATGGTGATAAACGTCTGAAAATGAACCTTCCAGTTCAGTGAGCAAACTTACATCCAGAACTCAACTTGAACTATAAATCTTCTCAAAACTCGTTCTCTGAATCTTGTCTTCAAGTACTTTTTCAAACAATTCATAGAATCAGCTTTCACCATATGTTAATTTGATCCTAAGATCCAATTTTTTTCTAGTCACAATAACTTTATCAGCTCTTTGGAAGTGAGACCAATGTTACAGTTTGTATTTAAAAAGGAAAGCAAGAATATAGTGAACCGCAACATACAAGGTCAAAACGAATAAAATCCATTCAACACAACTTCCAACAACAGAAAATTATCACTTCAATAGGATTATACTTCAAGCTGCTTTAGACTCTCATTTGGACATGAAGTCATTTCTATCTCATTTTATTCTTTAGATCAGAAAGTTGAAATAATTCATGTAGAAAACATTCCGTTTTATAGCATGTTAGTGTTTTAAATACTATTTTAAATTCATTCTTGGAATCTGGCCATTCTTGGCATTTACTATCTATTTCTAATTGATCTTTTTGGAGGCTATCAGCTATGCTTTCACACTGTCCTGACATCTTCATTCATACATGCAGGACCTTTTGATACAGCATCCCTTTAGAATTGTACTGTTTTAAGTTACTTCCACATGCTTTCCCTACCAAAATTAATCAACTGTCATTTCTCCACATTAAATTTCATTTGTCATCTACCTGTCCATTCCACCAACTCATCCTTCTGAAGTACAATATGTTCCTCATTGCTTCCAAGATTTGTATCATCTGCAAATTTTGAAATTGAGCCCCTACATCATAGAACCACAAAGATTACAGCACAGAAATAAACTATTCAGCTCATTCCGTCTGCGCCTGCTGAACAAACTAGCCACCAGAGTGTAACAGTCTAAGTCATTAATACATCACGAAAAACATCGATCCCAATACTGAAACACCTCTCCGTTCCTTCTTGGAGCTTGCAAAGTATCTATTAACCACAACCTTTTTACCTGTCACTCAGCCAATTTTGCATTCTTGTTGATACTGCCCCTTTTTTTCCCATGAGGTCTAATTTTTTCTGTTGTGTCACTGTATCAAATGCCTTTTGGAAGTCCATGGACATAACATCAACAACATTGTCCCATCAACCCTGACTGTTTTCTTTTTAAAGCTCCAGCTAATTTAAAAAACCCTTAACAAATCTAAACTGATTTTCCTTAATTTCTCTCCATGTGTCCACGTCAATATTAACTTTGTCTTGAATTATTTTTAGTGTCTTGGTGTCAGTACAATCTTTACAGCACAGAATGAGGCCATTTGGCCCCATGTCCATTCCAGTCAAATATCCATCTATTCAATTTCTATTTTCCAGCACTGGCGTGTAGCCTTGTATGCTACAGCGTTTTGAATTTTTAATCTAAATAGCTCTTAAATGTCACAAAGGTTCCACCCTCTACCACCCTATCAAGCAGTGAGTTGCAGATACCCAAACCCCTCTAAACCTTCTACCCTAAAATTCTGCTCCATGGATGTAGGTTGCTCGCTGAGCTGGAAGGTTCATTTTCAGACGTTTCATCACCATACTAGGTAACATCTTCAGTGAGCCTCTGGATGAAGCACTGCTGAGGTTTCCTGCTTTCTATTTATGTATCAACAAACATATTGACTTGGACCCCATTTACCACCCCCTGAGAAAAAGAACTTGAAATGACATTACTGTAGGAAATGAAGTCACCACATGAAATGACGTCACCAACCCAAGGAAACTCAAATATATAAATACAAAGCAGGAAACATCAGCAGTGCTTAGCCCGGAGGCTCACTGAAGATGTTACCCCTAGTATGGTGGTGAAATGTCTGAAAATGAACCTTCCAGCTCAGTGAGCAAACCTACATCCAGAACCTCAACCTGAGCTACAAATCTTCTCAAAACATGCTAATTCTGCTCTATGGTTACTGACCCCTCTAATATGGGGAAATGTTTCACCCCATCTCCCCTGTGTTTGTGCCTTACAACTAAGTACTGTATACCTCAAGTCAGATTTCCTTCAGCCTTCTTTGTTTAAGGAAAACAACCCCAGTGTAAGTAGCCTCTCTCTGTCTTCAGAGTAGAATTGCTCTTAACAAGGCATAATCCTGGTGAATCTCTTCTATGCCCACTCTAGTGCAATCAGATTCAGCCTTTAGTGTGATGACTAGAGATACACATGTACTCCAGGTGTGGCCTAATTAATGTTACATACAGCTTCACCATAACCACCTTGCTCTCATATTTGATACCTCCACTAATAAAGTAATCCAATGCCTTTCTAGTCACCTTACCTACCTTTCCTTCTGTTTTCAAGGATCTGTGGACATGCACAACAAGGTCCCTCTGAGTCTCTGTACTGCCCAAGGTCCTACATTCAACATGCACTCCCTTGCCTTGTTCATCCTCCCAAAAGCATCATGACACAAGTGTCAGCATTAAGTTGCTCAGCCTATCTGACTATTGTTCCTAGAAGTTACTCCACCACTGAAGTTAAACTGGCTGGCCTGTGGTTGTTCAGAGTGCATAGCTGCTGGGCTCAGCTCTGATATACTTTACAGTCAAATAACCTCTCTTGTACCTTGCATGGTACAATTTCGATGTTTAGAGGGTAAGAAATAAAACTCCTCGACATCACAATGTCCATCTAACCCACCAACATTATAAACATTCACAGAAGCATTTAGTGTCACTCCAAATTCTGCAATGTCAATGACTCACATCAAGCTGCTTCAATTGTTCTCATAGCTCAAAAGAAATTATTTACATTAAACAAATGAGAAAACAACCACCTTGCTTTCATCTCTAGCAATAGGACTTGGAACTGGCACCAAAACTGAAAGGAATTTCCCCTTCTACCATTATGTGGTGTTATAAAAAAAAGTTAGAGGATTTAAGTCAGTGGTTAGTCCAAGAAAAAGTCTTTAAACACATTGAAAAACCATGTAGAAAAACAGATTGAAGCATTTCAACTCTGTGGTCAAAAAACTGTAATAAAATACTTGGGTTTTGTTTATAGATTCTGCATCTTTAAGAGCTGTGAGGTTTTGCTGCAGCTCTACAAGTCCCTGGTGAGACCACACTTGGAATATTGTGTCCAGTTCTGGTCGCCCTACTATAGAAAAGATACAGAGGCTTTTGAGAGGGTGCAAAGAAGATTTACCAGGATGCTGCCTGGACTGGAGGGCTTGCCTTACGAAGAAAGGTTGAATAGGCTCGGACCTTTTTCTCTGGGGAGAAGGAGGAAGACAGGAGGCCTGATTGAGGTATACAAGATAATGAGCAGAATAGATAGGGTGAATAGCCACAGACTTTCCCCCAGGGCAGGATTGACTGGTACGAGGGGTCATAGTTTTAAGATATTAGGAGAAAGGTATGGAGGAGACATCAGAGGTAGGTTCGTTACGCAGAGAGTTGTGAATGCGTTGAATGGGTTGCCAGCGGTGCTGGTGGAAGCAGGGTCATTAGAGACATTTAAACGACTGCTGGATATGCACATGGATAGCAGTGAGTTGAGGGGTGCGCAGGTTAAGTTATTATATTTTACATTAGGATTAAATCTCGGCACAACATCATGGGCCAAAGGGCTGTGCTTTTAACTTTAAATTTTTAAATTTTAATCTTGTCCATCTCATCCCTCTCAACCAAAGTTAGAACTACTGCTTTTTAAAAAGATTACTGCTCACAGACAAACTCACATGAACCAGTCAAATTTATTATCAAAATTTTGCAGATTAACTCTAGACTGTTAAATTTACTTCCTAAACGCACAAGCTAGTATTTAAATGTTAAACAAGTAATAGTTAAAACGTTCAGTGCATATTCATTTCTTCCATTTGTTGTGTTCATAATCCCATTTTGAAGCAAAGCCTTGAATTGGATTTATCCTCATGTCCACCATTCTCTTGGTCTGCTTAGCCTTCCATTCATTAGAAAAAGTGTGAGGAACATCCATATACACTGTGAATAGAAACACACATTAGACCACAGACAATAATGAGACTCTCCAGCTAGAATCTAACACTTCTAAAAGCTGTTCAGCCTTTTAATCAGAAGTTAAATGAGCATAATTGAGAAAGTTACGTATGACCTATTACTGAGATATTTGTATCATCGATAGTCACAGGTGAGGTGCTGGTAGACTAGAGGTTGGCTAACATGGTACCACTGTATAAGAAAGGTGGTAAGGACAAGCCAGGGAACTTTAGACCAGTGAGCCTGACATCGGTGGTGGGCAAGTTGTTGGAGGGAATCCTGAGGGACAGGATGTACATGTACTTGGAAGGGCAAGGACTGATTAGGGATAGTAAACATGGCATTGTGTGTGGGAAATCACAAACCTGATTGAGTTTTTTGAAGTAACAAAGAGGATTGATGAGGGCAGAATGGTAGATGTGATCTACATTGACTTCAGTAAGGCTTTTGACAAGGTTCTCCATGGGAGACTGCTTAGCAAGGTTAGATCTCATGGAATACAAGGAGAACTAGCCACTTGGATACAGAACTGGCTCAAAGGTAGAAGACAGAGGGTGGTGGTGGAGGGTTGTTTTTCAGACTGGAGGCCTGTGACCAGTGGAGTGCTGCAAGGATTGGTGCTGGGTCCATTACTTTTCGTCATTTGTACAAATGATTTGGATATGAGCCTAAGAGGTATAGTTAGTAAGTTTGCAGATGACACCAAAATTGGAGGTGTAGTGGACAGCGAAGAAAGTTATCTCAGATTATAACAGGATCTTGATCAGATGGGCCAATGGGCTGAGAAGTGGCAGATGAAATTTAAATTAGATAAATTTGAGGTGCTGCATTTTTGGAAAATGGTAAGGTCCGAGGAAGTGTTGCTGAACAAAGAGACCTTGGAGTGCAGGTTCATAGCTCCTTGAAAGTGGAGTCGCAGGTAGATAGGATAGTGAAGAAGGCGTTTGGTATGTTTTCCTTTATTAATCAGAGTATTGAGTACAGGAATTGGAAGGTCATGTTGCGGCTGTACAGGACATTGGTTAGGCCACTGTTGGAATATTGCGTGTAATTCTGGTCTCCTTCCTATCGGATAGATGTTGTGAAACTTGAAAACGTTCAGAAAAGATTTACAAAGATGTTGCCAGGGTTGGAGGATATGAGCTATAGGGAGAGGTTGAATAGGCTACGGCTGTTTTCCCTGGAGCGTCGGAGGATGAGGGGTGGTCTTACAGAGATTTATAAAATCCTGAGGGGCATGGATAGGATAAATAGAGAAGGTCTTTTCCCTGGAGTGGGAGAGTCCAGAACTAGAGGGCATAGGTTTAGAGTGAGAGGGGAAAGATAGAAAAGAGACCTAGGGGCAACCTTTTCCACACAGAGGGTGGTACATGTGTGGAATGAGCTGCCAGAGGAAGTGGTGGAGGATAGCACAACTGCAAAATTTAAAAGGCATCTGGATAGGTATATGAAAGGTTTGGAGGGATATGGTCCAGGTGGTGGCAGATGGGACTAGATTGGGTTGGGATATCTGGTCAGCATGGACAGGTTGGACAGAAGGGTCTGTTTCCATGCTGTACATTTCTGTGACTCTATATAGATATGTAATTCCTCTGCTTGGAAATCTTGCCGGCTTGTTAGTGATTTGACCTTTACCAATGGTAGCATTTCAATTTGTTTTATTATAGGCATGTTTATTTCATAAAGCACATGTGTCACTACAGCAAAGGAAAGGAATATTGACAGTTTTATACAATAGAAAATGTTGCCAGTGATTTTGATTTGATGTGATGTATTGTAGTCATGTAAAAGAGACCTAAGGGGCAACTTTTTCAAGCAGAGGGTGGTACGTGTATGGAATGAGCTGCCAGAGGAAGTGGTGGAGGCTGGTACAATTGCAACATTTAAGGGGCATTTGGATGGGTATATGAATAGGAAGGGTTTGGAGGGATAAGGCCGGGTGCTGGCAGGTGGGACTAGATTGGGTTGGTATATCTGGTCTGCATGGACGGGTTGGACTGAAGGGTCTGTTTCCACGCTGTACATCTCTAGGACTCTATGTGTGCGTTAGTACAGTGAAAAGCTTTGTTTGCAAGCGCTACAGGCAGATCAATGTAAGCAGGGGCATAGAGATCATAGGGTGTTTAGAAAGAGTGACGCATACAGGCAACAATGCATAGGAGATGCATAGGAGAAGCAATATTAACAAGCTCAACGTTATTTGAAATTAGAGAGTCCATTCATCAATCTAATAACAGCAGGGAAGAAACTGGTCCTGAACCTGTTGGTGCATGTGCTCAAGCTTCTGTATCTTCTGCTTGACGGAAGAAGTTGTAGGAGTGTGTTACTGGTGTGGTTGTGATCCTTGATGATGTTGATATTGCAGCCTTTCTGCGGCAATGAGAAGTATAAATGTTCATATTCCTAACTCGATGACATTTTCATATGCCCAGACATTTGGAAATAGAATGAAGTCTTTGTCATTGAAATGATGCAGAATTACTACAGAGAATATACAGCACATACCCAACCCAGCTCAACAATCCATGTCAGCATTAATGCTCCAACGTGGCCTCAACAATCAGCACAACCTACCACTCCCTGATCTGCTGTACAATCTCCCTTAACCAATCTGTGGTTTAAAAATTTCATTTACACAGAAAATGTGGTGTACTGTGACATGACAAGCCGTCCACAGCCTATGGCTAATGCTCCGGAAACATAGCTTCAAATCTCTCCAAGGCAACTGGTGGAACTTGAATTCAATTAATAAAGCTCTGGAATTGCAAGTAAGTCACAGTAATGGTGAGCATAAAACTACTGACTGTCATAAAAAGTGATTCGGTTCACTAAAATCCTTTTAGGGAAGGAAATCTGCCATTGTATCTTGGTCTGGCCTGCAAGTGACTCAGATATAACAATGCCTGATTTTTACCTGACCTCTGAAATGGTCTAACAAGCCACTCAGTTCAAAGACAGTTGACGATGGACAACACTATCATCCCAGGAAAATAATGAAGAAAAGTAAAATTTGAAAAATGCCTTGATTTGTAAGCAAACTGCAGTGTTAAACCACTCTTCCCAATACTAGGTATCATTCAGTGCCACCATTTACATAACTTCACTAATCTTATGCAGCTGACTTAGCTTCACTTACCATACACTCTCTGCCAGGCAAAATACAGTCCAGTTAAACCTAACAGGAATAAAGTTCCACCAATAACAGATTTCCATTCATTTGATCCCTCGTCTATTTCCACAAAGCTTTGGTGAAAGCGAATGCGATATACTGAAGAAATAAACAAAAACTATCTGAATAAGAATTTGGTTAGAGCTTTAATATAAGTGAACAAAATGAGAAAACATTTGATGAAATAATAAGAAACTGCTTCCGACGGCAGTCAGAAACCATTGGACGCCTTATTTACCAGATGAACGAGAGCCACAAAGAGAAGTTATTTTGTAATGCAGCACATTATGAGCTGGAACATACTGCCTGAAAGGATGGTGGAAGCAGATTTAATAACTTTCAAATGCAAATAGGATAAATAATAAAGGGGAGAAGGTTGCATTGCTGAAGAAATAAGGCAATGGGAATAGGACTACCCCAAAAACAATTTCAGGGAGCCAGCACAGGTGCACTGGATCAAATGACCATCTTTAGTTCTGCATTATTCTAGACTTAAAACCAAAATACAATAAAGTATAGTTACACAATCAATATGTTCTGAAGACTGAACTTCATTCACTTCCACCTGCTTGTTGAAGTTATTTTATTTGTGTGCCAGGCTACTAGAAACGAAAAGGCCATGCGTGAGTCAGGTATTGCACTTGAGAAGAGATGGAGAAGAATTTTGCATTGTGTCTCAATGTAAGGGCTCTTCACTTTGAAGAATCAATTAATTATCACCAAAAGCCCTGGAACAAGTTCATAACCATTGCCCAATACACTATTTCCACTGGGTGAGGGTTCTAGAATTAGGGGGAATAACCTGACAATTAGGGCTAGACCATTTGGGAGCAATATTAGAAAGCACTTCTACACAGAAAGGGTGAAAGATACTTTGAACACTATTTCACAATTGGCAATGGAGGCTAGGTCAGTTGTCACTTGGAAATCTGAGCTAGACAAATTTTTGTCAAGCAAAGGCCTTAAACAATATAGGTCAAAAGCAGATAAATGGAGTTATAAATCAGCAATAACCTTATTGAATGGAAGAACAGGCTTGAGCAGCTAAATGGTGTACTTTTGTTCCTATACACCTAATTCTTAGAACCACAAAGGAGAAAGAACTTTAGAGAGGCAAACAAAAAATGCAATGGATTTTAAAAATCAGCTGCCACACAAATATTTCAAAATAAAATGGGATGTAACCAAGTAATTGTCTTTTTTTAATTTCATATTTCAGTTATGATTTGGAAAGAAGCCTGAAAATTAAACATCAAATTAAGGATACATTTGACTGACGAAAAGGGGTAGAAAGGTAGGACACAAATAAGTATTCAGATACTTAGCACAATATCAACAAGAATGAAGGGCGATCCTTTTGAAAGAAAATTTTTAAGATGCTTAATGCTTGATCATTCATCTGACTGGGAAGCATAGAACAGTCTCACAATAAGGAGTCAGCCACTTCCTATTGACATCAGAGCAAATTCTTTTCTACCACAGAGAAGTGTGCATACTTGGTTATTGGGTATATTTAATGACTGAGATCAATGACTATTTGGAAACCACTGACAATAAGGAACAAGGGAATCGTGCAAGAAGGTGGAGATGAAGCAGGCCAGTCGTAGTATATTGAATGGGCGAAAAGACTCAAAAGGCTGCATCGCCTATGCAAGTTTCTACTTCTTATGTTATTAATCTCATGTCTGCATGTTCCACATTAATTGCCTCCAACCTACAACATGTGGACTGCAATGATTCAAGAAGGCAGCTCACCACCACTCTCTCAATAGGAACTTGAGACAGGCAATAAAATGCTGAACAGCCAGCAACGTCCACGTCCCACGAGTGAATAAAAACAATGGTTTGCAGGACAGTTAAAACATCAACTTTGATTAAAATGAATCCTATCTGAATATTATTGGAGTGATGAACTGAGTGGAGGATCAACTGTAAAACATTGACAAGATTATCAAAAATTATTTTGGTTGTGGTCGTTGTTCTGTTTAAATACACAGCTTTAACATTCTGCACTTAGTATTGAAAATCATCTGTATACCTGCAGTTATTCAAATATAATATATATAATTCATTGAGCTTGAGCAATTTTAAGGCCTATCAATCTTAATTCCAAGCCTAGTTAGCGGGCTACGAGGTGCAGGACGAGGAAAATTCACAGTAACAGAAATGGAAATACTTTGAAGACAGTGCATTGTTCTTGAAACCATCAGCACATCATCGATAGGCTGACTGCTGGCATTCAACTCTGTGAAATTCTCTGAACTTAGATTCAGAGTCATAGAGATGTACAGCATGGAAACAGACTCTTCGGTCCAACTCGTCCATGCCAACAGATATTCTAACCTAATTTAGTCCCATTTGCCAGCACCTGGCCCATATCCCTCTAATCCCTTCCTATTCGTAGATCCATCCAAATGCCCTTTAAACGTGGCAATTGTACCAGCCTCCATCACCTCCTCTGGCAGCTCATTCTATACATGCACCATCCTCTGCATGAAAAAGTTGTCCCTTAGGTCTCTTTTATATCTTTCCCCTCTCACCCTAAACCTATGCCCTCTAGTTCTGGACTCCCCAACCCCAGGGAAAAGACTTTGCCTATTTATCCTATCCATGCCCCTCATTATTTTATAAACCTCTATAAGGCCTCCGTCACTGCAGGAAAAATAGCCCTAACTTATCCCAAGAATACTTAATATTGTCTAATGAATCTACCCCAAAATAGTACTATGATGCCAGGTGATGATGGATTGAACTTCTGTAATGTCTCCACAGTCAAATAGCCCATCAATCATCGAGACTCACAAAGAAGAACTTGGTCAATTAAGGTTCAGTAGAGACAGACACAGCAAACTGACTATGATGACTAATTAAGCTTGCCTACTGGAATGGGTCTTATGGCACAATGATATTGCCCCTGTTTCTGGGCTACAAGTTACAAGTTCAAGACCCACCCTGGCCCCAGAGATGTGCCAAAGTATGTCCCAATACACTGGATAAAAATATATCAAGCAATCAGGGAATGTGGCACAGTGGGCCAGAAGGTCCAGGTTCAACTCCTATTTATCCCAGATGTATGTCGAAGCAGGTCGATTAACTTTCGTGGTGAAGATCTGGATCTCTAACTGTCAATCAGGGAATGAAACTTTCAGGGTAGCAATATTTAGAGTTGTGTCATAACATGTCCAAACAGGCTGATAATTTTAAATACAGAAACATTTATTGACACAAAAGCAGAAATTGATGGAAAACTCAGCCGATCTGGCTGCATCTGGAGACAGAGTTAACAGAATGACTTCTGACGAAGGGTGGCTAGACTCAAAACTTTAACCCCGTTGTACCCCACAGATGCTGCCAGGCCTGCTAAGTTTCTCCAGCAATTTTTGTTTTTATTTCAGATTACTAACAGATTTTTGTCTTATTTTAGTGAAACATTTACTGACACTGGAGTTGGGTAATAGAGATAGGACCTATACAGTTATGGTATTTCACTCTGAACAAATCTAAAACTGAGTAAAGACTGACTTCTATCTATTTCTTCACCAAATAGATATCAGAAATTTGACATCTGAGTCAGATTTGTGCCTACAAAGATTTCCCAGCACCTTCAGGCATGGTGAAAACAATCGATAACTTTAAAATGCTTCCATTGCCAGTGAATGAGGCTCAAGACATACTAACATGAGCTTTCAGATCTTGATTCTGGATATTAATAATTCAAGTAAACAGATCTCTTCCTTGAGTATATTCATGTCCTGTACTAATCAAAGCCACCTAGCAATCCATGCAGTCAAATCATAGGTGAATGGAGCAAAATCAGTCTCCATCCTCTCTTGCCCCACATTCTCCTCCATAATTAATTACTCCGCATTCTCCCTCCTCAACTACTCCCACTAATCAGACAGGTTCAATACCAACATGCAGTTTATACATCATTTCAGTTACTTACACTTCAGCTTCTCATCAGTGGAAAGAGAAACCCAAGAACTTTTCTCCTTCTCCTTCAGGGACTTTTGCTCTCTGGACAGTTGTTCCACAAAGTCAACAGCAGTAAGTGGTTCACATTTACGATCATAGTAAGGTGAAAGTGAACATGCTCCAATCTTTGCTACACCTACAGAAAACCAGGACATTTCTCAATTACATCAGCACACAATAACATTAAACACAGGCATACACACCCACAAAGGAAAATCATTGTTAAAAATATTTCTGATCACCTCATGGGTTTCCTTCTGTAGTATTTTTATAAATCTCTGTAAATCTTGGTTAAATATGCTGAAACCAGTGACTGATCATACAGTTCAGTATTCACATCACTTGCAAAGAGTGCTAAGCAAAAGCCTCTGGCTAAATTATAATTTAGTGACTAGTTTCACTTGCGTTTTATCATCTGCTATATTCAGTCTAAAAGTTAATGATTGTAATGATTTTCCTGCTATTTGTGTTTTTGATAAGATTGTATTTTGATAAGAATGCTAGAGTTTCTGATCTACATTTACAATCAAAATATGGATTTCCAACAAGTTCAGGTTTCCTTAACACACTAAAAATATAATGGAGCGTACAATATAGAAAAGGGCTTGAAAAGTCAATTTAATTTAAATGTAAAACTTGATGTTTTCCACATTGTGCTAATACATACAAGATTTTTAAAAAAGGACTGAAAGAGGAAGATATTTAGAATGAAGAAGAGTAATCACTTTTAGTATCCAGACAGGTAAATGTGGTAAAACAATTGAAGCAGGAGAATATAGGCAGAACACTATAATATATGTTGAGATAATGGTTTTGTCAGTCCACATTTAGATTACTTAATTCTGTGCACTGCACTGCACAAAAGCACTGAAGCACATTTAGCATACATTTCAAAAGGTCCACAAAAGGACAAAATTTATTGCAATTACAATGATGACAAACTGGATTTCGTGATTAGAGATGTTCAAGGATTACTGTCTAAAACGGAAAAGTAAAGGTGGTCCCTAGCAGTTTGCATGAAAGATGAAATAGTGCAGATAAGAATCCAGCAACCACACCTTGACGGCATTTTAAATTAGTATTTGGAAACCCAGCTTTGAACATCTGGCTAATGAAGTAGATACAAAATTATTAGAGACATACTCTGTGCAATTGGATACTGCAGAGTTAAAATATTCAAACAGATGTCTAGTCCTTGTGAGTATATTACTTTTCAGGTCTGTCAACAGAATAATTTCTTTTAAACACGGGTACCATTCTCATGATGCACTTATTGCAAATTTAAGATTAGGATGTTAGCTGTGCATGTGGTAGGAGTTGAGTGATGTTAATCCTGTCGTAGATAGTATTTCAACTCCAAAAGACAATGTAAAGGGTTCTCAATAAGACTCAGACAAGCTTACGCACCCACATACTGACTCAAAATACTTACAAAGGCTACACAAAAATTACAGCATCTTCATAGCTGCACAAAAAACAAAAGCACTGCACACTTAATCACCTGCCCAAATCAAAACCATTGAAGAGTATTAGCAGTACAAAGATAAACTATTTCCACTGTTTGAAGATTCTAGAACTAAGAGGCCAAACCTAAAAATTAGGGCCAGACTGTTCAGGGCAGGAGTTAAGAAACACTCCGACACAGAAGGGGTAGGGGCGGCAGTGGTTTGAAACTCTCTTCCACAAATAACAGTTGATGTTAGATCAGTTATTAATTTTAAATTAGAGATAGATTAAAGTTTTGTTACTAAAGGATATGAGCCAAGGTGAATTATACGGAGTTGGGCCAATATGGAATTAAGCTATGGATCGGCCATGATCTCATTGAATGGAGGGACAGACTTGAGGGGCTGATTGGCCTGCTCCTAAGTACCACTGTTTCTGCTATAAAGATTAGCAATTGTAAGGTTATCTTTTCTTCAAATCAAAACACATTTCAAACTTTCAGCACAGCTATAATTCACTCGCTGAACACTGACATAAGTATACAAATTTTGACTGAATAAAGTTAGCTAAACACTTTGACTATTGATCCAAGCTCTATACAACTGGCTCCTTGTTTCAATTTAGGCATCTTTTCAAAAAGGTTAGGCACAGAAATATCTAGACTGATTTTGATGCAAATATTCTGCAACTGCTCCTTCACAAAGTGAAAGGAGAGGTATCACAGTAAATTCTGAATAGCTGAAAGTTACCTGGCAAAGGTCAACAAAATATTATAAAATGTGGTATCACCCAAAACATAATCAATTTTATGGTATATAGACAATATACATTGTATTAAAACCAAACAAACCTTATTGAAATCTTATCTGTTACCGAAACATGCAACACTATATAAGTTATGAATTAAGACAAAGAATCAGCAATGGAGATTCAGAATGTGCAATCAATATTGGATCATCTAATGTAGCACTAGAATTTAGATCCTCCAACCACAATTGTTTTACAACTTACTATGTCCACGGGCTTGGATACAAACAGAAGTAGAAATCCCACACTTGGTGATCAGGCTCAGAGCTCTTGAAGCCAACATTCTGCAAAGATTTTACAAAGGACATTTGTCAGAGTCGTGTGTCTGTCAGTGACACAATAGTACGTTTTATAAAGTAAAAGTCTGAAGCATCAAGTACACCACGTAATTCCAGTTCCAAACTACCAACGCTTTAACAATTCACAAGCAAGGCCAAAGTACTAAAGATCACCTTTTCATAAAAAAGTGGAAGACCAATGTTGAGAAATGAACATTCACCTGTAAAACCAAAACTCAACATATTAAATACATCCAGTCACATTCATAATTCCAAGTTTCTTCCATTAACGAAATAGTCATAGAGATGTACAGCATGGAAACAAACCTTTCAGTCCAACTCATCCATGCTGACCAAATATCCTAACCTAATCTAGTTCCATTTTCCAGCAATTGGCTCAGATCCCACTAAACTCTTCCTATTCATATATCCATCCAGATGCCTTTTAAATGGTGTAATTGTACCAGCCTCCACCACTTCCTCTGGCAGCTTATTCCACATACACACCACTGTCTGCATGAAAACGTTGCCCCTTAGGTCCCTTTTATATCCTTCCCCTCTCACCCTGAACCTATGTAAACAAAGGCTGGAGCGGTCAGGAAACGCTCTTCGTACTGAAACCTGGGATTGAACCAGGGACCAGTAAATCTTTAGTCTAACACTCTCCCACGTCAAATTTTGCACCTTAACAACTTCATTGCAAGAGTTGTAAGCTGTAGAGCTAAAGATCATTATTGACATTTATCAATTACATATAACCCCTCAGAGATTAAGTGTAATTACTAATGGTTGAAAGTAATGTTAGGGACAGAGAAACCTCTCACAGCCTGACCACAATCACTTCCTCGATTGTCCTCCCTTCTAAATTCAGAGAAACCTTCCAGTTTTACTGCAGACTACTTAACCATGGTCACATAGCAAAGTAAAGGTATGTGTAAATACTCAAAAATATAACACACATAAGCATTCAGATTAATAAACGTCAAATGCAATTCTTGCAAGGTAACTTTATGTTAGCAATAGACATCTGCAGCAGAGTTGTAAACAAAACCCTGTATTGACTTATGGATAATTTTAGACAGACACCCATGCTAAAGTGAAATTATATTGTAACGTTCCTGTACAAGTGTGTCCAGTTTAATCATTTCACCAAAAGATCTACTGTAATAAACTATTATAATTATTTGATTCTGTGATTTTTCATTTCCCAATTTACATGTAATTCATTTGAACTGACACTTGGTAGACTAGACCACAATCATTAAAAAAGGTACTATAATAAAGACAGAGGTAAATAATCCTGTAAAATTAACATCCATCATGGTTGTAGGGCAACAAAGCAAAATTAAATTGCAAAATGCATGCCAGCAACAAATAAGCAATAACTGCACAGAAGAATTCCTGATTCAATGTGTGGATGTACCTACTAGAGAAAGTGCAAAACCTGATCTACTCTTGGGAAATAAGGCAGGGAAGATGACTGAGGTATCAGTGGGGAACCACTTTGGGGCCAGCGACCATAATTCTATTGGTTTTAAAATAGTGATGGAAAAGGATAGACCAGATCTAAAAGGTGAAGTTCGAAACTGGAGGAAGGCTAATTTTGACGGTATTAGGCAAGAACTTTCAAAAGCTGATCGGGAGCAGATGTTCGCAGGTAAAGGGATGGCTGGAAAATGGGATGCCTTCAGAAATGAGTCCAGAGACGGTATATTCCTGTTAGAATGAAAGGAAAGGTTGGTAGGTCTACGGAATGCTGAATGACTGAATAAATTGAGGGTTTAGTTAAGAAAAAGAAGAAAGCATATGTCAGGTATAAACAAGATAGATCGAGTGAATCCTTAAAAGAATATATAGGCAGTAGGAGTATACTTTGTGGGCGGCACGGTGGCACAGTGATTAGCACTGCTGCCTCACAGCGCCAAAGACCCGGGTTCAATTCCCGCCTCAGGCGACTGACTGTGTGGAGTTTGCACATTCTCCCCGTGTCTGCGTGGGTTTCCTCCGGGTGCTCCGGTTTCCTCCCACAGTCCAAAGATGTGCAGGTAAGGTGAATTGGCCATGCTAAATTGCCCGTAGTGTTAGGTAAGGGGTAAATGTAGGGGTATAGGTGGGTTGCGCTTCGGCGGGTCGGTGTGGACTTATTGGGCCGAAGAGCCTGTTTCCACACTGTAATGTAATCTAATCTAAACTTAAGAGGGAAATCAGGAGGGGAAAAAATGGGACATGAGATAGCTTTGGGAAATAGAGTTAAGGAAAATCCAAAGGGTTTTTACAAATGCATGAAGGACAAAAGGGTAACTAGGGAGAGAATAGGGTCCCTCAAAGATCAGCAAGGCGGCCTTTGTGTGGAGCTGCAGGAGATCTGGGCGATATTAAACGAGTATTTTGCATCAGTGTCACTGTGGAAAAGGACATGGAAGATATAGAACATAGCGAAACAGATGATGACATCTTGAAAAATGTCCATATTACAGAGGAGGAAGTGCTCGATGTCTTGAAACACAAGAATAGGTACATTCCCAAGGACCTGATCAGGGACGCCCTCAAACTCAGTGTGAAGCTAGGGAAGTGATTGCTGGGCCCCTCGCTGAGATATTTGTAGCATTGATAGTCACAGGTGAGGTGCCGGAAGACTGGAGGTTGGCTGACTTGATGCCACTGTTTAAGAAGGGTGGTAAGGACAAGAGAACTATAGATCAGTGAGCTTGACGTTGGTGGTGGGCAAGTTGTTGGAGGGAATCCTGAGGGACAGGATGTATATGTATTTGGAAAGGCAAGGACTGATAGTCAACATGGCTTTGTGCATGAGAAATCATGTCTCACAAACTTGATTGAGTTTCTTGAAGATGGAACAAAGAGGATTGATGAGGGCATAGGGGTGGACGTGATCTATATGGACTTCAGTAAGGCATTCGACAAGGTTCCCCATGGGAGACTGATTAGCAAGGTTAGATCCCATGGAATACAGGGAGAACTAGCCCTTTCGATACAGAACTGGCTCAAAGGTAGAAGACAGAGGGTGGTGGTGGAGGGTTGTTTTTCAGACTGGAGGCCTGTGACCAGTGGAGTGCCACAGGATTGGTGCTGGGTCCATTACTTTTAGTCATTTATATAAATTATTTGGATGTGAACATAGGAGGTATAGTTAGTACGTTTGCAGATGACACCAAAATTGGAGGTGTAGTGGACAGCAAAGAAGGTTACCTCAGATTACAATGGGATCTTGATCAGATGGGCCAATGGACTGAGGAGTGGCAGATGGAGTTTAATTCAGATAAATGCAAGGTGCTGCATTTTGGGAAAGTACGTCTTAGCAGGACTTATGCACTTAATGGTAAGGTTCCAGGGAGTGCTGCTGAACAAAGTGACCTTGGAGTGCAGGTTCATAGCTCCTTGAAATTTGAATTGCAGGTAGATAGGATAGTGAAGGCGGCATTTGATGTGCTTTCTCTTATTGGTCAGAGTATTGAATACGAGTTGGGAGGTCATGTACAGGACATTGGTTAGGTCACTGTTGGAATATTGTGTGCAGTTCTGGTCTCCTTCCCATTGGAAGGATGTTGAGAAACTTGAAAGGGTTCAGAAAAGATTTACAAGGATGTTGCCAGGGTTGGAGGATTTGAGCTTTAGGGAGAGACTGAATAGGGTGGGGCTGTTTTCACTGGAGCATCGGAGGCTGAGGAATGACCTTATAGAGGTTTATGATATAATGAGGGGCATGGATAGGATAAACAAAGTTTTCCCTGGGGTGGGTGAGAGGGGAAAGATATAAAAGAGATCTAAGGGGCAACTTTTTCACACAGAGGGTGGTACATGTATGAAATGAGCTGCCAGAGAAGTGGTGGAGGCTGGTACAACTGCAACATTTAAAAGGCATCTGGATGGGGATATGAATAGGATATGGGCCGGGTGCTAGCAGGTGGGACTAGATTGGGTTGGTATATCTGGTCGGCATAGACGAGTTGGACAGAAGGGTCTGTTTCCGTGCTCTACATCTCTATGACTCTATGAGGAAGAAGCAGATATTTGGAGTAGACTTTATCATTTCAGTGTACTTTCTTTCTAAATCAAAAAAAGGCTGCAGTATTGTGTTGGGCAGCACTGCCTACCTACACCTGTTTCTATGACTTCTACTGGGGCTGTTGTAGACAACTCATGTTACCAGCATCTAGGGTGAAAGGTCAAAGTGCACATAATAGATGATCCATTGGCTATGCCTGCAACTTAACCTCAATAAAATATCAAAAGATTAATAAATATTTCAAATGTCAACTGCTAATTATGTAATGAATTCTAGTTTGAAGATTTAAAATAATCCTGACAAATACTTATGCTCTGCTCTCAAATCTTGATATTGATCTACTGCACTCCAACCTTGTTATTAGTCGATAATTGTACTGAAAGTATTGTCATTCTTTCAAACATTATCTGTCCAGAAAACCCGCTGACATCAGATTAGCCTGAGGGAACTAAGGAATGATTATATCAGATGAGCGGGGTTTCAGAAAAATAATAATATTTGGTCCATCTCATGATAAACACCTCAGTGCTGGAGAGAGAAAAATACATTTGGCTCCGTAATTCCTTACAATAATACCGACATGTACATCCTGATTTAAGTCGTTAAAGGCTGCAAAAGACAGACAAGCTCAATGGCAAATACATAGTTTCACTGAGTGCGATGGGACATCCTCGGGGGATTCCAGATATCAAACTGATAAAACTTTTGTGGACCACTTCCAACACCGTTGTGTGACCGACGCTGTGCACATTGCTGCTGATGTTGCCTCACCCAGTGCCCAGTATAACTAACCTCCCTCACCCTGACATAATCGATGTGTTTGGGGCGGGGTTATTTCAGTTTAATTGCAGTCGGCCCCCACCGTGCTGAAGCCGCAGAGTTACTGCCCTCATTGGCAGACCTTGTGAAACGGGGCAGTCAGGTCACTCATCACCCGCTCAATGTCCCTCCCTGGGTCAGACAGGCCCATCCCAATCTCCCAATCTCCCAACCCCAACGCCCCACCCCTACGCCTGAGACCCTGCTCCAGCGGCTCCCGAAGGCGGGAGGGCGGACACCGCCGCCGCTAGGCCGAGGCCCCGGACGGGCAGAGAGAGGCGGTCACTCACTCGAGCGATCAGTCACCACAGCAACGGGAAAGCAAGTTACCGCGGGCGGAACTGACGCCACCCCGCAGGAAGTCAGGGTCAAATGGCGTCCCAGGCGGCAGGCAGCAGTTCAGGGAGCGAACAGTAGGGGGTGTATGTTGCGCACACATTCAAATGCACAATGTATGTGGACTAGTGAGATTTCACCATATAGGGTGTATATGGACTGGGTGTGAGATTTCACCATATAGGGTGTATATGGACTGGGTGTGAGATTTCACCATGAAGGATGTATATGGACTGGGTGTGAGATTTCACCATGAAGGATGTATATGGACTGGGTGTGAGATATCACCATATAGGATGTATATGGACTGGTTGTGAGATTTCACCATATAGGATGTATATGGACTGGGTGTGAGATTTCACCATGAAGGATGTATATGGACTGGGTGTGAGAGATCCTTATAAAGTGTGTATATGGACTCAGTGTGAAATATCCACATAAAGGGTGTATACGGACTGGATGTGAGATATCTTCATAAAGTGTGTATACAGAGTGGATATCAGACACTCCTATAAAATGTGTTTCTGGACTGGATGTCAAACATCCCCATAAAATATCTGCAAGGTTCGGGTGTATGATATCTTCATACACTGTGTACGTGGCCTAGATGTGAGATATCCTTATAAAGTGTGAATATGGACAGGGTGTGAGATTTCCTTACAAAATGTGTCAGTGGACTGGGTGTGAGATATCCTCATACAGAGTGTGTATGAACTGGGTGTGAGATATTCTTATCCAGAGTGTGCACACCATTGGGAATGAGATGTTCTCATCCAGAGTGTGTACATGCACTGGGTGGGAGATATCTTCATACAGAATGTATATGGACTGAGTGTGAGATTCCTGAAGATTCTCCTGCTCCTTGGATGCTGTCTGACCTGCTGCACTTTTCCAGCAACACATGTTTCAGTTCTGAGTGTAAGATATCCCCATACAGAGTGAGTACATTCCTTGGATGTGATATATCCTCTTGTAGAGCATGTATGTGGACTGGGTGAGGAATATATTCACGCAGTTTATAGGCATTGGGTGTGAGAGATCATTATGCATTGTGTATATGGATTGGGTGTGAAATCTTGTCATAAAGTATGTATGCAGTGACTGTGAGAGATCCTCATCCATGTTTCCTTGGCAGGAGAGACTAGCATCCGAGGACACAGCCTCAGGGTAAAAGGAAGATCCATCAGAACAGAGATAAGGAGAAACTTCTTTGGACAGAGCGGTGATTCTGTGGAATTCATCGGCGTAGAAGGCTGTGGAAGTCAGGTCATTGAGTCTATTTAAAAGAGAGATAAATAGGTTCTTGATTGTCAAGGGGATCAACTGTTACAGAAAGAAAGCAGGAGAATGAGGTTGAGAAACTTTTACAGCCATGATTGAATGGTAGAGCACACTCAATGGGCTGAATGGCCTAATTTCCACTCCTATGTCTTATGGTCTTACATCCAGAATGTATGTACATCAAGAAAGAGATGGATAGAGCTCTTAGAGATAGTGGGATCCAGGATTATGGGGATAAGGCAGGATACTGATTGTGGATGATCAGCCATGATCATAATGAATGGTGGTGCTGACTCGAAGGGCCGAATGGCCTCCTCCTGTACCTGTAGTCTATTGTATGTGGACTGGGTGTCAGATATCCTCATCCAAATTGTGTATGTGCACTGGCTTTGAAAAAGCCTCATCAAGTGTATATATGACAGGGTGTGAGATTAAAATTAAATGTTATTGTCATGTGTACTCAAGTATAGGAATACAGGAGTACACTGAAAAGAGCAGACACATTGCCAATCTTCAGCATCATCTTAGTTACAAAACCAGAATTTAAAAACAACACAATTTTTATTTGATAAAAGAGCCATAAGGTAAGAAAACATCCAGATCAGAAAGTCTAAAGACTTATCTCCATGAAGGTATTTGGAAAACTCATCCACCATGCAGGCAACCAGGACTAGCCTGGAGGCTGTCGTCATTACACAAAAGGTCCCCTATTGCTGCCAATGTTGTTCTGCCACCCGGGAAGCCACTGTCTCCCATCATGCCACCACCTCCAACTGCCGGGAGGCTGCCAATCCATGCACATCCCGGTCTCACTGCAGTGCCAATGCCACTGAATCACTGCAAAAGTCTTGAAAGAAAAGAAAACAAAGAGAAAAGTAAAGAAAAAGAGCAGAAGTTAAAAACAAAGTAACATAAAAAAGGAATGCAGGCAGGACTGTACAAGACCTGGGCTCAGCCCTGTTATTCCGACGCCATCTTGAATGATATCTTCAAACAGCATTTATATGGACTGGGTGTGAGATATCCTCATACAATGAGTATATGGACTGGGTGTGAGATAGCCTCATACAGAGTGTCTATAGGACTAGGGGTAAGAAAGCTTCATATTGTGTGTATAGACTGGGTGTGAGATATCTTTACATAGCATGCATATGTTCTTGGTGTGAGAAATATTCATACCAAGTTTATATGGACTGGGAGTGAGATATTCTTGTACACAATGTTACGATCTGGGTTTGAGATGTGTGAGTGGAGTGAGTATGTAATATCCTCACCATCTGTATGTGGGACTGAATATAACAGGATGGTTATATGTTTAAGACAGATCAAGCGTCAGTTAAATTACTGTGACAATGTATGGAGTTGAGTGCAGATGTTAGAAAATGTAATGATTAACACTGTGTATGTAAATTATGTAAGCATTGACTCATGAAAGGAATGGGTCAGACCAGCAATGGTGAATACATATGTGGACGCTGATGGGATAAAAAGGGTGAAATGTAACTGTATTGTTGCATCTTAATTCCTACACTGTACCAGAATGGTGAACCACTAAGAATCTACAATGTTGATGGGAAAAAGTGGCCAACTTCAGAAGAACAATTGCTGTGAACAACAGAGCCAAGCACTGCTCATTAAGCAGGAATTTGGTGATGTGGGGCTGCCTAAGACTGCTTGACCTTTGTGGTTATCAAGACTTCTAAATTAAAGAAAGAAGGCAGAACAGTGAGACAGATGTATCTTTTCTATACAACCCTTGGATGGATGGTCTTAGAGTCACAAGGGTCCTTGGGTAGGAATCAAAATTTATGGAACTTTGAAAGAGAAAACACACAAAAATATGTATTTTGAATACATCGGCCATGTAACTTAGAAATAACTATTGCAGAAGCAGGACCTTGAGCACAGAGTTCAGAGAAGAAGAACAGACCTAGCTGCTTGACTGAAGCCCGGCCAGCTCTCCCTCATTAGTGTGAGTAATACCAAAGTCTCAATAATGAGTCTGAGGCAGATTTGTTTGTACCCTGACACAGTTTTATGCTGTAGTATTAAACTGACAGAATGGTTTAAAAACAAGTAGATTGCAGTAACAGTACAGACTGTATTTATTGTGTTCATTGGTGATGACTCAGAGACAGCAATGAACGACACTCACATAGTGTCTTCAACCATTCTTGGATTCAAGATGGTGCCAACACCAGGCAACTCTTTGCGTGCTATCTACAGCAGTTCTTATTTCCACATTTCTTTAATCGGTAGCACTATTAAATCTCAATTCTAAGTCTGTAAAAATTACTAACAATATTCTCTTAAATCTCTGTTTAATCTATATGTTCTTGATCCATATGTTCTTGTGTTATGATCTGCCTCTACTACACACAAAATAAAACCTTTCACTGTACGTAGGTACATGTGACAACAACAAATCAAATTAAATCAAATTATAAAGGAACAGTGGGAGAAACAATCAGTTTCCTAACAATGAGTTTTGACTGAACCCCACAGGGCCTCAGCACTCCAGTATCCAATTGCATCTTTCCCCGTACCTCTGTTGAAAGTAAGTTTGTGTTGAATTGAGACAGAGACTGGAGAACTAACTCATGTTGGAGGCTGACTGAACAGGGAATCCTTAAGCACTGAATCCAGCACTCATTTCTTGTCTGCTGTCACACAGAGAGAGTGGGTGATGAATTTTCCCTGATGAAACAGTTTGCGAAGTGTGACCCGTCATTCTGTACAATTCCGGTTGCCCTGCTACAGGGAGGACATTGTTAAACTTGAGAGGGTGCAGAAAATATGTACAGGAATGTTGCCAGGGTTGGAAAGTTTGAGTTATAGAGAAAGACTGAATAGGCTGGGGCATCTTTCCCCTCAAGTGGTGGAGGCTGAGGGGTGACCTTATAAAGGTTTATAAAATCATGAGGGGCATGTTTAGGGCGAATAGCCAAGGTCTTTTTCCTGTGGTGTCAGAGTCCAAAACTGAAGGGCATAGATTTAAGGTGAGAGGGGAAAGATTTGAAAAGGACTGAGGGGGTAACTTTTTCATGCAGAGGGTGGTGCCTGTATGGAACGAGCTGCAAAAGGAGATGGTGGAGATGGATATAATTACAACATTTAAAAGGCACCTGATTATGTACATGAACAGAAAGGATTTAGAGGGATATGACCAAATGCTGGCAAATGGGACTAGGTCAGATTGGGATATCTGGTTGGCGCGGACGAGTTGGTCCAAAGGTTCTGTTTCCATGCCAAATGACTCTATGACTATCTTAGCGCTGCCAAAGAATTGTCTATAGGCTCAATGCAATATGCAATACACGGTAGATTTTCTGTTATAAGAGACAGTCATTGCCTGCCACTTGTGCGATGTGAATATTATTTGTCACATGTTGATCCAAGCCTGAATGTTGTCCAGGTCTTGCTGCATCTCGATTCAGTATACTGCTCCAGTATCTGAAGATTCACAAATGCTACATAACATTGTGTAATTATCAGATAACATTAAATTGGAGAGGAGGTCATGGATAATGCAGCTGAAGATATTTGGGCATGGTACACTTCTGTGAGGAACGATGACTTGGGGTTGGAATAAATGACTTTCAACAACCGCAACAATCTTCCTTTGTGCTATGTATGACCTGACAATTGGATAGGTTTGCCCACATTTCCATTGACTTCAATTTTGCTCTGGCTTCTTGATGCAATACTTGGTCATATGTTGCTTTTATGTCAAGTGCACCTCTTTCACCTCATTGGAGCATATCTGAATAAATATTCTAAATCCAGAGATGTCAAGTACTAAAATTAGTGAGGTAGTCTCTCCAGATGTGTCATGTCTGTGAAGCAATGACTTGGCCAGAGTTGAAATGTGATGTGGAGACAAATGTTTTATGCCAGAGTATAAATATCACTGGACAACAGTATATTAATTGGGCTGCTTTGATGGAACATTTGTGATCCATTATGTGTCTAATTTGATGAGAGCAATCTAATTACTAAAACCTCTGTGGGATGTCTACAGGGTTACACTAACTAGCTGAGTTCATTAGCACATCTGTTTTTGTGAGGGATATCAATTCTGGAAACTGGATTCTTTCATTTAGTTTCCAAGGATTGTTTGCCACATTTCAGGAAATACTTGGCAGAAGTTTAAAAAGAACTGAGCTACAATGAGTCTGTCATTATGCTGTGATAAAAAGATGTTCTCCCAGAGAACTGTGTTCCATTCACAGCTTTCCACTTAAAAAAAAGGTTAGGCTTTACTTTGAAGCCTCAGACATGGAATTAGTATTAAATAGATTGGTTCCCACGCCTTGATTAATTTTACAGTAATTACTTCTTTTGGATGGGGGGATGGGGGGGAGAGGGTTTGGTGGCATAGCAGCAATATCATTGGACTAATCCAGGAGTCCCAGGCTCATGTTCTCCAGACACAAGTTCAAATTCCATCATTGCTATTCAAAAAACCTGCAATATAAAGTTGGTCTCAATTGTGATGCCCATTAAATTACCACCAACTGGTTCACTAATGCCTTTTAGGGAAGAAAATCTGATATCCTTCCTATGCATGTGACTCCTGACCCAAAGTAATTTATTTGACTCTTAAACTGCCTTCTGAAATGGCCTGAGCAAGTTCCAGGGTAATTAAGGATGGGTAACAAATGCTAGCCCAGCCCCCATAACAAAACCCGTTGTCTCGTGACTAGATTAGTGAGAAGCTGACAGATGGAGGGGGGAACAATATTGTGAGTAAACCAACCCTTCATCTACAACGTGTATGAGCCATTAGTGCTGGAAGCACAGTTGTGACAAGATTATGTTGAAGTACAGATTTGAGATGACCCAAGGAATCCCTTATGGACTCAACTTGTCAGCCTCTCTTTGTTCATCCCGGAGATCGTTCTCATTGATAGTCTGGAATAGAAGACTCTTACAGATAGTTTAGTTTAATTTTAGTCATCCCCTTTATTTACCAATAGCATCACTATTACAACATAACACTGATACCTATAAGCTAAACTAAGTAGGTTCTAATAACCCAAAAGAGTAGGGCACCAGCTCTTCAAGAGCCCAGCAGGCTACTCCGATGTTCTGACACAAAGTGTCTTCCTTTATTTAAAAAGTTTACAAAAACATTGCATGTTCTTAATTAGGCAGACAACAGTGAAAGACAACAATTCGTAAGGAAGAGAAGTTAATTGATGGGTCTGTGTACGCTCGACTAATCACTCCTACAGGCCCTAAGCCATTCATCAGGTGGGATAAACAAATCCAGCTGTTAGGCGCCTGTTGAGATAAGTTAGTATCATAACGAGGTACCAGTCTGAGCTAATTGGAGAGTTCATAAGGTAACCTTGCACATCTCACATGTCAGATACAATCATTTGCAAAATGGCTTCTTAGCAAGGATAACAAAAGTTTTGAACATAAAATGACTTCCAGACACATTGTGCCAGAATCTCTTCAATGTTAGGTTTAGAATACTTTTTAAGCTAGGTCAGACTCCTGCTTTTACTCTTAAGCACAGAATCATCTGTGCCTGAGGCTGAGATGTTACTATAAGGTTGTATTTAAACTGATTCATTAGTCGTGAATTAAACATGCTTTCTTTTCGGGGTTGTGATTCAAATTCAAATAAGACATAAGATCTGACTAGTTAGAATTGATAGTGGGTGACAGTCTATAGGATGGTCTGCAAGATCAGCAAGTAAGTTAAAGTTTCATCAATATTACCTTTTAGAGAGTTTGCATTTCATAACCAGTAATAGCTACTCAAAATCATCATAAAATCTCAAAAATGTGATTAAGTTCAATCCATAGCAGGTAAGCATAAAGAGTTAATTTTCTGCTGGCAGCCCCAGTTACTAAAATGATCTCTCTCTCTCTCTCTAGTTCCTTTTGAACTCTCAAGTCAAGGACTTGTAAAAGCAAAGATATGTTTCCCTCTGTTTCAGCCTAGCTTACAAGGGGTAATAAGAATCCATTACAATTGATAGGACCTGACCGTCAATTACACGGCTTTTGATAGTACCGGGTTTCGTTTCGAGGTCAGAATCAAACTCTGTCATTAATTTCACAAGGGAACAGCCGTGAATGTTATTACTCGGTGTCCTGTTTACACAGATTCACTGATGTTAAGGCAAATGTTCTGAATTGCCTTAGAGCATCCTGTTATCACTTGGTGAGCACAGATAGAGTCATAGAGTCATACAGATGTACAGCATGGACACAGACTCTTCGGTCCAACCTGTCCATGCCGACCAGATATTCCAACCCAATCTAGTCCCACCTGCCAGCACCCGGCCCATATCCCTCCAACTCTTCCTATTCATATACCCATCCAAATGCTTCTTAAATGTTGCAATTGTACCAGTCTCCACCACTTCCTCTGGCAGCTCATTCCATACACGTACCACCCTCTGCATGAAAAAGTTGCCCCTTAGGTCTCTTTCATATCTTTCCCCTCTCACCCTAAACCTATGCCCTCTAGTTCTGGACTCCCCGATTCCAGGGAAAAGACTTTGTCTATTTATCCTATCCATACCCCTCAAAATTTTGTAAACCTCTATAAGGTCACCCCTCAACCTCCGACACTCCAGGGAAAACAGCTCCAGCCTGTTCAGCCTCTCCATATAGCACAAATCCTCCAACCCTGGCAATATCCTTGTAAATCTTTTCTGAACCCTTTCAAGTTTCACAACATCTTTCCAATAGGAAGGAGACCAGAATTGCATGCAATATTCCAACAGTTGGCTAACCAATATCCTGTACAGCCACAACATGACCTCCCGACTCCTATACTCAGTACTCTGACCAATAAAGGAAGGCATACCAAATGCCTTCTTCACTATCCTATCTACCTGCAACTCCACTTTCAAGGAGCTATGAACCTGCACTCCAAGATCTCTTTGATCAGCAACACTCCCTAGGACCTTACCATTAAGTGTATAAGTCCTGTTAAGATTTGCTTTCCCAAAATGCAGCACCTCGCATTTATCTGAATTAAACTCCATCTGCCACTTCTCAGCCCATTGGCCCAACTGGTCCAGATCCTATTGTAATCTGAGGTAACTCTCTTCACTGTCCACTACACCTCCAATTTTGGTGTCATCTGCAAACTTACTAACTGTACCTATTATGCTCGCATCCAAATCATTTATGTAAATGAAAAAAAGTAGAGGACCCACCACCGATCCTTGTGGTACTCCACTGGTCACAGGCGCCCAGTCTGAAAAACAACCCTCCACCACCACCCTCTGTCTTCTACCTTTGAGCCAGTTCTGTATCCAAATGGCGAGTTCTCCCTTTATTCCATGAGATCTAACCTTGCTAATCAGTCTCTCATGGGGAACCTCGTCGAACGCCTTACTAAAGTCCATATAGATCACATCTACTGCTCTGCCCTCATCAATCTTCTTTGTTACTTCTTCAAAAAACTCAATCAAGTTTGTCAGACATGATTTCCTATGCACAAAGCCATGTTGACTATCCCTAATCAGTCCTTGCCTTTCCAAATACATGTACATCCTGTCCCTCAGGATTCCTTCCAACAACTTGCCCACCACTGAGGTCAGGCTCACCGGTCTATCGTTCCCTGGCTTGTCTTTACCGCCCTTCTTAAACAGTGGCACCACGTTTGCCAACCTCCAGTCTTCCGGCACCTGACCTGTGACTATCGATGATACAAATATCTCAGCAAGAGGCCCAGCAATCACTTCTCTAGTTTCCACAGAGATGTTTTTATCTTCTGCATAACTTGGGTTCCCCTTTTTCTGAGCCTCCCTGCCTGTCTATTTTCTAGTGTGCAGCAAATGTGTTCTATAATTCAACATTACATTTTAGTCTAAATGTTTAAGGACACATTTTAAGGCTATAGACTTTCTAATTCCCTCCTTTTGTCATTTCATGACAACTACTTGGCTTATATAAATATAATTAGTCAATTCAGTCGATTTGTATTCTCAATAAGTCAAGTGCCTCCTCTGGTGAGTCATCTTCTCTCAGAGTCTGAAAGATACTGAATTTCAGCATGGAAGTTCAGGCATGGAGGTACAGGGGTAGACAAGGGTCATTAACCAGATTCCTCAATGGCTTTGGCAAAAAGCAATGTATGGTCCGTTTCACGTATAAGTGGATGATAATGTATATTCCTCGGATGAGACCAAAGACTATCAGTACGTCCCATATGGTTCATCCACACAGCGACCATAGCCAGCAAGTAAAACTCCATCCACATGAATTGGACGACGATAGGGCAGGTATCTTCCCTGCATCTTGACCCGTTTTGTTGATAACATCTGTGTCATCCAAAATGTCTTTTGAGAAATCATTAATGTAGGTGCAACATTGCGGGCCAATGACTGAATGAGCACCTCCTTCTTTGGTAAGGAGGAAATCTAGCACTAGCCGATCCTGAAGCGTCATCATCCGGGTCTCCTGTAACTCTTTGTTCACCAGCTTGAGAGCATGGGCAGTCAAGTTGGCAAGTTTTTCTATGTCTTACGCAAGGTCAGTTATCTGATCTAGCGCCATCTCAACACCCCAGGCAGGAATAAGGTCTCCCAGCAATCTAGACCACTAGGTGTGTTGATGGAAGATGTTATGTAAGTCCTGTTTTGTTTTTCCTCAACCCTTTGCTCCGTACTGATTCACATGTTGGTGGGCGTTCCATTCATCACCTACTTAAGGTAATTCGTGGTGGAGGGTGAAAAGTGGTAAGACGTGTACGAGGGCACAATGTCCATACCAATCATTGGATAAATATGGGTAGGCTTTGTTTTTGCATATCCAATGAACGCTAAAAGGAGTTCCAAGAGTGCACTTCAGTGAGTGAATGACGAGTCCACACAGAGCAAGAGCTGAATCTTGTAAACAGTGAGTATTATCAAATGTTCAGGTGTTCAAGTGTATTAACGAATGGAGAGCAGGAGTACGACCAGTGTCTTTATCTTCTGCATAACATGGGTTCCCCCCTTTTTCTGAGCCTACCTGCCTGTCTATTTTCTAGTGTTCAGCAAATGTGTTCCATAATTCAACATTACATTTTAGTCTAAATGTTTAAGGACAAGTTTTAAGACTATATACTTTCTCAATCATGATCTTTATTAGACAGGAGGCGAAGGTGGGGTAAATAAGTGGCAGTAAAAGAGGAGACAATGGAATGCAGTGTGAGCGGTTGAATACGAATGGAAGAGATGGGGATGATGTTTGGAAAGAAAAGAGACATTCAGAGAATTTTTTAAAATGGAATTGGGGGAAGATGAAATGTTTGGCTGCCCCCGGTTATGAGGAAGGAAATGCTACACTTGACTAAAAAGAGTGAAAAACTGTGATGGAGCTGGTGAAAAAGTGCCAGCATGACCTTCGCAAAATGGCTGATGAAAAACAAAGCAACTGAATTGGTAGAGAAGAGAGGCAAGATGGTATCGAAGAGGTTGAGGGAAAGGGGAGAGAGTTAATATAGGTTTAGAGGATAAGAGAATTTCTATATGGAAAGATCACGATATTGAAGAGATACAGATGGGGTTGAGTGCCTCTGTGACAGAAGGGATTTAGAAATGAGTCTATTCCAATGTATCAAGCGTGAGGTGCTGGAAAAGCACAGCAGGTCAGGCAGCATCCGAGGAGCAGGAAAAGCGATGTTTCAGGGAAGGCTTTTGTCCGAAACATCAATTTTCCTGTTCCTCGGATGCTGCCTGACTGCTGTGCTTTTCTAGCACCACATTCTGGACTCTAATCTCCAGCATCTGCAGTTCTCACTTTCACCTACTCCAATATATATCTCGGCAGCTTCTCACATGCAACCCTCTTTGAATTTAAGATTAGCTGAAATGCCTGTGTTGTAACTTGCACACAATCTTGTTCACCAATGAACCACCTGCCCATCCACCACCATTGTGTGCTCATTTATTTACACTGGCTCTTGATTCATCAAAAACCTTAATGTTAAAATGTTCCTCCTTGTTAGAACATGCCTCGCCACCTTGTTTTCTCTGTCATTTTCTCCAACGCTGTAAGCCTCCAAAACTGATGTTTGAGCATTCGTGATTTTACTATAAATTGACAATCAAATTCAGATAAGCTGAAATGGTAGTTGGGGAGAAGTTGTCATTCCTACCAGAATTATAATAAATCCAATAGAATGATGGCCAGGACTGATAATTCAAACTGGTAACTTCAGATTAGCCAAATTCAAGCATGTTTTTCTGATGACAGCACCTACCATTCAGAATGGAGTTATGCCATATTAGCTATGTGCCCTCTAATTTTTTTGGGTGCTATGCAGGTCCACGTGTGGTAGTGTCTTCCATCACCTGCATGTCGATCAGCATGTGTGGACTTTCCTTGTGGCCATGCAGCCTAATGGGAATTTTGCCCACCAAAGTGAAAAGAAAACCAGTCAAGCATCATTTGACATCAAGATCACTCTGACAGAATGTTCAGACATTCTGGCTCAGCCTGAGAGGAGACTAATAGAGCCATTGATTGGAGATAAGGTGAAGTGAAGACAAAAAGGCTTGCTCTATTGCTGTAGGCAGCTGATCTTTCAGGTGACCAAGGCCATCAAAAAGGTGCAACCCAACTGCTCATGAAGAAGGCATGGAAGACAGTAATGGAAGCTACAATTGCCTACTGCTTCTGGGTTCAAAGAGGTGACAAATGCACAAATACCAAGAACATGGTGGTGCAGGATGAGATCAACCAACTCAATGATGAAGTTGTTTTTGCTCATCTGGAAAAGAATAGCATGGAAATTCCAGGCAGAGCAGTGGACGTGATCTATATGGAGTACAGCAAGGCATTTGACAAGGTTCCCCATAAGAAACTGATTAGAAAGGTTAGATCTCATGGAATACAGCAAGAACTTGCTATTTGGACTGGCTCAAAGGTAGAAGACAGAGGGTGGTGGTGGAGGGTTGTTTTTCAGACTGGAGGCCTGTGACCAGTGGAGTGCCACAAGGATCGGTGCTGGGTCCATTACTTTTTGTCATTTACATAAATGATTTGGATGCGAGCATTAAGAGGTACAGTTAGTAAGTTTGCAGATGACACCAAAATTGGAGGTGTAGTGGACAGCAAAGAAGGTTACCTCAGATTACAATGGGATCTTGATCACATGGGCCAATGGGTTGAGAAGTGGCAGGTGGAGTTTAATTTAGATAAATGCAAGGCATTGCATTTTGGGAAAGCAAGTCTTAGCAGGATTTATACACTTAATGGTAAGGTCTGATGGAGTGTTGCTGAACAAAGAGACCTTGGAGTGCAGGTTCATAGCTCGTTGAAAGCGGAGTCGCAGGTAGTTGGGATAGTGAAGAGGTCTTGGTATGCTTTCCTTTATTGGTCAGAGTATTGAGGACAGGATGTGGGAGATCATGTCGCGGCTGTACAGGACATTGGTTAGGCCACTTTTGAAATATTTTGTGCAATTCTAGTCTCCTTCCTATCAGAAGGATGTTATGAAACTTGAAAGGGTTCAGAAAAGATTTACAAGGATGTTGCCAGGGTTGGAGGATTTGAGCTGTAGGGAGAGGCTGAACAGGCTGGGCTGCTTTTCCTGGAGCGTCAAAGGCTGAGAGTTGAACCTTATATAGATTTATAAAATCATGAGGGGCATGGATAGGATAAACAAACAAAGTTTTTTTTCCCTGGGGTGCGGGAGTCCAGAACTAGAGGGCATAGGTTTAGGGTGAGAGGGGAAAGATATAAAAGAGACCTAAGGGGCAACATTTTCACGCAGAGGGTGGTATGTGTATGGAATGAGCTGCCAGAGAAAGTGGTGGAGGCTGGTACAATTGCAACGGTTAAAAGGCACCTGGATATATGAAAAGCAAGGGTTTGGAGGTATATGGGCCGGGTACTGGCAAATGGAACTAGATTGGGTTGGGATATCTGGGGTTGGCATGGACGAGTTGGACCGAATGGTCTGTTTCCATGCTATACATCTCCATGTCTCTATAACTTTAAGGAACAACCACAGAAACATAGCGTCGATGGAAAACATCATACTGCTCAAAGGAACTAATAGATAAAGCAATCATGATTGCAGTACATGTTTCAGCTGAGGAGGCTGGTGACCATGAAGAGTCCAATGAACACCGACCTACCCACCTGCCTCTTTCCCTATGTGAAGTGATAAAGTCTCCAGGTTTTCTCATTTCATGACAAATACTCAAGGGTCATGTTTAACTTACTTGTTAAGATGATGTACTGACCCACACTTATCTGAAGGCAATCACTAAGAAGATAAAGAAAATTTCTGGATGTTTTCCACTTATGACCCCCAAGAATTTTCATTGCCCTGCCAAGCTAATCCAAGACAAGATTTGAAGAAATTGAAAAATAAAGACATTTACCACATTTTTACATGATCAATTTTCATTTTTGACCTCAAACACATTTGTAGTCAAATTGAATTTTTTGAGAGATTCCTCAGTTATCTCTATTTAACACAAATTTATGGGTTGTATCCCTGAGACTTATTGTACCTTTATTTGAAATCACTCCACCATTGCTTGTCTCCCGTCAGATGCCAATGTCCTACCATGATCGCAATGAACCAACTACTAACACTCACTAGTGGCTGGTTCTATTGCACTATACCCAAATCCTAGCCCTCACATTTTTCTTGGAGTCAAACCAATGTTTTGAGAACTTGTGGTCCACAGCCCCTCAGAGGAGTCTAGAAGAGGGTACCATTGAAAAATAACTTCAAGAATTCTTAACCTATGCCCCCGAACTAACTCATACTGCCCACCCACACCCAATGGCTGCTCACGCAATACATGCCAAAATATATTTTCCTACCTACCCCCAAAGATCCCCCTATCTGCCATGTTAGGCCATGCCCATCCAATGTATCTTCTTTAGTCCCTCATATCTTCCATGCCAAATCATAACATTCCCGTGTCCATTCATCCTGAATTCATAAACATGGACAGAATCACAAGCCTTGTACTATCAATGGTTTGTATGCAGAAGTGTTGTGAAAATATAATTCATTCATAATTTTCCTTAAAACTCTGCTGTGATCAATGGCCATAAAGGGATCAACCAATTCTAGAACTTTAAAATACCAATAGCAGAAACTACAAGTGCTTGGCATTCCTTTCTTATGTGCAAATATACATTTGACAAATAAATATGAGAAAATACAGTTAGAATATAGAACATTACAGCGCAGTACAGGCCCTTCGGTTCTTGATGTTGCGCCGACCTGTCATTCCAATCTGAAACTCATCTAACCTACACTATTCCATGTACATTCATATGCTTGTCCGATGACAACTTAAATGTACTTAAAGTTGGTGAATCTACTACCTTTGTAGGGAAAGCATTCTATACCCTTACTACTCTCTGAATAAAGAAACTACCTCTGGCATCTGTCCTATATCTATCACCCCTCAATTTAAAGCTATGCCCCCTCATGCTCGCCATCACCATATTTGGAAAAAGGCTCTCCCTGTCCACCCTATCTAACCCTCTGATTATCTTATATGTCTCTATTAAGTCACCTCTCAACCTTCTTCTCTCTAACGAAAACAGCTTCAAGTCCCTCAGCCTTTCCTCGTAAGACCTTCCCTCCATACCAGGCAACATCCTAGTAAATCTCCTCTGCACCCTTTCCAAAGCTTCCACATCCTTCTTATAATGCGGTGACCAGAACTGTACACAGTACTCCAAGTGCGGCCGCATCAGAGTTTTGTAAAGCTGCAGCATAGAGTACAATAGGTGAAGAGGAAATGACCTGGGAGTTGCAGTGGGAGAGGGATTCCCTGAGATTCTTGTAGAGAGAGGAAGAAAACTTCTTCAAGGCAGGTGTCCTTGCAAGAGGATTCGCAGTAGGGTTAAAATCAACTAGGTAAAAACAATGACTGCAGAAAAGCTCTTCACCTATTGTACTCTATGCTACTTTCTCCCCAGCCCCACCCTCCTCTCATTTATCTCTGCACCCTTCAGGCACTCTGCCTGTATTCCCGATGAAGGGCTTTCGCCCGAAACGTTGATTTTCCTGCTTTTCGGATGCTGCCTGAACTGCTGTGCTTTTCCAGCACCACTAATCCAGAATCTGGTTTCCAGCATCGACAGACATTGTTTTTACCTAAAACACTGTATGCCTTCTTAACAACCCTGTCAACCTGGGTGGCAACTTTCAAGGATCTGTGTACACGGACACCGAGATCTCTCTGCTCATCTACATTGCCAAGAATCTTACCATTAGCCCAATACTTTGCATTCCGGTTACTCTACCAAAGTGAATCACCTCACACTTGTCCGCTTGCCGCTTCTCAGCCCAGCTCTGCAGCTTATCTATGTCTCTCTGTAACCTACAACATCCTTCATCACTATCCACAACTCCACTGACCTTAGTGTCATCTGCAAATTTACTAACCCACCCTTCTACGCCTTCATCCAGGTCGTTTATAAAAATGACGAACAGCAGTGGACCCAACACTGACCCTTGCGGTACACCACTAGTAACTGGACTCCAGGATGAACATTTTCCATCAATCACCACCTCTGTCTTCTTTCAGCAAGCCAATTTCTGATCCAAACTGCTATATCTCCCACAATCCCATTCCTCCGCATTTTGTACAATAGCCTACTGTGGGGAACCTTATCGAACACCTTGCTGAAATCCATATACACCACATCAACCGGTTTATTCTCATCTACCTGCTTGGTCACCTTCTCAAAGAACTCAATAAGATTGTGAGGCACGACCTACCCTTCACAAAATTGTGCTAACTATCCCTAATCAAATTATTCTTTTCTAGATGATTATAAATCCTATCTCTTATAACCTTTTCCAACACTTTACCAACAACTGAAGTAAGGCTCGCTGGTCTATAATTACTAGGGTTGTCCCTACTCCCCTTCTTGAACAGGGGAATCACATTTGCTATCCTCCAGTCTTCTGGCACTATTCCTGTAGACAATGACGATTTAAAGATCAATGCCAAAGGCTCCTCCCTGGCTTCCCAGAGGATCCTAGGATAAATCCCATCCAGCACAGGGGACTTATCTATTTTCACACTCTGCAGGATTTCTAATACCTCTTCAAATAACGTTTTTTCCCTTGTGTACACTTTTTTCAACAGACTAATGGATATCTTGGCTCTTTGCTGTTTCTTTCCAACTAGTTCCAGACTATTTCTGGCATCGTCTGTTTTTCTTTGTTTCTAATTTCCAACATCTGCAGTATTATGCTTTTTGTGAAGAAATTGCAAGACGTCCAACTAACTTGACATTGTAATCTGGTTGCAATGGCTCCTTTGCTCTTGTTCATATAGAATTTTGTTAAGTTCAGAAGTTATTAATTGTTTTCTTACATTGGTAATGCGCTAAATAAACATTTGTGTGGATTTATGTTTTGGTGTCATTGGGACAAACCACATTTCCCATGAGACCATCAAAAAGGGGCTGTTTTTAGGCATTTCTGGTTCATGGTTTATTAAAATTGGTCCACTTCTCTTATTAGTATAACAAAATATTATATTTAATGATGAAGTAGCCACTCGCCGAAAGCTAGTGCTTCCAAGTAAACCTGCTGGACTTTAACCTGGTGTTGTGTGATTTTGAACTATTGTATTAAAGTGTATTTGTCCATCAAAACTGACTCTGTCATATTGGTCTGTAGAAATTGGCCCTTCCCTCGTGTCAAAATAGTATTTTCTGCCTAATTAGTCTAACAGGAAAAGCCTATCAAATTACTGATCCAGCAAGTAACAGGTGGCATGGTGGCTCAGTGGTTAGCACTGCTGCCTCACGGTGCCAAGGACCCAGGTTTGATTCCTGCCTCAGGCGACTGTCTGTGTGGAGTTTGCACATTCTCGCCATTTCTGCATGGGTTCTCTCTTGGTGCTCTGGTTTCCTCCCACGTTTCAAAAGATGTGCAGGTCAGGCGAATTGGCTATGCTAAAGTGTTAGGCGCATTAGTCAGGGATAAATGTAGAAAAATGAGTCTAGGTGGGTTACTCTTCACGGGGTCAGTGTGAACTTGTTGACCCAAAGGGCCTGTTTCCACACTGTAGGGATTCTAGTGTGATAAAAGTAAAAGGTTATTCGCTGATCCATTAAACTAGACCTAAACTAACCTCACTTGTTACTCCATACGTTCCCATCTGCTATTGGGTCATCACAACTAGACTCCCATATGATGAAGGGCTTTTGCCGTTGATTTTCCTGCTATGTGGATGCTGGCTGACCTGCTGTGCTTTTGCAGCACCACTCTAATCTAGACTATAATCTCCAGCATCTGTAGTACCCACTTCCGCCTCTCATATTCCATTGGGCTTTCAAGATGGTCCTCCAATCGTATTGGTCGAAACAAATCATCCTTTCAATGGACTGGAAGAAAGTGGGGACTGCAGACGGTGGTGCTGGAAATGCACAACAGGTCAGGCAGCTTCTGAGGAGCAGGGGAATCGAGCTTCAAGCAAGATTATTGGTCCACCATCTTTCAATATAATTGGGTCATAAAAATAGATCCTTTAACGCTATTGGTCGATGGAAACAAACACTTGAATTCTATTGGTTGATAATATTAGATGTTTCAATCCTATTGGTGCATAACAACAGACCCTTCAATCCTTCTGGTCCATAAATATAGTCAGCTAATCGTCTGGGGGGCATAGAAAATAATTCTTTTGTTCCAATTGGTCCATAGAAGTAGACCCCTCAATCCTATTGGTCAATAAAAGTGTCTGTTGTATTCTTAGTGTTGCATAAAAACAGACCCCGCAATCCTATTGGTCCATAGCAAATAGTTCCTTTGATACTATTGGTCCTTAGAAATAGGCCCCAACACTATTGGATCATATCTATATATATATATATATATATCTCGCGACAATCCGATTGGTCAATAGGAAATAGTTTCTTTGTTCCTATTGGTGCTTAGAGGCAGGTCCCTCGACTCTATTGGTCAATAAATATAGACCTATAATCCTATTGGTCTAGATAGTATTGTTTCATTACTCCTATTGGTCATTAAAACTAGATACCTCGCTACTATTGGTCCATAACAGAAGCCCCGCCCTCAAACTGTCACGGCCGCGACTGTAGACTTTGCGACTTTTTCTTTGACAGTTTACGGCGGTTGCCGGTGAATGGGCGCCGGGGCCTGGTGAGTGGCGCTGGTGCTGCCTTCAGAGCGTGCGGCGGGGATTCGGGTATCCGAGATCGGGGGAGAATGTGAGAGGCCGTGTCCCCCCCCGCCCCCGCCACCGCACCCAACCCGAGGGAGAGAGAGAAAGGAAGGGAGCAGGCGGGCGATGACCGTGCGTTAACAGGCGATCGAGCAACTCGAGGAGGCTTGCTGAGGCCGGGCCTGAGGGAAGGAGAGAGGGCGGCGGCGTCGTCGGCGTCGTCAGTCCCACTAGCCCCCCCTCCTCCCACATACACACCCTTCTTCCCCCCCTCCCCACCCCCACCCCCACCCCCACCCCATCCCACCCGCGGCCATGACCTTGTTCAGACTCACCACCCAGGCCTACTGCAAGATGCTGCTGCACGCCGCCAAGTACCCGCACTGCGCCGTCAACGGCATCCTGGTGGCCGAGAAGCACAAGAGGAAGGACGGCCAGCCCGTCCTCTTCGTGGACTGCGTCCCCCTCTTCCATGGCACCCTGGCCCTCGCACCCATGCTGGAGGTGGCCCTGACTCTGGTAAGAGAAGAGCAGCGCGGTCAGAGGGAAGCTGCTGGGAACTGTCTTTTCCCCCCTCCCCCCAGCAGCAGGCCTGGCAGCATCGGAGTCCTCGGCTAACCTCTTTTGGCTCATGTGGTGCCAAAGGGACGTTGCTGCCAGAGTCTGGAGTACCTGTATGAGAGGGGGTCGAGAGGAAGGAGAGGCTTTCTTTTTTTTTTTGTACTCGGAAATGCCACTTTTTTTTTCCCTCTCCTCCCCGTTCAAAATGTTAACCTATCTTCGCCTCACCTGTTCTGGATTTCCAGCATTTTCCATAAACCTGTAAACATCCGCACACCAGTGTCATCACTAGAATTTCATGTGTAAATGTTTCCAAGTTGGAATCTCTTTGATTTGCTGTATGTGATGTGTCTAAGTGCTGGTGGAGGATGTAATCGCATCCTACCTAAATACAGGTCTTTGCAATTCCATACTGTTTCTAGAGAAGTAGTTTGTGCTTAGTTGTATTTTTGATTTCTTTCACATTGTTTAGAATGACACCTGGAGTTCTTGATTCAGTATGTACTGAATCTGCCTCTCAGCCTGAAACTTCAGTGACTTGGACTTCGGTCACAGCATGTTTTTACATAAAGCTGCCAAACAGCTTATCAACCTACAGATTCAAATGGTCAGTTTGAGCAGGCAGGTTTCCTCGTCAGGCATCTGATGGAAAGAAGTGTTGGCATCTCTGTTGTCATTATTTGTAACTCTAGTTTACGACATGCACAAAAAATTACATTACTGTCGTAAAACCAAACAATTGCATGTGCTGAAATCTGAAATAAACAAAAACAAATTGCTGGAGAAACTCAGCCTGTATAGTAGCATCTGTAAAGAGAAAGTAGTTAACCTTGAGTCTTGAAACCCTCCTTCAGAACAATGAAGGGTCATATGAAAGAAAGATCACTGGACATAAAACTTTTTACAGATGCACCAAACATACTGAGTTTCTCAAGCAATTTCTGTTTTCGTTTGTTACTGTAGTAACTTGGGCTCTCTGTGGATCTGAAAAATAACTACCTTTTGCTGATTGGTCCTCTTAGATGTGAAGAGGGTATTTCCTCTTGCAGGAGAATCTAAAACTAGGGATCACTCCGATAAAACAGAAATGGGATGTTTTTGTTTTTTGAGGATTGAGAGTCTTTGAAATTCTGCTTCCAAGTGATGTTTAGGAAGAGAGTTCTTGAATATTTTAAAGTCAGAGGTGCATTCAATCCTTGTTAACTGTTCCTGTCCTTGCTTATCAGGGATAGGGAAGAATGCAGATTTGAAGTTATAATCAGATTAGCAATGATCATATTGAACGCTGGAGCTGAATGGCCTTCCCCACATATAATTTATAGATTCATAACTAACATTTCTGTACCTCATTTGTCTCATTACTAGTTGGTAGTGTCCTGAAAAAGGGCTTATGCCCGAAACGTCGATTCGCCTGTTCCTTGGATGCTGCCTGAGCTGCTGCGCTTTTCCAGCAACACATTTTCAGCTCTGATCTCCAGCATCTGCAGCCCTTACTTTCTCCTCCTAGTTGGTAGTGTCACCAGCAAACATGACATTGGTTCCACTTACTGCTGACAACCAGTTCTAATTTGCTTTTCAATTCCATTTGAAAATAATCACTTAAGGATTAAGTCTTGGATGAGTCTCTATCTCCTTCAGATGATCACAAGGATGACCAAAGCAATCCATTTAGATTTCTGGCTAAGGATAAAATGGTGGCTGTCAAAACTCAAATTTAAGGAGTCATCTGAGCAGTGAATTTGATTCTTCAGACATTCTCAATTAAATGCAGAAGTCTGGATGTTGGGCTGAAATTAGGGCCACTCTTGCTTAATGCTTGCTGCACTGATACCTTAAAGTCAGAGTTGAATAGCATGTAACAGACCCTTTGATCCAACTTGTCCATACTGTCCTAAATTAATATAGCCCCATTTGCCATCATTTGATCCATATTCTTCTAAACCCTCCCTATTCACATACCCATCCAGATGTCTTTTAAATGTTGTAATTGTACCAGCCTTCTCCACTTTCCCTAGCAGCTCATTCCATACACACACCACTCTGTGTGAAAGGTTGCCCCTTACGTCCCTTTTTATATCTTTCCCCTCTAATCTTAAACTCGAGTTTTGGACTCCCCTGTCCTGGTTGGAAAAAAAAACTTGACTGTCCATCTATCCATGCCCTTCATGATTTTATAAACCTCTGTAAGGTCACTCCTCCGCCTCCGATGCTCCAGAGAAAATAGACCCAGCTCTATTTAGCCTCTCCCTATTAACTCAAACCCTCCATCCCAGCATCATCCTCCCAAGCTTTTCTGCACCCATTCAAGTTTAACAACATCTTTCCTATAGCAGGGAAACCAGAATTGAACGCATTATTCCAAGAGCGGCCTAAGCTATTCTATACACCCACAGCAGGACCTCCCAACTCCTATACTCAGTACTGACCAATAAAGGAGGTAAAAACAATGACTGCAGATGCTGGAAACCAGATTCTGGATCAGTGGTGCTGGATTCCAGCACCACTGACCAATAAAGGCAAGTGTACCAAATGCCTCCATCACTCCCCTGTCTACCTATGACTCCACCTTCAAGGATCTATGAACATGCAGTCCCCAAGGAAGGCAATGCTCCTCAGCACCCGACCATTAAGTGTATAAGTCCTACCTTGATTTGCCTTACTAAAATGCAACACCTTGCATTTTGTGATAAGTAGGCACTTTTAAAGATAAATGGATTTTTACCAGCATGATAGGTCTCCTCTACTCCTGAGCAACTTCTCTAATGTTGAAAATGTGGAGTCTTATTCCTCCACCTTCAATTATTGGACATTTCCTCTAACTTTCTTAATCACATCTTCCTTTCCACTTCTCTTTTCAGTTATTTTTAAGCGCATTGACATTGAATTAAACATTCTAGGTATAGATGGTTCAGATACTGCATAATCTCAGTTTGTTCAATTTGATTTGGTTGAGATCTGATGACAATCAGTTCCCCAGATTTCCTGTAGAGGGCAGTAAACTGTATCCGGTTTCTAACTCTTGCAAGTTGCAGTTAACAAAACCCAGTCAGAGGATGGATGGAAAAACCAAGTGATCTTCATTTACTGCTTACCACCACATCCAGGTTTCATTTTGGTGCTCGTCAAATGTGATTCAGAGCTGAGCTTTAGCCCCTGTATCATCTCCAGCTGCAAATTCATGTATTTCCACATATTTCATTTGACCATATCAGTTGTTTTCTTCCCCTATCCCCGCCGTCCACGCGTTCCATCAGTTGTCATGTGTAGTAACACCCTAATACTGGGTTCTCCTCTTCTTGCTAGTTGCCCAGATCTCCATTTTGTTCCATATTAAGCTCCATATGACAATCTATATTGGTATTCTGTTGCTCAAAATGCTATTTCTATCACTCTTAAAATATCATTATTGCTTGACGCCCCCCTCCCCCCTTACCTAAATACTGTTCTCCAACTAGACATCGTGGACTGAGTCCCCCTCTTCCAGGGCTGTTGCCACCTGAGTATCTTCTCCCTCCTCCTTTCACCCTGGTTTCTGAAGGCAGACATTTAATGCTTTTGTCGGAGTCTTCAAATTTTATGGAATTCCCTCTAAATCTCTTATGTTTACAATGAATCGGAGAACTTTTTCCAACACGACTAGTTTCCTTTATCAGTCTTGCCTTGATCACTTTATCAAATCTGTCCTGTGGAGAAAGTGAGGACTGCAGATACTGGAGATCAGAGTCGAAGAGTGGTGCTAGAAAAGCTTCATTCCTAATGAAGAGCTTATGTCTGAAATGTCGACTCTCCTGCTCCTCTGATGCTACCTGACCAGCTGTGCTTTTTCAGCACCACACTCTCTTCAAATCTGTCCTGTGGTTAGGCATCCATGCTCCTTTTTTTATTTTATAAAATGCTTTGAAAACTTTTGCCAAGTGTTGTAAATGCATGTTGTAAAATGTTCTAAAGTATTGCTATCAGTGCTGATTAATCTTAAAGACCCAACACTCCATTTAGGCAGGACTGATACAGATCTTCTTTGTATAGTGTCTTATTGCATATGGAGACTATCGCGAAGGATGCTTCACTTTTGAAATCCAGGATTTTTTTTCTTGTTCTTTGGATGAGTGCATCCCTGGCTAGGTCAGTATCTGTGTATATCCGTAATTGTCCCAAAGAAGGCAGTGGTAAGCTACTTTCTGAACCACTGATGATGGGAGGCACCCTCAGTGCTGTTGAATAGGAAGTTCCAGAATTTTGACTCCGCGACAGTGGTATACTTCCAAGTCAGGATGGTATGTAGCTTGGAAGAGAACTTGCAGGTAGGTGGTGGTAGTCTTGTGTACCTGCCGCCACCTCCTGGTTGAGGTCATGGGTTTGGAAAATGCTGTTTGAGGAACCTTGAATTATTGCTGCTCATATTTAGAAATGATGCACTCTGCTGCCACTTTGAGGGGATTGCATATTGAAGTTGGTATATGAGCTCCCAGTCAAACTGGTTGCTTTGACCAGGATGTAGTCAAGCTGCTTGAAGCTTTGCTCCTCAGGTAATTAAGAATATTCTATCACACTCTAACCTTGTGTCTTTTAAGATGATGGACAGACTTTGTTGCGATAAGGTGTCTCATGAGAAGTCTAGTCCAGGATATAAATGGAATTGATATTAACGGCCCCCCACTAGATTGGCTGACTGAGTTGGGGTAGGTGGGGGGGAAGCATTGGGTTTGTGTTGTAGTGCTTTCACAGATCCCTCTGGAGGGAAGTAGATGTAGGCACTTTCACATGTTGCAGCTGGGAGCTATAGCATGACTGACTAGGAATTTCTCCTGCTCTTACTGCCTGTCATTCGTGTATGTTGGTACATGTAACTGGGAATTATTCTGAATGGAAGGATGTATAAAGTGCAGTCCCACAGTGAGCTGAGCTCAATTGACTTAATGATGATGAATTTAGATCGAATAGGGATGTGGGCAGAAATTTTCTATGTGCAATTTTAATGCAGATAACCATGTTTTTATATTTTGGGAATACAGGACAGCCAAAGAAATACAGGGTGAACAGGGAAATTATTGACTGGTGAAATGAGATAAGCATCTCCTCTTTAAGCCAATAACTCTATTAGATTACATTACATTACAGTGTGGAAACAGGCCCTTCGGCCCAACAAGTCCACACTGCCCCACCGAAGCGCAACCCACCCATACCCCTACATTTACCCCTTATCTAACACTACGGGCAATTTAGCATGGCCAATTCATCTGAGCTGCACATCTTTGGACTGTGGAGGAAACCGGAGCACCCGGAGGAAACCCACGCAGACACGGGGGGATTGTGCAAACTCCACACAGTCAGTCGCCTGAGGCGGGAATTGAATCCAGGTCTCTGGCACTGTGAGGCAGCAGTGCTAACCACCGTGCCGCCCTAAATTCATGTTAAATTGCAAAAGACAATGTAGATCCAAACCATCCTCAATTGAACAATGCCAAGGCCTTTGAATTCTGTACAAGTCTGGTACTCACTTTCCTAAGAATGATGTGACTTAACTGGGCAAAGTACCATGAAGAACTAATGTATAATGGAACTGAGAGAAAACATGTTCACTGTTTTGGATTTCTTAGTGAAGCAGAGGTTGGGATATGATTCAAGATTTTCAAATGAATAAACTGAAATCAAGAGCCAATTACTAAGGTGAGAATTGGTTTACTTAGGTAGGTTTGTTGGGGGGGGGATGGATGGATGGCAGGGTGGTGGCAGAAAAGATCTGCTTCAAGGAATATATTGCTGAGTAAAGTTGTTGGGGCAAGTACCTTTTCTTAAAATAACTGATAAAGTTAGGCAAGTTTCTTTGGATGAGAATTGGCATAAGCTGCAGATGCTGGGACTCGGGTTCTTCTAATCATTCTTTCTATTAATCACATGGAAACTGGGTAATGAATTGGGGTTAGAGAGGGTGTCATACTGACAAACGGTAAAGCATATTAGATGTCATTCTCTCAAACATTATGACAATAACATGTTTTTATTACAGCTGTTTAACCTCCCTGATAACTCCACCTTTTCAGACAGCCCCTTAAGTGTGGTCTCTTGCAATGTGCTCTATCCTGTGTCTTCCGTTAGTTTTTTTTAATGACTCGTGTAAACCTAGCTAGATACTTGAAAATACTTGCCATGTTTGCACATCAGCGCTAATGTTTCTGCTACTCCAGCTAAGTCATGTTCAGATGTAACACACAATCCTTCTCTCCTTTAGGATCCTCCTAAACTGTTCAGGTCCATAGTTTCATCTAAACCTTCCTACTGTCAATCAGTAAATAGCTTGTGCTAAATAACTTTTCATTCTTGACAGAACACAACTTTCTTCACTCCATTTCCTCTTTCATAACCCTTTTCCTACTCTACACAGTTGCCTCCTTGATTTTGCCTTCTGAAATTTGTCAAGATGATCACAATCCATAATTGCCCAGGTTTGTTATTGAATAGTGCCTCCATTCACTGACAACACTTTTTGCCTTGGAAGGCAGCTATCCTATCCCCCAAATGTTGTGCATGTTTTCACTCTACCTCCAGTTTAGTCCTTTGCCATTTTTAGAAGAAAAAGAGCAGCATAATATCATTCAGTCCCTGGAGTCATTTCTGCCATTCATATATTGTGGCTGATCTGTCTTTAATTGCTTCTATGCACCTTTGTTACATTGCCCTTCATATTCTTTAGACCATAGAGTGCTGCTCAATCCCTGACCTTCCTTCATTTTCCAGGATCAAAGCAAGCGTTTGCCTCAATCACAGAATTAGCACTCCTCCATCACTTCACATTCAGTCCTTTCCCACCTGATTTCTGCACTGGTCATAGTGCTAAGTTTGCAACAGCCAAAGTAACATTTGATCCTGTGGAACCGTCACTGCTTTTCAGTCTCTTCTCAGCTATCCCTGTGTTGCTTTTGAGATTGTTGGGTCACCCTATCCATTTCTTCCATTTCTCTTCTGCAATCCCATCTCCACCCCTCAAATATTGCGAAACAGCAATGTTTCTCTGCTTATCTGTTCATGTTGTATGTATGCTTGCCCTTGCCAACTCAATCCAGTCTCTACTTAAAAGTCTCAAGATTTTGTAGGATTTTCTCTGGAAATTGGAGAGCCAAAGAGTTGTGAAATATAATGCATGAAATAAAATACCATAATTTTTTTCTCTCATAACTGCTGGTACTCTACAGAAAGCTATTTTCTAAATTTCTTTTATTCATTTTGCTTTCAGGTTGACTCTTGGTGCAAAGAGAATAACTACATAATAGCAGGATATTACCAGGCAAATGAGCGTATGAAGGACACCAGGTGTGTAAATGTTTTGATGGGATGTGGAATGAGCTATATTGTACCAACAAGTTTTAAAAGTCTTAAGCTTAGCTTTTAACTAAAATGTTATCAAATTTTCACATTTCTCTGCCTGTTACCCTCTTTGATTAGGGAGGATGGTTGATCAATTCCTGTGAATGAGATTCAGTCATTAATGCGCCTGAAATGTACAAAAACAACATGCTTGGCTTGGCTTCCTGTTTGTTATTGGATTATGTACCCAAGAGAGCCGGGGGGGGGGGGGGTGTAAGATGATTCACAAGCTCAATATTTAAAAAAAAACTATATCCCATGGGCTCAGCACCCAAAGGTCCATGAATGCACCTCTTGAGTCATTGTTTGTGCCTTTCTTTTTGTTTTGAGTTGGAGACACTTTAGGAAGGTTTGTGCAACTGTGCCACAGTTCACACTTTGTAGTACCTGTAATTACTACATATTGAGTGATAAAACAGGAATGATTTCTGGGCTGGGTGCTAGCAATTAGCAGGAAGCAGTGAAGTGGAGAGGTTACAAAAGTAATAGGCATCTGCTGGCATTGTTAATAGGCAGTGCTCTGCAAGATAGGGACTTGGGACGGATTAAAGATTTCCCAAGCTTTGTCAGTGTTTCTGACAGTTCCGTGTACAGCCTTTGCTTGTTCTGACAGGCAAATGCCCAACACTTTTTTTTATATAAAAGAGGCTTGTTATGGGGAATTTTGTAATTATGCTGAACCAGAGGAAAACGCACTTAATGTGTGATCTAAGCATTGAGTTTTTGTGTTCGTAAACTGAGCCTAGTTTTTTAATATTCTAAAGGAGTCTGATTCTGTGACTATTATTTAACAATCACTGAACGGATTCTCGATTGTTTGCTCGATGATGTTGTCAAAGGCTTGAGACCAACTGATGTGTTTCTGTCATGAGCTTTTTAAAAAAGTAGAATAAAATGCAAAGCCAATCCTTTCATGTTCTCGTAGTCAAATCTTGTGATTTTAAATCTCTTTCCTCTGTTTCTGTTGAATGTATCAACCAGATTGCCAGCTACAGACCTGTGTTCACACCATTATTTTCTATCTTCTATTTCTGATTTAGGACCCTAATTATTTGGGTTTATTTTACCTGCAAGTCTTTGCGTATGTGGTCTCATGATTACAATTCTCCCAGAACTCATGATTGTGTTTTTAAATGTTTGACATGCTGAAATATTACTGTCTTGAAATGAGTCTTAATGGAAAGTAAGAAATACTTGAATAGATCCCAGCATGACACCCTACATTTCATGTTTTGTGTCAGATGTTTTGATTCTGAAGACTTGATCCCACAACGAAAACCACTGCTTCATTTGCTTCGGCAACATTAATCTAAGTATTGTGCTTTTGTTATCAATTTAAATACTTTAGTCTTTTACCTGTTTTCGGATGTAAAGTTCAGTATTATGCCTGTGTACACCACCTGCACAGGCTGCTCACAAAGAATATGTGTAGGGATACTGTTGATCTAAAATTTGGGTGGGGGGAGTAATAAAATAGTCACACTGGTTTTGAGTTATACATTTTGATGGCTTAATTTGTGTTTGCATTGATGTTGCAGTGTTTTCACAGTTTGTTGATCTTCCCTCCTGGGGACTGTGCTTCAAACCATTGTCTCCTCTGAGGATCTTATTGTGAAATACTTCTAATAGGTACAGATCCACAGTCTTGAGACCTGACTGCATCCTTGGCCATTTACTCTGGTTAAATCAATTCAATGTGAAATGAGAATAATTGCATTGTTATAAGTTTGTATTTTAGAATAATTGTCATGAGTATTCAGTAGTGCCAATGAGTTTTATTTTGCCCCAACAGTGATGTCTTGTACATTTCTGACCTCAGTTTTGAAAAACCTGCAGCATGTGTCAGGCTGATAGTTTTGTTGTAATTTCCATTTGTTTTTGCAGCCCAAACCAGGTTGCTGAAAGGGTTGCCTCTCGGATTGCAGAAAACTTCAGTGATGCTGCCCTAATCATGGTACAGTATTGTGCGATTTCTCGTGTATCTTGCTGCTTAAGTTGCAGAGGAAGAAGTGTTAATTCAGTGTGTTGACTTTCAAGACAGTTACTGAAATGTTAGCTTTGGGATACTGGTCTTTGGAAAACGTTCAAATATGGATTGAAATAGATAATAGGTGCAGGAGTAGGCCATTCAGCCCTTTGAGCCTGTACCACCATTCATTATGATCATGGCTGATCATCCACAATCAGTATTCTGTTCCTGTCTTATCCCCATAATCCTTAATTCCACTATCTTTAAGGGCTGTATCCATCTCTTTCTTGAAAGTAACCAGAGACTTGACCTCCACTGCCTTCTGGAGCAGAGCATTCCATATATCCACCACTCTCTGGGTAAAGAAGTTTCTCCTCAACTCTGTCCTAAATGGCCTTCCCCTTAATTTTAAACTGTGTCCTCTGGTTCTGGACTCACCCATCAGCAGAAACATGCTTCCTGCCTCCAGTGTGTCCAATCCTTTAATAATCTTATACGTTTCAATCAAATCCCCTCTCATCCTTCTAAACTCAAGTGTATACAAGCCCAGTCACTCCAATCTTTCAACATATGATAGTCCCGCCATTCCGGGAATTGACCTCGTGAACCTCAATAGCCAGAATGTCCTTCCTCAAATTTGGAGACTAAAACTGCACATAGTACTCCAGGTGTGGTCTCAGGGCCCTGTACAAATTCTGCTTTTGAACTTGATCATATTTGAAACCAACTTCTGGATTTCATTTTCACTCTGGCAGATCTTCATGGGCACTGGGGCAGGGTATTGGATCACTGCCAGTACTTGTAGTTGAGCAAGTCTGAGCACTTTCACTAGTCAGAGTTGATTTAAGAGAAGGGAAAACTAAGTTTTCATCCATTTCAGGTATTAATCTACAGGGTTGTTTGTAATATTTGACTTCTAGTGCTAAGTCTTGTCCTTTTTTAAATAGGTGGACAATCACAAATTTACTATGGAGTGTGAAGAACAATCAATTGTAGTATATGAACACCATGAAAATAAATGGCGATGCAAAGACCCTAACATGTGAGTTTTTACTCTAGTGAAACAGACAAGGGTATTGAACTTGTGTTGTGCAATGTAGTGTTACAGATGGTTGATTTCTTGTTTGGTTTCATCAGCAATGGCTTAGTGAGAGCACTCTTTGAATCAAAGTGATTTAAATGAAGTCCTACTCTATAGAGTGGAGCAAAAAATCTGATGGAGCATTGCACTGTCCAATAAGACTGAAAGATATACTGTCCCCTCAAATAGGTTTGTACCTGGCATTCTTTGGAGAACATGGGAATTCAGCCAGTGTGCTGGCCCCATTTATATCTTCATTAATATGACTTAAACACAGTTAAGTATGTGATTTTTGTCATTGCTGTTTGTGGGATCTTTATGTGCAAATCAGCTGCCAATTTTTTCAACATATTTCAGTTTTTAAGTACTGTGATAAAGTTAGGATATCTGAGGATGTGAAAGGAGCTCGTTTAACTGCAAGCTCTCTTTCTAGTCCTTTAAAAATGGATGCTAATAGTATAGATGTGAATAGTTTACACAGATTAAGCACATCTAGAATGTATCCTTGTGCACTCTGCAGAAGAGGCTGTTGTACATATCAGGGGAATGGCCTGCTTTAAAGTAACACATTAGAAATTGATCATCAAATAATGTAAAACTATGATCCAGAATTTGCTAACGAGCATGTTTGCTTTTAACTTGAATAAGTCAGTGCCTACATCTTTAAAAAAACATATATGCATCTGCTCCTGTTCTGAATTCTAGGGACCAAGTAATTTTTCTTTGAATTTTCTGGATTATAGAATGCCCTAACCACAAAGAGGGAAACTGGAAAGCACTGAATGTCTAAATATTTACCTAAGTGATTAAATGTTACATAACACAAAAATTGGTTAAAATAACAACAAAAGTCCTGAAAATGCTCGGGTTTTGCAGCACCAATGGAAAAATTAACTTAACATTTCAAGTCTTTGATCTTTTAGAATTGGGCAAAGTTGTATATGTTGAGCAAGGAATGGGTAGCGCAAGGATAAAAGATGGGAGAGATTCAATGACAGAAAAGCTAGCCTTCCAGGGCCAAAGGTGTTAGGGTACCAAAGCATAAAAGGTGTACCTGGAGCAGATGTGCTGCTGATTGGGATTAAAACAAATGTAAAAGACACAAACAAGCCATTCCACTCTGCAAAATGCCTCCATTAGCTCTGCAAATGTGACCTTGAGGTTTTAGGCATTTTGATTTTCCATTGTGCTCTTAGTATTAGAATTAGCTTTATTGTTGCATGTATTCACATGGCTATTGGAAGGATATTGTCAAACCTGAAAGGGTTCAGAAAAGATTTACAAGGATGTTGCCAGCATCAGAGGATTTGAGCTGCAGGGAGAGGCTGAATAGGCTGGGGCCATTGTCCCTGGAGTGTCAGAGGCTGAGGGATGACTTTATCAAGGTTTATAAAATCATGAGGGGCATGGATAGGATAAATAAACAAAGTCTTTTCCCTGGGGTGGGGGAGTCCAGAACTAGAGGGCATAAGTTTAGGGTGAGAGGGGAAAGATATAAAAGAACAAATGGATAACTTTTTCATGCAGAGTGTGGTGCGTGTGTGGAATGATCTGCCAGAGGAAGTGGTGGAGGCTGGTACAATTGCAGCATTTAAAAGGCATCGGGATGGGTATATAAATAGGAGGGGTTGAGGGATATGGGCCAAGAGATGGCAAATAGGACTAGAGTAGTTTAGGTTATCTGGTCAGCATGGACGAGTTGGACCAAAGGGTCTGTTTCCATGCTTATAATTCTGCTGAGTACAGTGACCAATTTACAAGTTGTCACTTGCAGCACCATATTAGTATAAATGTACCTAGATAAAGATTCTGAAGTACAAATTCTTAGGGAAAAATTTGAAAAATAAAGCAATGAAAAGCCCAGCATTGTAGACCTTCACAGCATTCCTAGGTACAAAAGTACAAAATCAAAGAAGTAAATTAGAGAATGAAAGTGTTCAAAATAAGTCGTTCCACCTGGCAGTCTGCTCCTGAATCATCTCTAGGCCAGGGGTCTGTGCGGAGGCTGGAATGTAGCATTCAGCAATTTCAGACATCATCTTCCCACTTCCTTTGGTTTTTCTTGCATTCAGCCAGCAACAGGCTAGTAATAAGCACTTTTTTTTTTTGGTTTTCTTCACAGTCTCCAATCCCTTTAGGACTAGAGAACCATCTCTTCTGTCTTCCACCCAATCACTGACTGACCTTTTTCTCCTCGTTACACCCATACTTTAAAATATGTTACATCTCTACTTTTCCAGCTTCTAATAAAGGATCACATACCTGAATTGTTAACTGCATCTTCCTTCACAAATATTATCTAATCTGATGACTAACTATTTCCAACCATTTCTGTTTTGTATCAGATGTCCAGCATCCACTGTTTACTTTTTGATAAAGAAAATTTATTTTACTGATCCAAGTACAAAAATCTTTCATATTTCTGTGACCAAAGTACTGTACTAAAACAATGCTATGGGCACACTCAATTTCCACGGAACTGATCTTTCCAAACAATAAGTTTCTGAACTGAAGAGATTTACCTTGGAGGGCCTCTGAATTTACTATTCTTGTGCCTTCATTTATATGGAAGTTCTATGTTTTATTTTAAAAAGAACTTAACTGCTCAATAACAGTGAAAGGTGCATTTGGTCATACATTAATATTAAACTTCTAGCCATGTCCTAATCTTAATTTACCACATGCAAAACTATATTTTTAGTTTCATAGAAGTAATTGCAAGACTATATGGAGAAATCTTTGCTCATTTCAATCGTTTACAGAAATAAGCTTGTGATATGGTTTCTGTAGGAATACATTTTTTTTGGCAAGTAAATAGGATATACTGTTTGAAGTAAGTAACAAGTAAAGTATTAAACACTGACCTTCATGTGGTAGATATTTCTAAGTTGGGAAATAAAATGTCTAAGATGAGAATAAGTGGAGAAGCTAACGTTTAGCATGTGTTTTTTTTAATAGAAAGTAGTTGAAGGTAAACAGATTTTTTTTAATCTAAAAATATTTTTCATGGCTTGAAAGAAGCAGGAGGCAATATTTTTAGTTTAGTCGAATCTGACAGTTGGATCCTGAAAACACATTTGTCAGATGTCATAAACCACTATTGGTCTTCAACGATTTAAAAATTCTATGGGTTTTTTAACTGGTGTTTTGAGTTCTTTATTTTGAGTACATCTTTCTTTCAATAAAAGGTATTTTCTTCCACATTTGAAGAAAAGAAAAGACATTGGTTAGTCCTTGTACACTTTTTAGTCTGAATTTTGACTCTCTAAGACTTGGTGGGGAAGAGGGAAGCACCTTCTTTAGGGATAATAGGATTGTAAGGACATGTTCCCCATCACTAGTTGATACCACCTGGAATGAACTATGCATTTTTGTCATGTTTGTGTGCATTTAGTTGATTTTTGTTTCTTTTGCAGTGATTTTTGTGAAGATTGGTCAGAGGTGCAGCGAATCATGAACTGTCTCCTGGATGGTAAATCCTATGACTCCTTAGTGGATTTTGATAACCACATGGATGATCTCAGGAATGACTGGACAAACCCAGAGATCAACAAATCTATTCTTCACCTTTGCTGAGACAGCTTTCTAAGAATGTTCTAGGGCATTTTTTGGTAGCTAGGGACCTGCAGCTGCTTTTGACTGCAAAGGGTGACCCTTAATGAATGTGAAACCTGATGAGTACTAATTCACTAAAGAACGGAAACAATAAGCATACCAGCGTACTGTGCTGAGAGAAGATTTATGCCTTCTAATAATTGAGCCATAGATCTCTTGGTATTCACAACAGGACAATAAGTTTGTGATGAAATAACATATTTTAGTTAATAGTTTCAGTCATAAATCAAACTTTGGGTATTTCAAAAGGAGACAAGTGAATTGTGTGTAATTTTTTTAACATTTGCACCCTCAACATTTTTGTCTGTTTAAAATGAAATACTTTTAGAATATTTGATTAAATGAAAGTTTAAACTTCTTGTCTGAATATCCTGCAGCATGTTTCTTTGATTAATTTTATTACTGTAGTTGCTAATGTGATTCAGCCCCAATTTGAGATTTGACTCTAATTTGCAAATAAATTGGTGGGGTGATAACAGGAAAAGATATCCACTAATTTTTTCTCACTAAAATAATGGCATTATTTTTGCCATGCAGCTTAAGCTTGTATGAAATGGAAAAAACTCTTACCTAGACACAGGTACTCAAGATTGAATAAGTCGTGGATTCAATTCCATTTTGTACCAAAGTGCAATGGTGTATGTTGCAATAAATTAACTGCAAAATTAATGTGATTTGAATTTAATACAGTAACTACTTAAAGTACTTCACTAGGTGTGAAACATTTTGGAAAGTTCTAACTTTGTGAAATATTATATAAATCAGAGACTCAAATGTTTTCACATTTGCAAAATATTTAGTACAGTTACATTTTTTTTAAATTTGTAACTGAAATCCTAGATATAACAGCACCAAAGTCTGAACTTTGAATTCTTGAAATTGCACTCAACATTGCAAGTCACTGGCTGCACAACCATTAGACATCTGTATGAATAAGAGTCCTATCCTTTGTGTTGTAAAAACGTTAACATTTTTATTTAAAGCTCCATGAATGAAACCATTTTATAATAAAACATCTATGCGGGTTTAGTTTAAAATGTACTATAAGTTTCATCCATGAGAGATGATTTTCATATTTCAACATCAGCTTTATTTACCAACCAGCGTAATGTAGATTGCTGTACCTGTATGTTACTTGTCATCTGAGCAACTGACTTGTACATTATTTTTATGTTGAACAAATCCCATGGTACAGGATTGATTTAACATTGTTTTGAGTTGGTTTTATTCTGTAATTATTTTGGTAGCTTCACATTATTCTGGTCATTTGGAGTGCAGGGGTGACAGCTTTCAAAATCTAGTTTTCTCTTTTTGTTCCCCATCTCCAACGGTTAATACTGTATCACCGAGTAATAAGCTAAATGGTACAAATTATTATTTGAAGAGTTGAATTTAATTTAAAGTGCTTACTACAATTCTTATGCAGTTTGATACCCTCCCATAATCCATTGTATAAGCTTGAGCTTTTTGTTTAACTGTCCCATTTGTTCTTAAGGTCACTTCTGGGTTTTACAACTCTGGCCCATGTTTGATTCTTAATCACAGATTTGTAGTACTTTCTGAACAGTACAGAAAGAATAATATCAAATCCAAGCATCAGTACATGGCATGTATATTTATGTTGACTTTGAGCTCATGCCCTTTTTCAAATTCTCTGTTCTCCAAATTTTTTTTTATAAGTAAATGCATGGAATGTTCCAAGTCTTCAGAATTGAACTTGCATTTCTGTTTCTGTGGCAGCGTGGGAAATGAATAATGGAAACAGACGCCACTCTGCTGTTCATTTAAAACAATTTAAAACTAAAGGACATTGCATGTACGTTATTTGCATTTTTAAAATCACTGCCTGCAACCTTTTCATTAAGCAGGGCTGCCAGCAGTTGAGCTGCCTTTAGCCTTGTGACCAACTACTTTCAAACATTTGATTGTAAAAATGCAAAAATAATCCTGCAAATTTTCCTAGGCTACTAAGTGGAGCATACTAAATAGGGTTCCTATCTGATTACAGCACATCTGAGTACTAATGTATTCCTGCTGCCTATACGTCAGGCATTGTAACTCCAATCAATGTTTGTAAAGTTGCTGGTTGTGATATTAGAAAAGATGTTTTAAGTTCTCGGTTGTGGGAACGGTTGCTCCTTTGGAATTCAGAGCCTGCCTGGTAGCAATGGATTGGAGATTGATTAAATTTTCTCAGGATGGGAGCCTACCCATTTCTGAAAATGGTCCATCATGGCAAGTTGCTGGGTAGTTGGATTTGCTTTTGTTGTTGTTGAAAGCATATTGAGACACGTAGCTTGTTGGTGTATCCATGATAGATTTGCATGATTGAATTTTGTTATGAGTGTTCACAGAACACCATCCAGATGCACAGCTTCAGTTGCACTCCTTTGAGGTTGTGGGGACGAATTTTGATGTTAACTGTGTCGCTTGTCTTTTCCTTTTTGGTGTTGAGTGACCTATGTTTCTGGCACGGTTTTTATTTCAAATTTGAGTTGATCATTGTTCTTTTGGATAAGATCGCTCTACTGATTTTTATTTCCAAAGAATTAGCCCTTTAAAACAAGTGCAGCATTCACCTGAATTAGTTTTGTGCTGGTGGTGTTCTTTACAGGAGCAACCAAATTTAATCCTACTTGCCTATGACAGTGTCTAACTCTGCTGTATCAAACCCTGGCAGGACAATGGACATAAGCCTTGCTCTGCAGTCACCTCATGCAGTTGAACTCTTAATTTCTATTGTAGTGCTGTGGTAGCTCCCGAATTTGTTCACAACACTCCACAGATCTCCACCACCTTACCTGACAATTTGAAGTGTTGTATCAGTAGTGTACTTTAGCAGCAGCATTTTGTTAGAATCCTGATCTTCCTCCATCCCTGGGGTTGCTGTTTCTAAATTTAAAAATCTTTTCACACTTGAAAACAAATCAAGCTCTTCTGTCAGCAACTATCTTTCAAACTCCCATGATATTTTTTTAATCTGGTTATTTCAGGCCTCTTGCAAATTGCTGCATTTTTCTGCAGCAGTGACTGTGCTTATTAATTATCAGTCAAGAGACTTGGGATGCCCCATTGTTGTGAAAGGCACTATATTAATGCATTTTTTTGTATGCTATAATTCCTGAACTACATACTGAGATGATTATTTTCACTTCCATTTAGTATTATTTCACAAGTCTTTATGTACAAAGCCTCTGTATCTAGGTACTTGTAAATTGTTCCTGAAGAAGGGCTTATGCCCAAAACGTGGATGCTGCCTGACCTGCTGCGCTTTTCCAGCAACACATTTTTCAGTTCTGATCTCCAGCATCTGCAGTCCTCACTTTCTCCCACTTGTAAATTGTGGACAGTGTAATTAGTTTATTTTCTTGTTAGGAGTTGGTCTAAGTGAATTATACATAACCACAATTTTCTTAAACCTCTCAGGCCATCCAAACTTAATGGGCAGAGTCTAATATAGCTCAGTGAAGTAGACATGATGATGGGATAGTTAGGAGAATGAACATGAGTATCTACATCTAAAACATAGTAAGAAGGAATAAGTTTAGGCCATTTAGCCTGCAAATCTGTTCTGCTGTTAGGATGATCATATTAAACATTGCACTCTAGCTCTCTTTGTGCCCCTTGAAGCATTTAGTTTCTAGAAACCCATTTGTTTTAATCTTAAATACATTCTTGCATATTGGCCTCCAGTGTCTCCTGTGGTAGAGAATTCCTCAATCACAACCCTCTGAAGAAATTTCTCCTTGTCTCAGGCCAAAATGACTTACCTGTATCCAGAGATCATGACCTCTTGTTCTACACCCCAGTTATGGAGAACATTATCCTGCATATCTAGTCTCTTCACACATATCAATCCACTTCTCTCATCCTCCTTATCTCTGCTGAATACACACCAAGTCAACTCAATCTCACCTTGAATGACCAATCAGTATGTGCCTTCACTGAACTTCCTATGTCAAGTATATCTTTTTGATGCCGAGACAGAATCCACATGGTCTCAGTAAGGTCTTGTACAGCTGCAGTGAGACATCCTTGCAGCTGTGTTCACTCCCCCGTAACGCATACCAACGTTCTATTAGGAAGTCAGTCTGCTTGCTAATTCTGCAGCAGATTGATGGTGTCAGAAAACTATCCTTAATTTAGTGGGAGAATGAGGGTACTGTCAATTACACTCAGCAATGTGTCTCATTAGTGAGCTGATAAGGATTCAGTGGTGGTTCAGGGTTTCAGTGGACTTGCATGGATATCTCACTCTTCTCATCCTGTGGAGCAAATCCTGTTGGCTTAGTCATTGGTCTGTTGTATCCCTTGCTATCAGGCATTCGTGCTGTGGGTGCTGAAGGCCACCCACTGTCCTTGAATCTGGCCCCATCTTTCTTTTATTGCTCTTTCCAAGCAATGCAGCTGTCTCCAGGGATCTAGAGTGATCCCTGGTAAAGGCCTCTGCATTACTTGCAGCAATCACTTGATAATGGCCAGTTGACTAGTGTTTGGCCTCTTGGACCAATTAGACAAGTGCAGAGTCAGAAGCTAACATTAATTTTCCAGGTGGCTGGAGGAGTGGGGGAGGACAGTGCTATCTCAATAACTAAATTCTACCCTCAAACTTGTTATTGATCCTTTTGTTACAAAAGTCTTTAATACACAAGGTTGTTTGACCATGCAGTAGGTTGCCCGAGAAGGGTTGGCTGAAGCTGAACCTGTTTTATACTTGAAGGACAGCTGACTTGCAGAAATATTTGAAACCAGAAGGCACAGGATAGGGAGAATCTGTTCCAGTTGCTCTAGCACAGGTTAAACATGGCCCTCTGTAAATGGCTATGTATCTAACTTACACAGTCCTTGAATCCAAATTTGATGAAAGTGATGGTTGTGCAAATACTCCACTAGTAAGCCTGAGTTTGAACCTCCGTCTTGATTGTTACTTGCATTTGTGTACTCAGCAAGGGATGGATTCCATCTTTTGCATTTGCACTTAGATATGACCACCTGCTGAATTGTCTTGAAGATGTTGTAGTGTTTTTTTCCTCTCAGGCTGGACCTGTATCTTGCTGCCTGAATAGGTTAATAATTAAAATAACCTTGTGATTAATGGGTTCCTCAAGTCCAAGTATCAACCTCCATTTTAATGAGCATCTTTTCAAATGGGTAAACTTCAAGTGTGGCAATTTAAAGATGTTTCATTGTACTTCACTGATACTCAATTATATGGAAGATACAGAGACCAAATTGTAATACATTAACATCAATGCTGTCACTTTTAAGACTGTGATGAAACCTCAATAAAGAATTGAAATGGAAATTTGACATTATTTACTAAATGTGCTACAAAGATTAATTTCAAGTTGGATCATTCAGCATTAAAAGAATCTGGAGTTATATATTTATTTGTAAATTTGAAGATCCTGGATTGAATATCAAGCCACAAAAAAAAACTAAGTGCAGGAGTTGAATCAAATGGAAAAAAAACTGTCAGTAATAAGACAAAAGCAAAATTTTGTAGAACTGGAACTCTGCTATGGAAACCAAAAAGGCCAGAAACACTTGTCGCTGTGTGGGAGAGTGTAAAGATTTTAGGTTCATCTTTTGTCAGAATTGTATAAACATTGAAGAGAACTGTTTTAAATCAGTACTTCTGTTTGTTCTTCCCCACCCTTTACAACCTTTTAAGCTTCTCCACAGCTTAAAATCAGCTCAGTTATTATAGTTATCAGCAATCATATTCAATATTTTCCTTTTCCACAAATATATGAGCACTTCCAGCTTTTTTTTTTGTTCTTATTGTGATAGAAAATTCAACAGCCTCTTGGTAATGTAATGTTTGATTTTCTGAGTTGCACAGAACTGAATCTGGAATGTGACAATTGATCTTGAGGTAAGGGGGCATTTTGAGCTAAAGACAGGAGGAAAGACATCAAGTTGCCTCTTCAGTTCCTAAACTAGTGAGTGTCTCCTTCTGGAAAGCATCAGGGCTGTGCTGTTATGTTTACAGTCCAATGATTATCTGTCTGTACTTTCCCACCCACATCAGCACCTTCATGTTCTTTGTAAAGAACATTTCTAACAATACTAGAACTTGAATATAATTATCAGGAAATAATTAACAAGCTCCAGGAAGGCTGAGGGGTGACTTAATAGAGTTTTTATTATTGAAGCTTCTAATAATTTTGGACAATGTCCAATATGTGGGAAAAGCAACATACAGAACCATTATCCTTGTCACAGGAATTCTCCACCACTGAGTTTAGTTGAGGTGACTAGTATAAATATGTTAAGGGGATGAGACCAGCCAGCATATGAGGTGAAAGGAAATAGAGAGTTGGCCTGATGGTTAAGGATGGATGTTAAAGTACAGTGTAAATGTATTGAATGGCTTATTTGTGTATTTTAATGTACTTTTGAGACTTTGAATAATTCCCCACTAGGCCTAAAGGATAAGATATTTGTACAAATGTGTCCTGAGCTACAGCTATCTTTGGGTGAAGGAGGTGATATGGTTTTTATTTGGTTGAGATTATGAAACAAGTCACCCATCTATACTAGAGGTATAGTTCTTAGGGCAAAAGGGATTGAAGATTATGGGGAGAAGGAGGGCCATGGTACGGAGTTGGGTGATAAGTTACGATCATATTGAATTGTAGAACAGGCTTGAACAACCAAAAGGCTTATTCCTGCTACTATTTTCTACGTTTGTGATAGGTTTGTGGATGCAGTTGGATGTGCATGTGCTCTTGGTTTGTTTTAAATATCAATAATTTAGTATTGCGTTGGGATGTTGATGCTATGTAGAAAATAAGATTTACATTCATCTAGTGCCTCCCACAATCTTGACATCTTAAAGGATTTTATGGTCAATTCCTTTAAACTTGCAAGTTTCATCACTTGTAATGCAAGAAATAGTGAATTTTACACAATAAGCTGCCAAATAGCAATGTGATGACCACCAGATAATTTCAGTGATATTGATTGATCAATCAACATTCATTAGGTAAGACAGCTGGGATAAGTTTACTTAAAAAAGAAAAAATACCCTGGCATGATCTCAATCTACTTGACAACAGCCTCATTTTGACATTTCATCTGAATGATACCTTCAATAGTTCAACACCCATAAGAAATAGAAACAGAAGTACTCCAGATGTGGTCTCACCAGCACCTTGTAAAATTGCAGTAAGACCTCCCTCCTCCAACTCCCTTGAATTAAGGGAAAACCTGCTTTGTACTGCAGTTGTGTTATTTCTGTGTACAAGTGTCTGGATTGAATCTACAACGGCTGCCTCTGGCAGAAATGCCACCAACTGAGTTTTAGCTTCCACCCCATGAGAATTCTAAGTAGGGTTCAGAGGTTCATTTGCAACCACCCAAACAATGGTTTTCCACATGAGGAAAGGCAAAAGGGTTTTCCTCAGTCTAATCATGGACTTAATAAAAAATATTCAATGGGCACTAGCATTTACCTGGTTCAGTGGGTAAATGTCTTGGCCGAGTCGTAGAGATGTATAGCAAAGAAACAAACCCTTCAGTCCAACTCGTCCGTGCCAACCAGATATCCTAACCTAATCAAGTACCATTTGTCAGCACTTTACCTACACCCCTCATAAGCCCTTCCTACTCACATACCTATCCATATGCCTTCTAAATGTTGTAATTGTACCAACTTCCTCTGGCAGCTCATTCCATACACACATCACCCTCTGCATGAAAAAATTGCCCCTTGGGTCCCTTTTAAATCCCCCCCCCCCCCCCCCTTACCCTAACCCTATGCCCTCTAGTTCTGGACTTGCCCCACCCCAGGGAAAACGCTTTGTCTATTTAACCATGCCCCTCATGCGTTTATAAACCTTTATAAAGTCACCCATCAGCCTCTGACGCTCCAGGCAAAACAGACCCACCCGAATGCTCAAATCCTCCAACCCTGGCAACATCATGTAAATCTTTCCTGAACCCTTTTAAGTTTCACAACATCCTTTTTGAAATCGCATTGCAGGGATTAGAAGCAAAGTCTAAGCAGTTGCTCCAGTGAAGAGTTGAGGGAGCACTGGTCCGTTGGATGTGCCATTAAACTGGCTGCCCTCAGTAGTATGGGTTATTTTACATTGTGTCTTTGACAAAGAGCAGGGTTCAACCGAACCTTTGTCCCTCAACTAACATTATCAAATAAAATCTTATCATTTAATTCATTTCTGATTGTAGACTTTGTGAATTGGCAGACACTTCCTACAACAATTTCAAAAGAACTTCATTTATTATAAGTACACTTTAGAATGACCTTTAAGTGAAAGGTACTTGATAAATCTGCACAAAACACTTGTATTTATAAAAATACCAACAATACTGCCAACCCTTTGAAGCTGCATGAGATTCATATTAACAGCATAGGAGCTGTAGAAGTGGGGCTACCTTTTTCTTGTAAACATTTTTTTTTGGTGTAATGGTAATCTCTAAATTAGCATGGTCTCTAATTTGGTAGTTTGCGCTTTTATTTGGTTTCATCGTGATGGAATGTTGTTTGAGCTTGTAATAATAGATTAGGAAGTAGAATAATAAATGTGAGGTGCTGCATTTTGGTAAGGCAAATCAGGGCAGGACTTATGCACTTAATGGTAAAGTCCAGGGGAATGGTGCTGAACGAAGAGACTTGGAGTGCAGGTTCATAGTTCCTTGAAAGTGGAGTTGCAGGTAGACACGATGGTGAAGAAGGCATTAGGTGGGCTTTCCTTTATTGGTCAGAGTATTGAGTACAGGAGTTGGGAGGTCATGTTGTGGCTGTACAGGACATTGGTTAGGCCACTTTCGGAATACTGTATGCAATTCTAATCTCCCTCTATAGGAAGGGTGTTGTAAAACTTGAAAGGGTTCAGAAACTATTTACAAGGATGTTGCCAGCGTAGGAGGGAGTGAGCTTTAGGGAGAGACAGGATAGGCTGGGGCTATTTTCCCTGAAGAATCCGGTTGAGGGGTGCCCTCAGGGGTTTATAAGATCATGAATGGCATGGGTAGGGTGAATAGACAAAGTATTGTCCCTGGGGTGGTGAAGCCCAAAACTAGTGGGCATAGATTGAAGGAGGGTGGGGGGGGAGACAAGATTTAAAAGGGACCTAAGGGGCAACTTTTTCAATTGCAACGTTTAAAAGGCATCTGGATGGGTATATGAATAGGATGGGTGCAGAGGGATATGGGCCAAATGCTGGCAAATGGGACTAGATTAATTTAGGATATCTAGTCGGCATGGACGAGTTGGACCAAAGAGTCCGTTTCCCTGCTGTACAGTTCTATGACTCTAAATTAGTCAGTGTTTCTCCACATAATTTGCATGCTTCTACTAAACATGTAAATTGATGTCAGATGAGAAAACGATGATCAGCTATGGTCTTTCAGCTGTATCTTGCTCCCATTGTTTGGGCTTGTGAAGAACATTGCTTGGATAGAAAACCACCCTGAAGCACTAGTCATTACTTTCTGAAGGGGATATGCCAAAGAAAGATGGGAGGGATGGGGGCAGTGCGGGCAAGATCAGCAACGTGCTGAAAGATGATATTTTGTAATGGAATTGTAAAAGGTTTACAGAAGTTATGCTAATGTACCAAGAATTCATGAAACATGAGGACAGGTGGCACAGCCAATGACTTGTATTTGAACCTCTCATCTGCCGGCATACTTAGCTTCATGGACTTGCGAAATTGTTGAATAGTTATTTGCTGTTACTCATTCAAAGTTCTCCCCTTCTACTTGCCTTGTCTGATTTTAATACGATCCTATATTTTATTCAATATTCCCACATGGATTTGTACCAAATTGATTTAAATGGAGAAATACCAATAATCCTGTTTTTGAAAGTAATCAAGTCGATGTTCCTCCTGGCTTACTTGATGGTTTAATAGTGTCATACAGAATGGAAATAGACCCTTCAGTCCACGCTGACCAAGTTTACCAAACTAAACTAGTCCCATTTACCTGTATTTGGCCCATATCTCTCTAAACCTTTCCTATTCATGTACCTGTCCAAATATCTCTTAAATGTTGTAACTGTATCTGCATCCACTTCCTCTGACAGTTTTTTCCCCACACAAATCACCCTCTGTGTTGGAAAAAAAAGTGCCGCTCAGGTCCTTTTAAAAACTTTCTCCTTTCACCTTAAAATTATGCCCTCTATTTTTGAATTCCATACCCTAGGGAAAAGACTGTTGCTATTCACCTTCTCTATGCCCCTCATGATTTTATAAACCTCTATAAGGTCACCACTCAACCTCCTGTGCTCCAGTGAAAAAAGCCCATATGACTCAAAATTTCCATCCCAGTAGCATCCTTTAAACATTTTCTGCACAGTCTCCAATTTAATAATATCCTTCCTATAGCAGGGCAATCAGAATTGTATACAGTACTCCAAAAGTGGCCTCTCCAACATCCTATACCACCCCAACATGACATTCCAACTCCTGAACATAATTGTTTGAGCAATGAAGGCAAGTGTGCCAAATGCCACTTTTATCACTGCCTATTTGTGATACAACTTTCAATGAATTATGGACCTGAACTCCCCTGTCTCTCTGTTGTACAACACTCCTAGGTCCTTTCCCTTAACTATATAAGTCCTACCCTTCTTTGTTTTACCAAATTGCAACACCTCCCATTTATCCAAATTAAACTCCATCTGCCATTCAGTTTAGATAACCTTCCTCACTGTCTACTACATCACCAATTTGGTGTCATCTGCAAACTTACTAACTATGCTTCCTATATTCTCATCCAAAGTATTTATTTAAAATATAAAGTTTAACTTGTTTGTTACTTCAAACTACTCCAGAGTTGATGATTTTTTTTAAGGTATGAAAAAGGCCCCACGTTTGCTATTTTCAATCTTGTGGACTCATTTATTCCTAGACTCTTAAGGTTGGTTGGTGTTTCCAATGTAAAGGTTGAACCCGCCCCATAAACCCCTTTTAGTAATCGTGCAGCCAAAAAAGATTGACAAAAGATGGTAACATTATCAGCAAATGAAGATTAGATTAGGTTCCCTACAGTGTGGACACAGCCCTTCGGCCCAACCAGTCCACACTGTCCTCCAAAGAGTAACCCACCCAGAACCATTTCCCTCTGACGAATGCACCTAACAATTTAGCATGGCCAATTCACCTGGCCTGCATATCTTTGGACCGTGGGAGGAAACCCACACAGACACGGGAAGAATGTGCAAACTCCACATAGACAGTCACCCGAGGCTGGAATTGAACCTTGGACGCTGGTGCTGTGAGGTAGCAGTGCTAACCATTGTGCTGCCCCACCCCTGAGTGAAATGGTAAATGAGAGGTTGATCTTCTTAATCAAGAAAATATGTAGAACTATTTTAGTTCTTACCCACAGCAATTACTCCTCCCCTTACCACCTGCCATTATCTATGTTGGAGAGATTTACAAATTAATATTCAATCTATCTTGCCACGTTATGAACACATCTTCCTTGTGGGTCTTGCTACTTCCAGTTCAGATGTAAGGATGTTACCTACTGCACCACAAGACCTCACATAGATATTACAATATGGAAATTTGCCATTTAAACTGGTCAGGTTATGTCGGTCTTTGTTTTTCTAAACTTGCTCCTCCCTTATTCCAAAATGTCTTGATAAGATCCCTTCAAAAGCTAATCAAGTTATATTTGATTGAATTGTCCCGACCAGTAAAATTCCACAATCTCTTAATTTTTCCCTAGAATCCATGTTCTTCTGAGCCTCTACCACCCACCATGCAAAGGAACCAGAAGTGGACACAAGCCAACCATGACCTTCTAGAACAACATCAAACAAGCAAAGTATAAAATGCTAGCAATCTGAAAGAAAGACCCAACATCTGGAAATAAATCCCTGGTCTCTCAGTGTCTGTGTAGAGAGAGGCCTTTCATTAGCTCTTGGAAACTTTTAAAAACATAACAGTGAGGATAGGATGAGAAAAAAGACAAAGGGAAGGTATGGATGGATGTGAAAGACAGGAGGGATTAATTGACAAAAAAGATTTAAAGCAAGTGGCAATGAGTCAAGGAAAGAAACACAAGGTGCTCCTAGGGCAGATGTGGATGCCAGATTAACAGCTGACATCCAAAAGCAAAAACACAAAAAAACAAGAGTCAAATCAAATGAGGACAGAGATTGTTGTCTCGAATTGTTAAAATTTGAGTCTGGATTGAATTTACCAATTTCAGATAGTAATTTCTGTGCCCATTTTGTTTACTTTCACGAACATCCATTTGAGGATGTGAATTAGGAGTGGCCTTAGGCCACTCAGCCCTTCAAGCCTGTTCCGTCATCAATATGATCGTGGCTGATCAGATTACTCCACGTTCGGCCTATCCCCCACCCCATTAGTCTTTTGTTCTTTTCATCTTAAGAATCTGTCTACCACTGTCATAAAAATATCCAATGACTCTGCTGTCCCTCATGTTTGTGGTAGATTGTTCCAAAAATTCTGGGAAAAAGAAGTCTGTTTTAATGGGTGACCCCTTATTTCTCCGGTGGTTAGCCATAGATTCTCTCACAAGAAAAGAAAAGTTAGATGTGAAAGGATGTTAAGACCCCCTGGGGTCGTGTGTTCAATCAAATCACCTCTTATAATTTCCAGCAGCTGAGGCTAATCCGTCCAACCTTTGCACATAAGACAACCCACCTGATCCAGGTATTAGTCTATAAACCTTCACTGACCTGCTTCTGATCCGTTTACATATAAAAAGAGTCCAGCTCTGTACGCAATACTCCATATGTGGCTTCACCAATACCTTGTACCACAGATTGTTTTTTTATCTTGTTTTTGCATTTGGACAGCAGCAGCTGTTGATCATTTTGCTATTCACACTTGCTACAGGCATATCTTTTGTTTTCTTGACCAATTACTACTCCCTTTCACTCCACGCAACCAACTGTTTTGTTAATTAATCTCTACCCGAACAGATATTGCCTTTGGTCTTTCCCCTTCCCCATTTCACTTACTTCGACTGTTTAAAATTGAGAGATTTAGAAATGTGCAGATCTGAAAATCAAACTTCCTTTCTGTCCCCATGGGCATACCCTCTGAGAATATACTTATTTTAAGTGTATATTGAATTGATATTGCTTAATGCCATTCTCCATTTCTTTCTATATCCAGAGGTGGATACCATAAAGGGAAAGCTGCCCTGTCAGATTTACATTATATTTCTCAAAAATGTATGGGGGAGTTGGCATCTTGATTGAAAAGGCCTTTCAAGCATTGCAATTTTAAGTTGATAAAAATTTGCATTTGAGAATCTGTTACTGAGCTGTGAACATCCAACAGCACCTCATGATTCCTCAAGTTGGTTTATCAAAACAAAATTTCACTCTCAAGTGACTGATTACCTGTTCTGCAGCCACACGATGTTTTGAGGCTTCTGAAATCAGGTTTCACCTGTGTTCCTTTTCTTTAAAAACCCAAAGCTTTTTCATCTACACTCACAAAGACAATTTGTATTTATTTATATTGTATGAGAGGAAAATGCTGATTGGTCGTCAAGTGGTCTCTGACTTGTAGAGACATTCCCATGGGAAATGCACTAGTTAATGATGATTGACAGTTAACTGTCAGGACTTGTTTAAATTTTAAACCATTCCTGATGAAGGGTTTATGCCCGAAACATCGAATCTCCTGCTCCTCGGATGCTGCCTGACCTGCTGTGCTTTTCCACCTCCACACTTTTTGACTCTGATCTCCAGCATCTGCTGTCCTCACTTGCTCCTAAATTTTAAACCAGGTAAGTTGACTCTGATTAGGCAGGCTATTGCTTGAGAAATGAATTGGGAAATAGCTGCCGGTTTTGTTGAGTTGCAGCAGGCACAATGAATCTACATGTTTTCTTCTATCTGCAAAGATCAGGCCTTATATTTTAGTGTAAGTAGCTTACAGTACATATAGGCATGCCACATTACAAGCCCCATTCATCATTATAAATAGGTTATCAGTTTAATTCTTGGCATGGGGCATAGTGATATTATCACTAGACCATTAATCCAGAGACCTAGGTAATGTCTTAGGGACCTGGGTTCAAACCTTGCTATGGCAGATAGTTGAATTTGAATTCAGGTAAAAGAAAATCTGGGATTAAGAGTCTAATGATGACCATGAAACTGTTGCCAATTGTAAGGTATACCCAACCGATTCATTAATATCCTTTAGGGAAGGAAATCTGCCATCCTTACCCAGTCTGGCCGACATGTGACTCTAGACCCAAAGCAATGTGGTTGACTCTCAACTGCTCTCTGGAAGGAGAAAGTGACGACTGCAGATGCTGGAGATCGGAGTCGAAAAGTGTGGCGTTGTAAAAGCACAGCAGATCAGGCAGCATCCAAAATGCAGGAGAATCGACGTTTCGGGCGTAAGCCCTTCATTAGGAATGTCACCTCTCTCTGGGCAAGTAAGAATGGACATGAAGGTTTTAGGCGTAAGTCCTGATGAAGAGTTTATGCTTGAAGCATTGACTCTCCTGCTCCTCGGATGCTGCCTGGCCGGCTGTGCTTTTCCAGCACCACACTCTCAACTCTGATCTCCAGCATCTGCAGTACTCCCTTTCTCCGAATAAATATTGGCCTGGCCTGCGATGTTCACATTCCGTGAATGGAAAAAATCACTCAAGGTTACTCAGCAAATGTCTAATCGTGGAATCACATTGGACACTAAATATTGCAAGTGTGGGCTGTTTGGGCATAGACTCTACCTTGCTTGTTGTGCACGACTGAAGAGATAGACTGTTTGGTAGGATCTGCTGGGTTTTGGGACCTACATGCCTTGCACCACACTGGCAGTGAAATTCATTTACCATATTACTCATTTTGTGTCATAGACAGAACATTGTTTGGCCTGACTGCAGCATCCTCCTGGCAGTGAATGCTACAGGTGTTGCTATTGCATTGTAGCAGTATGAATCAACTAACTTCACATGTTCTTCGACCTTTGAGCTACCTTACTCTTTCAAGAAAATCTGAGGTAGACTGGACATTTTTCATGCTGAAAATGTGTTGCTGGAAAAGCGCAGCAGGTCAGGCAGCATCCAAGGAGCAGGAGTTTCCTCATTTCCCCTCCCCCCACCTTGTCTCAGTCCCAACCCTCGAACTCAGCACCACCTTCCTAACCTGCAATCTTCTTCCTGACCTCTCTGCCCTCACCCCCACTCCAGCCTATCATCCTCACCTTAACCTCCTTCCACCTATCGCATTTCCAACACCCCTCCCCCAAGTCCCTCCTCACTACCTTTTATCTTAGCCTGCTTGGCACACTTTCCTCATTCCTGAAAAAGGGCTCATGCCCGAAACGTCGATTCTCCTGCTCCTTGGATGCTGCCTGACCTGCTGCGCTTTTCCAGCAACACATTTTCAGCTCTGATCTCCAGCATCTGCAGTCCTCACTTTCTCCTGGACATTTTTCATGACTAAGAATGATGACTTTAGGGCCTATTATGGGTTTGCATGATGATCTGATCAGGGTGTCTATTAAATTTCAATAAAGTGTTGCAGTTAACTGTCAGTCATCGTAAACTGGTGCATTCTCCCTGTCAAGGCTTCTTTCAATCAAAGGCTGCTTGTCAACTAATCAGCACATTCTTAAACAGTTTAAATGTAGATTTGTTCTCAATTTGGTGTTATTGTGAATTGTCCTGATGAATGCAAGTCGAAATACGTTGACGGATTGTGACTTTTTTCAGCAATACTCAGGTTCTATCTTACCAAATGAACATTTCTGTTGACATTCCTTCTGCGTTCCAGAAGCCCCTTCCAAAGCCCTGTTAGCAGGAGGAATATTAAAATGTCAAACTTTCTAGTGTACTTCTTCAGGTGGCAGGATGTATCCAAACTGCTGCGATCATATTTGTGTAACACTCCATTAGAGTAAAAAATGAGGATGAGATGCTGGAGATCAGAGTCGAAGAGTGACCGACTGTGCTTTTCCAGCATCACACTCTTCAATTCCATTAGAGGAAAATCATATTCTTGGAAAGAAATTATAGGAGGGCAAGTCTTGAGCAGAAAATTTATTTATTTGAGGTAAGAGTTACAAATAACTGAGCTCTGTTAATGTTATCACAATTATGCAATATTTCCCTGAGCTTTTTCCTGCTCTTCTGCTCTAAAACTACAAAGCTGCGAACAGAAATATTTTTATTATGAGCTTTCATCTCATTGAAGTGGCTGCAGGTCAATCCACATCCAACAACTGCTCTGAAAGCAATGCACACATTTTGAAAGCTGTGCTAAATTATACCACAGTAGCTAAGACAATCCTCAACATTCTAAAACAGTCAACAACATTCTTTATAAAAGTAACAATTTATCTTATCTCCCAAGTTTAGCAGATAGATACTTTTTAAAAAGAATCCATAATACTATAAAACCATAAGGTATAGGAGTAAAATAAGCCCATTCCGCCTATCGAAATGTCTCTCTACCCCATTCTCCTGTCTTTTTCCTGTAGTCCTTGATCCTCTTACTGATCAATAACCTATCTATCTCTGTCTTAAATGAACTTAATGACTTGGTCTTCACAGCCCTCTCCGGCAAAGAGTTCACTCTGGCTCAAGAAATTCTTCCTCATCTCAGCTCCAAAGGGCCGTCTGTTCATTCTGGGGCTATGCCCACAAGTCCTAGCTTCTCTTACTGGTGGAAACATCTTCTCTACATCCACTCTGTCCAAACATCTCACTATTCTGTAAGTTTCAACGAGATAGCACCCCCCTCCCTTCCTTCTAAACTCCATCAAGTACAGTACTAGAGTCCTCAACCACTCCTTCTACAGCAAGCCCTTTATCCTCAAAGTCATTCTTGTAAACCTCCTCTTCACTCCCTTCATGGCCAGCACATCCTTCCTGAGATAGAGAGCCCAAATCTACTCACAATATTTTAGATCCAGATCCACTTCCTTGCCATAAACTAAATAGTTCTCCCTTGGGCTGTTTTCAAACTGCGTACCAAATTTCATTGAACTCTATGGATTAGTTTTTGGGGTATGTTATTTGCAGTCTAATATTGATGAACAAAAATGTTAGCTATCTGCAATTTCAGCAGCAGAGCTAAAATGCTCAGCCTGTTAACAAAGACAGATGGGAAATGCAATTGATATTCATTTGTTTTGTTCATGTTTAAAAAATTAGACTTCTCCTTTGCTTCAGGGCTGTAACTAATTGACCTACTAACCCAATAGAATGCATAGATGTTGATGTGAAGATCTGACCTGATAATTGACTGGACACCATGCACAACCATCTAGCCTTCACATAATCCTGACTTACAATAACAGCTTGTAATTACATAGCACTTTCAAGGCAATGAAACATCCTAATGCACTGCACAGGTGCATTACAAAGCAAATTTTCACACCAAGCTACATTTGATGGTGTTTGGGTAATGACAGGTTTATACGAGCAATAGGTTATAGCTACATAGAATGTTCAAAACATATGACATAGAATGAGGCTACTCAACCTATTGTGTTTCTGCTAAAAAAGAATTACCAATCTAACTTCACTTTCCAGCACTTGGTTCATATCCTTGGAGGTTACAGCCATTAAAATACAGGAATGAGAGTTTTGACTCTACCATCCTCCAGGCATTGAATTCCAGAGCCCACTATGCGATTCTATCAACTTCTGATGACAGGTCATTGTCATGGAATATTGGTTCTGTACCTCTCCCTATCAATGCTGTCAGACGCGCTGGATATTTCCAGTACAGAATCCAGCATCGTAGTATTTTTGCATTTGTCTAAAAGCTAATGTTGTGTTGGCAATAATGTTATGAAATAAAAAAAGAAGGCAACCAATAATAGTTCCTTGGGATCACTAAACACAGTGGAGTGGCAGTGCAAAGCAAAGCAATTGCAATTGTTACTCTAGCTGTAACTGGATACAAGAATAACTAGGCATGTGCATCCAGTGATGATGGAGAGGTGTTGGAGGAGAATGTTTTAGTTAAACACGTCACTGGCACAGATAATTTGAGCATGGCAGGTGTAATAGTTTACAAAAACACAAGTTGCTGGAAAAATTCAGCATGTCTGGCAGCATCCCGTGAAGACAAATCAAAGTTAACGTTTCGGTTCCGGTGACCCTTCCTCGGAACTGGACGTGAAAAGATAACTCTGATTTCTCTTCACAGTTGCTGCCAGGCCTGCTGAGCTTTTGCAGCAACTTCTGTTTTTGTTTATGATTTACAGCATTTGCAGTTCTTTCGGTTTTTAAGAGTTATAGTATACCTTTGTCACACACAGGATGTTGCTATGACTTTGATAAGAGTCATTTTGGTATTGTGGCAGCAGCAGAAATTCAAATAGCGAGTCCCCAGAGAAAGGGATGGACTAAGATTTGGGAATTAAGGAAACTTCTGAGAATTTCAGAGTGCTCAAAAAAGTTGAAAAAAATTGAGGTAATTTGCAAGGACTGTGATGTCAAGGGTTGCTTTCTTTTGAAGAGCGATGTTGATGATAGATTGAGATGTTGGTAAGAAAGGTATGTTGTTATTATCAGCTAATATGGGGACCAGGAAAGAAAATGAGTAGTCAACATTTTAGTGGAAATAGACTCAAGGAAAAGGAGGCGGGGTTCATAAACAAGCTGAGTTTGGTGAGGACACAAGGAGAAATCCAAAGACAGGAAAGAAGTTCCAATACAAATTTCTTATTTTATTCTAACACAAAGTAATTGCTTTTGGCATCTTTTCCATATGTTATGTTTACTGAACTGGTAAATGTTAAAATATACAGTAGTCCAAGAGAAAAATAATAAAAATGATCATCTTTCACAGCTCCACTGTCAGCACTGGAAGAGAGTTGGTGATTTAAAGTACCTTTCTTTATCAGCAACAGCCTTTCACTTTGTTTTTGGAGACAGATTTGATCATTAATTCTTAACTTGTATTTTGTAGTAATTCCCATCCCTGCTTTATTTTGATGTGTCCTCTAAAAGTTCTGAAGTAAGGTACACCATTATCACAGTGACTCATCTTTCATCTTATCACATACCGTTCATTCTGCTGTGTTATTTATAAATGTTCTGATTTTAGTTTATAATTGCAGCCAAGTCTATATGTTCACTTCTTTGCCTAATACTTGGCTCAGGCAGATCATCAGTGCAAATGAAGCTCTATTTCAAACTGATCCATCATTTCACCATCAGGACTTGTACACATCTGTTTTAATTGACAATTAAAGTTTTATCAACTTTTAAGGACCAAAGACTGATTCAATTGGAATGTCAATGGTTTGGGATTTCCCTGTGGATATAAGTATCATTGCATATTCCTTCTCTTTCTTTTAATTACCATAAGTTTCGATGGGTGAAAATGAACATTAAAGTGTGAAGCCCCCAACTCTCTTTGAAAATGTGAGATTTTCTGGACTTTTTCACAAACAGTAACAATTCCAGTCTTCTGCCAGACAGAGGGAGTAACTTAATCTAAGGGCACATTTTATGTCCGTTTTCAACAGGTTTTTTCTATGTTTGTTAGCCTAGCAATTTGAATAATTGTTAGCTAAAGCCAACCCATAAAGTGCTGGAGAAATTCAGCAGGTCTGACAGCATCTTTGGGGAGAGAAACAGAGATAGCATTTCGAGTCCAATATGAATATTCTTCAGAACTGGAGACCTCTTCTTCTGTACTTCAGAACTAAGGATCTTTTGTTCTCAGTAATTGAAACTTAATGATTTCAAAGAAAACTACCAATAAAACCAACCATGTCACATGGAATAAATCATTTTCTGGTGGTCATCCAGACATCTGGGTTAATGTTAGATTCTGGCCATACTAGAGTTCTTTCAACATTTTCCAATTTTGATCTTGGAAAGACTGACCAATCATCTCATGAAAGAACGAAGGAAAATTGATTCATTTTAATTTCTTTAACTGTTCAGAAACTTAGGTTTTGTTTTTGAAAACATTTGTAACAGTTGCAATGTTTTCTGTATTCCAAAGTATCCTTTTTAACATACAGGAGAATGCTAACATTGTTTTTTGTTCATTGTTTTTGGCTTTCAGATGAAACATAAAACTAAAACATGATCTATCTATTTAAGTGGATGTAAGAGATTCTAGGGTAATCTATTTGAAAATTAGTTGGAGAATTATCCCTGGTGTTCTGATCAATGTTTATCCCTCAATCAACACGACAGAAATGGATAATCTGGTCATTATTGCATTTTTGTTTGTGGGAGCTCTCAGTCCACAAACTGGCTGCTGTGTTCCCGACATTACAGCCATAAATACATGTCAGAAAGTATTTCATTGGCTGTGAAACATTTTGCCACATCTTGAAATCATGAAAAGCATTCGATAAGTGTGGGAAGATGAGACATAGTGGTAATGTCAATGGACTCTGAAAGACTAATACTGGAATCATGGGTTCAAAATCCCATCATGGCTTCTGATGGAATTTAAATTCACTTAATTTGGAACATAAATCTAATTTCAGTAATGGTGCCATGAATTGTAATTTTAAAAATAATCTGGTTCATTAACGTCTTCTCAGGAGGAGATCTGTTATCCTTACCAATTATGGCGTACATGTGACTCCAGACCAACAGTAATGTGGCTGACTCTTAATTGTCACTCAGTTCAAAGACAATTAGGGATGAATCACAAAAAGCTGTCTTTCCAATGACTCTCACATTCCATTCAAGAATGAAGAAAAATCCAATTATATATTTTCAATTCCTTAAATTTTCAGAAACTTACCTTTTTTCTCAAATTATATTAGGAACTGAACTTCCAAAACTTCATTCTGAACTCTTGAGCAAAGCTAATCACATGTTTACACATGTTAACCAAATGTCCACAACCCAAGATAATTGAGGATTTAGGAGTTTCATCCTCAGTTAGAACCCAGTAACCTGGGAGCATACTGAACAGCTGTTCAACAGTGAATATTTTGACCATGTATGGTAATTATAAGGATGGTGCAGCTCCTCTGGAAGAGAATCTTGACTGAAATGCATAAAACTTTGGAGATTATATTGTGATCTGTATTTTCTGCTTGCCTTGCCTTTACATACTAATTAAATTTCTGCTCAAGCTAGCAACCTGGATTCAGTCAATTCTGCGAACAAGTACACTCCACAAGGATTAGGAAGAATCATGAGAACATAAGAATTAGGAGCAGGAATAGGCCATCTGGTCCATCCAGCCTGCTCTGTCATTCAATAAGATCAAGGCTGATCTTTTTGTGGACTCAGCTCCATTTACCCCCCCCCCCCCCCCCCCCCTGCTCACCATAGCCCTTAATTCCTTTGCTGTTCAAAAATCTATCTATCTTTGCCTTAAAAACATTCAACGATGTAACCTCAGCTGATTCACTGGACAGGGAATTCCACAGATTCACAAAACTTTGGGTGAAGAAGTTCCTTCTCAACTCAGCCCGAAATCTGCCCTCCTCCTAGTTCTAAGTTGCACTTGTCAGTGGGTGCTGGCTTCCTCCTATTTTATTTATTCCCTTGATAAGTTTATATGTTTTATAAGATCCCTCCTCATTCTTCTAAATTTCAATGCGTTTAGTCCCAGTCTACTCAATCTCTCCTCATAAACCAGCCAAGTGAACCTCCTCTGCACCCCCTCCAGTGTCAGTACATTTTCCCTCAAATAAGGAGACCAAAACTACACAGTACTGCAGGCTTGGCCTCACCAGTACCCTATACAATTTGTGTGTGCTTTATATGATTACATTGTAACACGATATATAGTAAATCTATTGTTCATCAAGTAAGTTTAGACTTGTAGTTTCCATTGACACCGTTGGTAATTGTTTTCTCGCCATGTTTATGTTTGACTTAGCGATAGTTTTCCAAGAATTAGTTTTATTAATCCAGATGAGCCATTAAATCTCTGCCTGCTCAGGTGGGTGTAACACATCCCATGACACTGTATCAAAAAACAGTAGGGAACTTATACCTGGTTTCCAAGATAATATTTATGCTTGAATCAACATCACAAAAAAAGGTTAACTGGTCATTTGTACATTGTGTGGGCTAGCTGTCCTCACATAATTTACCTCATTCACAAATCACAATAGTTACTGCACTTAAAAAGTACCTCATTGACTATAAAACATTTTGCAATATCACAAAAGGAAGTCTTTATTTTCCCTTTATTTTTCTATTGTGAACGCTAAGTTGACAGAGAGTGAACATGATCATGTTTTTCACACAGCAATTCCAATGTTCCTAAAGGGAGGTACATTGGTTAGAAGGAACAGTGACCCTGAACAGTGACCTCAAGGAAATCAAGAGGACTTCAAAGGGAAAATTAATAGTAGAAATAAATTGAAACCCAGAAGTACGGCTTTGAAATGAATTGAACATTCATCCTTCATTTTAAAGTTTTAAGTTTATATTTTCTACCCAATTTGATATCTTGCATTGTAGTTGATGCCTTTAGCTTTTTTCCATGAATGCATAACCTGATTGTTTGCAACATTAACATTGAAATAGGTTAAAGAGAGAATCTGACCTTCTGATGTGATCAGATTGAGTTTACTCTTAAGACATGAAGGGTATTTTCCATAAGACCATCGATGTGGGAGCAGAAGTAGACCATTCAGCCAATCAAGCCCACTCCACCATTCAATAAAATCATAGCTAATGTTATAATTTTCAACTCCATTTCCCTGCCTTTTTCCCATAACCCTTGATTCCCTTATAGATCAAAAAAATGTCGATCTCAGCCTTAAATAAACTGAATGACCCAGCCTCAACAGACCTCCGAAATAAAGAATTCAACAGATTCACAACCCTTTGATAGAAGAAATTCCTCAAATCTGTTTTGGATTTGCAACTCCTTATTCTGAGATTATGCCTCTGCGTAACCTCACATTTTACCACATTGTATTCTGTCTGCCAAGTTTCTGTCCAATCACTTAACCTGTCTCTATCTCTCTACAGACTCCGTTTCTCATTCACACCACTTGCTTTCCCACCTATGTTTGTGTCATTTGCAATCCTGGCAGGTACACTCACTTTCCTTATCCAAGTCATGAATATGTATTGTCAATAACTGTGACACAAGCAATGACCCATGTAGCACTCCACTCATTACAGGTTGCTATTGTAAAGATCCTGAGCATGGTGGCTCAGTGATTAGCACTGCTACCCAATAGCACCAGGGACCTGAGTTTGATTCCAGCCTCAGGTGACTGTGTGGAGTTTGGATGTTCTCCTCGTGTCTGAATGGGGTTCCTCAGGGAGCTCCAGTTTCCTCCCACAATCCAAAGAGATGCAGGTTAGGTGGTCCATGGTGTTCAGGGATATGTAGGTTAAGTGTGTTAGCCATGGGGAATGTAGGGATGGGATTGGGGTATGGATTGGATGGTCTTTGGAGGGTTTGTGTGAATTTGTTGGACCAAACGGCCTGTTTCCTCACTGTCGGTGTTCTATTTAAAAAATCCCAACACTCAGCCTTCATATTAGTTAGTCAATCCTCTATCCTTGCTATTATACTACCTCCAACACAATGGGCATATCTTATTATGGAGCTTAATCTGTGGTGCTTTATCAAATGCTTTCTGAAAATCCAATTATATACATTCACTGTTTATCGCCATCTATTCTGCTTATTGTCTCCTCAAGAATTCTAGCAAATTTGTCAGACATGATTTCCTCTTCACGAAGCAATGCTGATTCTGCTTGATAATATTAAGTATTTCTAAGTCCTCTGCTATTACATCCTTAATAACAGACTAGCATTTTCCCAATATCAGACATTAGGCTAACTGACTAATTGCCTGTTAGCTGTTTTTTTTATCCCGTTCCTTTTTTAAGTTAAAGTGTTACATTAACAATTTACCAATCCTTCATGGTCTATCCAGAATCTAATGATTCCTGGAAGATTCCTACCAGTGTATTCACTATCTATATAGCTACTTCCTTTAATATCCTAAAATGCATCACATTAAGTCCAGAAGACTTATCGGTCATTTCCTTAGCACCTTTTCTCTAGATACAGTTTTTTGTATTTATTTCCTCTCCTGGAAAACTAGGGCAATGATTGCTGAGCGTCTTGCTGAGATATTTGTGTCATTGATAGCCATACGTGAGGTGCCAGAAGACTGGAGATTGATTAATGTGGTGCCATTATTTAAGAAAAGTGATAAGGAAAAGCCAGGGAAGTATAGACTGGTGAGCCTGACATCGGTGTGGGCAAGTTGTTGGAGGGAATCCTGAAGAATAGGATTTACGTGTATTTGGAAAGGCAAGGACTGATTAGGGATAGTCAACATGGCTTTGTGCATGAGAAATCATGACTCATGAACTTGATTGAGTTTCTTGAAGATGGAACAAAGAGGATTGATGAGGGCAGAGCAGTAGACGTGATCTATATGGACTTCAATAAGGCATTCAACAAGGTTCCTCATGGGAGACTGGTTAGCAAGGTTAGATCGCATAAATCCAGGGAGAACTAGCTACTTGTATACAGAACTGGCTCAAAGGTAGAAGACAGAGAGTGGTGGTAGAAGTTTCCTTTTCAGACTGGAGGCCTGTGACCAGTAGTGTGCCACAAGGATAGGTGCTGGGTCCACAACTTTTCATTTATATAAATGATTTGGATGTCAGCCTAAGAGGTTTAGTTAGTAAGTTTGCAGATGACACCAAAATTGGAAGTGTAGTGCACAGCAAAGAAGGTTACCTCAGAGTACAACGGGATCTTGATCAGATGGGCCAAAGGGCTGAGAAGTGGCAGATGGAGTTTAATTTAGTTAAGTGTGAGGTGCTGCATTTTGGAAAAGCAAATCAGAGCAGGACTTATACGTATAATGGCAATTTCCTGGGCAGTGTTACTCAACAAAGAGAGTACAGGTTCATAGTTCCATGAAAGTGGAGTTGCAGGTATATAGGATAGTGAAGAAGGCGTTTGGTCAGAGCATTGAACATTGAGTATTGGAGTTAGAAGGTCATGTTGCACCAGTACAGGACATTGGTTAGGCCACTTTTGGAATATTGTATACAATTCTGGTCTCCCTCCTCTTGGAAGGATGTTGTGAAACTTGAAAGGGTTCAGAAAAGATTGACAAGGATGTTGCCAGGGTTGGAGGATTTGAGCTATAGGGAGAGGTTGAACAGACAGGGGCTGTTTTCCCTGAAGCATCAGAAGTGACCTTATAGACATTTATAAAATCATGAGGGGCATGGATAGAGTAAATAGACAAAGTCTTTTCCTTGGGGTGGGGGAGTCCAGAACTAGAGGGCATAGGTTTCAGGTGAGAGGGGAATGATTTAAAAGAGACATAAGGGGCAACGTTTTCAAACAGAGGGTGGTACATGTATGGAATGAGCTGCCAGAGGAAGTGGTGGAGGCGGGTACAATAACAGCATTTAAAAGGCATCTGGATGGATGTATGAATAGGAAGGGTTTAGAGGGATATAGGCCACGTGCTGGCAGATGGGACTGATCGGCATGGTCAAGTTGGACTGAAGGCTCTGTTTCCGTGCTGTACATCTCTATGACACTGTGAGTGAAGATGACAAAACTTTGGTTTATTTTTAAGAAAATGAACACAGGTGAAACCTGATTTCAGAAGCCTCCAAAATTCTTGTGGCTTAAGAACAGTAATCAGTTGTTAAACCAACTTGAGGAATCACGAGGTTGGATGTTCACAGCTCAGTAACAGATTCTCAAATGCAAATTTTTATCAGTTTAAAATTGCAATGCTTGAAATGCCTTTTCAATCAAGATGCAAACTCCCCCACATATTTTTCAGAAATATTATTGCATGTAAATCTGACAGGGCAGCATTTCCTTTATGGTATCCACCTCTGGATATCGAAAGAAACAGAGAATGGCATTAAGCAAGATAAATTCAATATACACCTAAAACAAGCACTTCAAAGGCATCTGGATGGGTGTATGAATGGGAAGGGTTTTGAGTGATATAGGCCAAGTGCTGGTAAATTGAACCAGGTTAGGCTTGGATATCTAGTTGGCATGGACAGATTGGACTGAGGGGTCTGTTTCCGTGCTGTACATCTCTATGACTCGATGACTGTGACTCCTTAGCCAATGATTATTTAGTAATTCTGAAATGCTATTAACATCTTCTGCAGCAAAGATTGATGCAAAGTTTATATTCAACTCCTCTGCTAGTTCTTCTGTCCCCATTATATTTCCCCAGCCTCATTCACTAAGATCCCTGAGTTCAGTTTGGTTCATCTCTTCCTTCTTAATTCTTTGGGGGAGTTTGGTCAGTTTAGTTGGCTGGATGGCTTAATTGCAATGCAGTGTAACACCAACAGTCTGGGTTCAACTCCCACATTGACTGAGGTTACCATGAAGACACTCATTCTCAATCTCTCCCCTTGCCTGAGACGTGATGACCCTCAGGTAAAATCACCACCCGTTGTCTCTCTAAAGAGGGAACAGCCCTGTGGTCTAATAAGACTCTGGTGACTTTATCTTTCATTTATTTAAATAAACTCTTGCTGTTTGCCTTGATATTGCTTGCAAACATGCCCTCAACATTTAGAGTCACAAAATTATAAAGATGTACAGCACAGAAACAGACCCTTCGGTCCAACTCTTCCATGCCGACCAGATATCCTAACCTAATCTGGTCCAACTTGCCAGCACTTAGCCCATATCCCTCCAAACCCGTATTATGCATATATCCATCCAGATGCCTTTTAAATGTTGCAATTGTACCAGCTTCCACCGCTTCCTCTGGCAGCTCATTCTATACACACACCACCCTCTGTGTGAAAAAGTTGCCCCTTAGGTCTCTTTTATGTCTTTCCCCTCTCACCCTAAACCCATGCCCTCTAGTTCTGGACTCCCCAAACCCAGGGAAAAGACTTTGCCTATTTACCCTATCAATGCCCCTTATGATTTTATAAATCTCTATAAGGTCACCCCTTAGCCTCCAACGCTCCAGGGAAAACAACCCCAGCCTATTCAGCCTCTCCCTATAGCTCAAATCCTCCAACCCTGGCAACATCCTAGTAAATCTTTTCTGAACCCTTTCAATTTTCACAACATCCTTCTGATAGGAGGGAGACCAGAATTGCACACAATATTCCAAAAGTGGCCTAGCCAACATCCTGCACAGCTGCAACATGACCTCCCAACTCCTGTATTCAACACACTGCCAATAAAGGAAAGCATACCAAATGCCTTCGTCACTATCCTATCTACTTGCAACTCTACATTCAAGGAGCTATGAACCTGCACTCCAAGGTCTCTTGTTCAGCAACACTCCCCAGAAAATTGCCATTAAGTCTGTAAGTCCTGCTCTGATTTGCTTTTCCAAGATGTAGCACCTCAGATTTATCTAAATTAAGCTCCATCTGCCACTCCTCATTTACCTTTTCTCTTTTTTTATTATTTTGATCAATTTGAATACAGTAATAGAATCTCTACAGTGTGGAAACAGGCCTTTCGACCACCAACCATCCAAAGAGTGTCCCACCCAGGCCCATCCCATCTACCCTATCCCTGTAACCCTACATTTCCCATGGCTAACCCACCTAACCTAGGCTCCTCGGGTGCTGCCTGAACTCTGTGCTTTTCCAGCACCACTCTAATCCATAACCCACCTAACCTGCACATTCTTGGACACTATGGGCAATTTAGCATGGCCAATCCACCTAACCTGCACATCCTTGGACAATTACAAATATAAGGTTTGGCAAGGTAAGTAACCCCAACAGCAGATCTAACCCCATGGGGTGCACTAAAATGATTGCCTACCTATATGTTCTTTAGACACAAAATGCTGGATACTGGAATCCAAAGTAGACAGGCAGGAGGCTGGAAAAACACAGAAAGCCAAGCAGCATCAGGAGGTGGAGAAGTCATGGTGGGCGGCACGGTGGCACAGTGGTTAGCACTTCTGCCTCACAGCGCCAGAGACCCGGGTTCAATTCCCGCCTCAGGCGACTGACTGAGTGGAGTTTGCACATTCTCCCCGTGTCTGCGTGGGTTTCCTCCGGGTGCTCCGGTTTCCTCCCACAGTCCAAAAATGTGCAGGTTAGGTGAATTGGCCATGCTAAATTCGCCTGTAGTGTTAGATGCAGGGGTAAATGTAGGGGAATGGGTATGGGTGGGTTGCGCTTCGGCGGACCGGTGTTGACTTGTTGGGCTGAAGGGCCTGTTTCCACACTGTAAGTAATCTAATCTAAAAAGTTATCTAATCAATGTTTCAGATATAACCCTCCGAAACATTGACTTCTCCACCTCCTGATGCTGCCTGCCTGGCTTGCGGATATTCTTCCAGCCTCCTGCTTGTTTACCTGCATGCCTCTTTCAGTGTTGTAATTGATGCAAGCCGTCTGGTTCCTTGCAAGGAGTATATCTGTGCATTGCTCCAAGTGACAAATATCAGTGCTGACGGAGAGAATGGCCCTCATTAGACAGTCTAAAGTGATCAGCGTATCTGTTGTTTTTGGTCTAACCTGCCTCATGACACACCCAGAGACCTCCTTCAGCGTCTTACGTCAGCCTCACTCTGCTGTCTTTTTTTTTAACAAAAGTGTAGGCTGTTTCCTTTTATTCCACGCCAACTATCCAAAGAACGAGGTAATTGTATTGTCATGTGGAGTGTCTATCCACTCAAATAACCATTTACTTTGTCGAGGTTTTGTTGCTGTTGGAAGTGCTCCCTACACAGAAGAAAACTATTGTTAAAAGTACTTCTTTGAGCTAAGAAATCGCTGTCTCCATGCAATTTATTTCTTTCGATGGAGATGTTCTGCCCTTCCCCATGGGTTGACACTGTCACAGTTTCATATTGCATCGAACACAGGATCTCGTCTCAGAAAACCTTAGGTTGCAATCTGTTTCGATTTCCAATTTTTTTTAAAAATTGCATTCCCACAATAACTAATAACGAGCCCAGTCTGCAGAAATTCACCTGAATCCAGGTGAACACCTCCCCATCCTGAGAATCCAAGTTCACCTACTCCTCAGTCCTCCCCAGAAAAAAGCTCCTTACGATGTGAGTTGTCAATGTAAATTGACACTCCCTCCTTCCTTCCCTCCCTCCCTCCCTCCTTCCTGACGATCTGAGTAAATATTACCTGGAACTGCATGGTAACGCACGGCAAACCATTCAGGGCTCGCCATCACTTCGCGTGTTCTGGCAGACCGTGAGCTCAATTCTTGAAACAACGGCGGCTATTTCTTTGTGTGTGTGTGTGTGTGCAGTTTTATTGGGAAAGGTGGGGGTGCGGGGGAGGGGGTGTCTGTGGGGAGGGGTGAATCGGAAAGTGAGGCGAATTTAACGATCACAAGCGAACCGCCTGCTTGGATGCGACAGGAAGAATTGGCTTGCCGGAAGAATGGGGAAATGTGGTGAGAGCGTGCGGAGGACGTGGGCGATTGCACGGTACAGTACACCCATTGTTTCTACCCTCAACCCCCTCAACATCGCGACTGGAGGCGACAATGCCAAGCGCCCTGCACCCAGACTGTCACTCAGTCCCCTCTCCCCCCACCTGTGACCGCCACTCACCACTCTCTCCATGTACAGCGTTCACTTTTAAAATTCCTCCGTTGTACGGTGTTACTTTTAACTTACAGGAGAGTTCATGCCTTTCAATATAATACCTTCACTGAAATGTGCTCCTACAAGTGTTTGACATTGGTAACTGAGAAAGAGTTAACCCCACTTTTCTCCCAGGTCCTGGAAAGAGCCCTCAAGTTTGGTTATGTAAGCACAATTTTAGAGCTTTTAATTCCTCGCGTGCTTACTCAAATACGTGTATTTAAATTATTGTTGGGGCGAGCATTTTTTTTAAGCTTCCTTCAGCCGAGCGCCTTTCTTAGTCTGTTGAATGTTCCTATGGAAGGGGAGGTGAGAACTCACACACCAGAAAAAACCTTCACGGTTAGAGGACAGCCTTTGTAGCTGTTGGAAAGCTTTCTTCAAGAACTAAGGGTCACAGTGTAAGAATGACGGGTAAGCCATTCAGGGCTAGGATGAGAAAGAATTTCTTCCCTCAGAGAGTTGTGAAGCTGTCGAATTCTCTACCATACTGAATGGTGGTGCAGGTTTGAAGGGCCGATTGGGCTACTTCTGAACCTGACTTCTATGTTTTAACTCATTTTCCAACATTCAGAAAGGCACGGACTACTGGAAATCACTGGGGCGAGAGGCAACTCCCATTAGGGGCTGTGTCCTTTAAAACTGACTATAGTAAAAGGTTTTAGTGTCATCCTCCATCACACATCAGGTGAACTGGAAGTAAACACATTGTAAACACAAGGTGAGAGCACATCTAAAATGTTAGAAAGCAAACACAAAGAATACACCCTACTGCAGATTCAGGATGTCAGGCAAGAAGCATCGGTATGTGTAGCAACCTCTTGAGTCTCAAGTTCACTTGTGCTTGTAGTCCATTCGACCCTTCGAACCTGCACCCCCATTCAGTATGATCATACAAATTCAAAATCCCACACCCGCTCTCTGACCATTCCCCTTGAGCCACATCCAGCTCCCTCTTGAATATGTATAACTGAACTGGCCCCAAACAGCTTCTTGTGGTAGAGAGTTGTTCCTTTTTTAGCGGCTTTAGACGAAGCCCCTCTTCCAGGAGGGGCCCCAGTAGAAGCTAGTCTGTCTTACACAGCACCAGTAAACCTCCTTCTGCCTCTCCTAAACTCGGATTATGTTATGAACCATAACAACTTGCATTATTCAAATGGCTTTAAGCACTCCCAAGGTGTGTTGTGTAACAGAATTCCTTGCCAAGACCTAGAAAAACATATTAGGACAGATTTGGTCAAAAAGATAAGTTATAATGCGTGATTGAAAGGGGGATAGAGAGGGCCGAGGTTTGAGGAAAGACTTCCTTCCAGAGATTGGGGTCTAGGCAGCAGAAGGCATGGCAGCCAATTCATTTCAAAACCTCAAAGGATTGTGGGGCTGGGAAAGGTTACAGGAATAATGAAGGGCATAAAAAATAGGATCAGTTGTAGGCCATTTGGACTGTCCAACCTGTTCCACCAGTCAATAACATAATGGTTGATTGATCACGAATAATAATTTTTGTTCATTCATGGGAGTGGCCAGCATTTACTGCCCATTTCTAATTGGTCAGACAACGGTTAAGAGTCAGTCATATCACTGTGGAGTCTGCAGTCAAGTGTAGGCCAGACTGTGTAAGAATGGCAGATTTCCTTCCCTAAAGGACAGTGTTGTACTCCACTTCTGCTGCCGGACCCTTGTAGATTCAAAATCTGTCTCACTCAGCCTTAAATGTTGACGGGTTTAATAGCAAAAATGATGGTTTTAAAATGGAGACATTTTTAACCTGAGGCCAAAGCAGATGAGTGAGGACAGGGTTGATAGCTGAAGTGGACTCAGCCTGACTTAGGAGAAAGATAAATATTTTTCAATGGGCTTAATTTGATATAGTGTGGGAGGCCAACAAGGACATAATGACAAACAAAAACCGAAATTGCTGGAAAAGTTCAGCAGGTCTGGCAGCGTCTGTGAAAGAGAACTCAGAGTTAGTGTTTCAGGTCTGGTGACCCTTCCTTAGACGAGGGCATAATGACAATTTGCATTTAAATAAGGGTTTTTACATTTCGTCCTGAGGTGCTTTACAGGTGGAAGAGTGGGTATTGAACAGGAAATAACAAAGAGGTTCGGGGAGATGATGGGAAACACAGTTCCCAGATGTAAATCTGCAGAAGATGTTTGAAAGTAGGGAAGTAAGTAAAAATGGACAGATTTGGAAGAGAATTTGAGACATACTGGAAGAAGGTTATGTAATTAATGGCGGAGGATCAAGGGAGGTGTTAATGTGACATACACCCTGGGTGATGTCCACCAGCTGCCAAGATGTATGGATTGATGCTGTCATCAATGTGATCAGCACTAAAGGTTATTTTCTAAATTAATCACTTATACTTCAGTTATGATTTGTTGGTCAAAAATGTGTTGAGCTATAAATCACCATTAACAGTGAAAACTCTCTGGTTTAGCACACTGTTCTTCAGCCTCTGGATCCAAGATTCAAATGGGACCAGAACAGATGAGATGAAAACTCTCATGTAAATGTTTAAGTGAACTGACTCACTTCCTAATTGCTATGGCGCCACGTCATAAAACAAACCATAACTCAGCACCTAACTGACAACCATAGTCATGCCTTGTTTAGAAACAAACGAAGAGACGGATTCCTGGTGTTTTTGATAGATATTTCACCCAAAATCTCCCAGCAGTTTTGTCTTTTGCTGACATATAGTTTTACTGGTGCTAAGTGTCACTCTTAACGTCTAATGCTAACCAATGAGTGTCAGCAAGCTACTTAACTGTGTTTGGTGTTACAATAGACCCTCATCTTGCTCTTGCCCAGCATTCACATGTGCACTTCCTGGAAGCAGTCATTGGATAGACATAAGAATAGGAACATAATAAGCTTTAGCCTAAGATTATGGCGATAACTATAATATCCTCACATCTATCGGTGTTGTATATGTCACAGGACAATTCCACCAACAGAGAGGAAAAAAAACACAATTGTTTACAGGACCAAGTACTTTATCCATCTGCAGCTTCTGTCCCTCTGATTCCTCCGCATCAAATTGTCATTGTACCTGTAATCTGTCAGGTTATTGTTTGTACTATTCTAAACTGGAGGTGATAAGAGTTTTGCCATTTTTCCTCCTTAAGATCATGTGAGACAAATTGGCAGGATGCAAAAGAAAGTACTTCTGAGTACATGAAACTACAGCAAATTCAGTTGTGGATTGTGTAAAAGACAGAATCTTTTAACAAAATCCAGCAAAAACAACTGTTATAAACCATTTTTTGTACAAAGTAGCATCAGAGTCAAAAACCTCCTGCTGTTTATTGTGCTCACGTTTTGTTTTTCACACGAGATGTCAGAAATGCCTTTAGGTTGCCTGGTCTGGAGATGTCACATGTGGGACAGAAACATGTTTTGAGTTTAAGGTTAAGGCATATTATTGAGAGAGAGTAAAAGCATCTTTTATAATGCTTGAAAGAAAATTGGACATTTTCATCACATCTGGCTTTCTTCAGACTCAGATGTTGTCAAGAGTCTGTGTCTTGGAAACTGGGCTGGGTGGAACTGTGAGTCATTGTTACAGTGTACCTGAAACTTCAGATTTATCAAAAATTGGAACTTGCTCCATTACCATCAATCACTCTGATAAGCACAAAAAACAAGTTCCAACCTAAAAACTTGGAAGAGTTTGCACAATTATGTGTTTGTGTGTGTGTGTGTGTGTCTGAGCATGTGTGTGTCAGTATGTGTGTGTGTGTGTCTGTGTCTGTCTGTGTGTATCTGTGTGTGTGTATGTGGTAATCTCATTCTTGCAGCTACCATGTGGGTCTAGCTGACCAGAAAACTCTCCCATAGGTGTACCAGAAGTATTGGCAGATTGATAATCAACTTGTTTGGCTACATTATGATTCACTTCCTGTAGCTATGAAGTTCCAAGGTGGGATTTGAACAGTTTCTGGCCTGGGGATAGTTACTCTGCTCACTGCACTACTGGCCGATTGCTGAATTACTCACCATATTGGAACTTGCATTTACATAACACTTTTCTCAACAATTAGGCACTTGTAAGTTTATTACAGCCAATGAAGTTCCTATGTTTTTGTTAAGTGTCATCACTGTTTTAATGTAGGAAGTGCAACAGCTAGTGTGTACACACCAAGCTCCAACAAACAGTGTGATAAGGACCAAATAATTTGTTTTTGTGGTGTTGATGGAGGAATAGATATAAGCCAGGCCACTGGATATAACTTCTTTGAAAAGTTCAATTGGATCATTGCATCAGACTGAAAGGCAAACAAGTTGAACATTTCATTCAAAAGGTGGTTCTTCCAACAGTGCAGCACTCTCTAGTGCTTTGTGCTCCAGTCCTGAAGTGGCATTTGAACCTTGTGATTCAGTATTGAGAGTGCTCCAAACTGAACCGTGGCTGATTCTAAACTATTACCCCAAAGTCATTTTAATATTTTATGTATGTATAATGTGAAGCTCAAATCACCATGGAGATGTAGTTAAGATTAGCCAATAATTAAAGCGACTGGAAAAATTAGACACATACTCCTCTAGTTTAGAACTACTTGCAAAAGGCTTCAGTATGCCTTAACACTGCACTGCCTTTATGGTAATCTACAGACATTTAATATCTAGGACTCACATCGCATAGCTTCTAACTCCTGATTTGTATAATTACCTTCATTGATTCTCGTATCCTTTCAAAGTCCTCTTCAGGTTGTATGAGTAAATGTCCAACTGTCCCCATTTGTGATGTTTCCAGTGACTCTGTCACATGCTTTAACCAGAAAGGGCTAACTTCTACAAGTGATATAAACACATCACTAGCACCTGAGGTGGGTGGGTGTTGGGGGGGAGCGGTGTTCAGGGAAAAAAAAACAGATCCAAGGTTTTCTATGTATCATCCTTTACTTTGATCAATTCAAATTCATCACTAGTTACTTAGTAATGGCATGATAAGGGAACAAATTGTACACCTGTGCATTTTACCTGGACGCAATGTCTTTCACAAACCCAGCTGATGATGGCATGCGATGATAGATTACCGAATATCTAAACTCTTTAACCAGTCACTGCAAAACCATTTAAAAGATAAGAAATGAGACAAAAAGTTCAAGCAGCATTAACTTCTAAAGTGAAGGTTGTTCAAGCAAATAATTAACTACAAGCAACTTTTAATCATCAAATTAATGATAAACTGTGGTGCTTCTTTCACAGCTAGGTCAGTTTGACACTTAAACCTATACAAGGTTTATGAAGTGACTCTCGTCTGCAAATAACAAATCACTTTTCATTTTTAAATATATTAGTTCGTCTATCATGACACTTCATACACAAAGTCAAGGACTGCTGTGGTTTTCAGATGAATTGATTTGAGGGCTGGGGAATAATTGCAGGAGGGGTACAAGTCTACTTTCAAGTTATAGATTTGAGCTTATTATAATTTCTGTCCATTACAAATCCCTGGACCTATACAGTAATGATAATGGAAACTGTCTATGTGTGCTTGTCATGTTGTAAATTCAACTTTGTACCAGTTGGTGGCACATTTTCAGAGTGAGGTGGTAATGTCAAAGTGGCATATTTTACATAAATTCCCATTGTAAACATAAATACAGGAACGACCAAAATATTTGACAGGAAGTACACAGAGATAATTTTTAAGAATAAATATGTTAATTGGCTTATTTGAGAAATAAACTGCCAAGACAGTTCTAAAATTGAATAAAATTAGAAAAAGACGAGGTAAATTAATTGATTTGGGTAATATTAGAATTTGGAATTGGAATTTTGAAAGTCTGTACACTGTAGTAGGGACAGAGGGAGGATAGAAGAGTGTAAGCATTCGGTTTTTGGGAAAGAATAAGTTTGAGTGGGAAATTATATGTTGTCTGGATTATGGTGCGGTGAAGACAGAGAGAGCAGGAAGAGCATTTTCCCCGAGCTTTTTGAAGGCATCTTCAGCTGTTCGAGTGTGTCAGTTCCTCTTGACATCCATGATAAAGAATATCAATAGCAGAAAATGGACTGGAGTGGATCTACTGAAGGCAAGAGGTGGAAGCAATAGGTCGGATTTGCAAGGTACATTAGGGTGTTGTGCTTTTAAACAAATTAATGAAAATAGTTTTAATTGCTTCATTAAACAGCATAGAATACAGGCCACAGTGGTCTGTTGTAATCCACTGCATTACAATAAGAACATTCTAATGAAATTACTACCTCAGAATCACTTCCATATATCCAGTCTTTTCCATTTTGCACTTATAGTGTTGACAAGATAATTATCACAGAATAGCTTCTTGAAACATGAAACTGGTTTTTAATCTGTCAAATGCTCTTTTTTTTAAATTAGAGGCTTGTGTATATGTACACAGGAAGCTGATTTTTTTTTATTGCTGAAGAACCAGGATTATTTCCACTTGGGGACAGTGTGATGAAAGGTGTCTGGAGATAAAATCTCCTGATTCAATTACTTTAAGCGAATTGGGAATGGGTTCAAAATAGATATCCAAGCTGACTTTCTGAACTTTAATGGAATTCAAAATGCGTTCCTCTTTTCATTTCCCTTCTAATAGTTTCCTGTTTTGCACCCACAACCACCCCAGAGTGGCTGAGGTATTTGTCCCTTCTTTCAGATGGTGCTGAAATATAGGCTATGGAAGACATCAGAAGCGAGTCTGATTCGACCCTTATCACATAGCCAAATATAGCCCCCATTATCAGCAGGTCAGGAGCCAGTGACCATTTGAGGAGACAGTGGCAGATTATGGCCTTCGGAGAAAGTAATCAAAGTCAAGAGGGAGGTGCTGGAAAAGCACAGCAGGTCAGGCAGAATCCGAGGAGCAGGAGAATCCTCGTTTCGGGCATAAGCCCTTCATCAGGAATGAAGCTTGTGGGCCGGGGAGCTGAGAGATAAATGGGAGGGGGATGGGGTTGGGAAAGGTAACTGAGAATGCAATTGGTAGATGAAGGTGAGGGAAAAGGTGATAAGTCGGAGAGGATGGTGGACCGTCGAGATGGGAAGGATGATGGACAAGTCAGGAAGGGGGTGCCAAGTTGGAGGCTTAGCACTGGGATAATGTGGGGGCAGGGGAAAAGAGAAAACCGTTAAAATCCACATTGATCCCGTGCGGTTGCAGGGCTCCAAGGCAGAATATGAGGTGCTCTTCCTCCAGGGCGTCAGGTGGTAAAGGTTTGGCAATGGAGGAGGTCCAGGACATGTGTGGCCTTAGTGGAATAGAGGGGGAGTTGAAGTGTTCGGCCACAGGGTGGTGGGGTTGGTTGGCGTGTTTGTCCCAGAGATATTCTCTGAAACAATCCACAAGTTGGCGTCCTGTCTCCCAGATGTAGAGACCACATCGGGTGCAACGGATACAGCAGATGACATTGGAGGAGGTACAGGCAAATTTCTGTAGGATGTGGAAGGATCCTTTGGGTCCCTGGATGGCCGTGAAGGGGAATGGTGTGGGCGCAGGTTTAGCACTTCCTGCGGTGGAAGGGGAAGGTGTCGGGTGTGGGATGTGGGCTGATGGAGGGTGTGGATCTGACGAGGGAGTCGAGGAGGGAATGGTCTTTCTGAAATGCTGGTAGGGGTGGGGAGAGAAAAAGATATCTGGTGGCGGGGTCCGCTTGTAGGTGGTGCAAGTGGCAGAAGATGATGTGGTTTATGCGGAGGTTGGTGGGATGGATGGTGAGGTCCGGGGGGTTCTGTCCTTGATGCATTGGGATGGGTAGCGTTCAAGGGTGGAGATGCGGGAAGTGGAGGAGATTTCGAGTCTAACTGACCCTTTGTCAAAGCTGGTTTTGACAAAGGGTCAGTTACACTTGAAACGTCAGCCCTTTTCTCTCTTTACAGATGCTGCCAGACCTGCTGAGATTTTCCCTCAGATGGATTTTTTTCCTGCCAATTGACAATGGATTCATTGTCATCATTAGACTCCTTATTCCAGATATTTATTGAATTCAGATTCCACTATCTGCCACAGCAGGTTTCAAACCAGGCCCCCAGACTTTACCTGGATCTCGGGATTAACAGTCTCGCGATAATACCACTAGGCCATCTCCTCGCCTGGGAAACTGGACCAACCCTTGAAGCTAGAAATCAATATCTCACCAAGCAATAGAACCACCTCCTCAGCCATCAGGGAGAGGAGCCCAACTTCTTTCCAAAATAAACCTCACCAGCAATCTCCACCCCTGATATTCATGAATCAAAATAGTTTACTTGTGCAGCTACCAATCTATCTCTGCAGTTGTTTAAATGTACAACTTGGTCATGACTTACATCTGTTTAGACTAGTAGGATTGTAAAATTTACTGCTCAAGTATATTTTTTTCCTTATTAGGTCACTGTACGACTGATAATGAGACTGGAATTATCCAACACAGCACTGCAACTGATTCCCCGTTCCTAGTGTTTTTCTTGCAGGCATTGGATTGGAATCTTTCAATATAGTCGTCCGTGTACTTCTGTTTAAACACTCTGTTCAGTTTTAATTCAGCCATGGATTATTACAGGTTAGAACATTGTTTAAAGCGAGAGTGCAATAGAAAGCATTTATCTGTATATACATCAACAATGCTATTCATTTATATTTTTTTGCAGCAGTTAGCGCAAAACAAATCCAAGTTACACCGGTTTGAAGTTTAGGAGATTTAGGTGGGTTAACGTATTCACACCGGTGAATGAAAAAGTTGTCATTTTAAATCATATTCCCAGTAACCTCAGTGTACAGCAGCGAAGGAGTGCTGCATTGCTGGAGGTGCCATCTTTCTAATGAGACCATAAACTAAGGTCCAATTGGCCCTGACAAGGGGACATAGAATCATCGAATCCCTACGGTATGGAACCAGGCCATTCAGCCCAACAAGTCCATACTGACTTACACCCCCACCCCCACCCCCACCCCCAGCTCTATCCCTGTAACCCTGCATCCCATGGCTAAAGAACAAACAACAAAACAAAATTACAGCCCAGGAACAGGCCCTTCGGCACTCCAAGCCTGTGCCAATCCAAATCCACTGTCTAAACCTATTGCCCAATTCCTAAGGGTCTGTATTTCTCTGTTCCCCACCTACTCATGCATCTGTCCAGACGCACCTTAAATGAATCTAATGTGCCTGTCTCTACTATCTCCACTGGCAACGCATTCCAGGTACCTACCACCCTTTGTGTGAAGTACCTTTCACGTGTATCCCCCTTAAACTTTTCACCTCTCACTTTGAACGCGTGACCTCTCGTTATTGAATCCCTTACCCTGGGAAAAAGCTTATCTCTATCCACCCTGTCTATACCCTTCATGATTTTGTAGACCTCAGTCAGGTCTCCCCTCAATCTCCTTTTTTCTAATGAAAACAATTCTAACTTATTCAACCTCTCTTCATAGCTAGCACCTTCCATACCAAGCAGTGTCCTCGTAAACCTTCTCTGTGCCCTCTCCAAAACGTCCACATCTTTTGGGTAATGTGGCGACCAGCGCTGTACACAGTAATCTAAATACGGCTGAACCAAAGTCTTGCACAATTTTAACATGACCTGCCAGCTCCTATACTCAATAACCCATCCGATTAAGGCAAGCATACCATATGCCTTCTTGACCACTCTATCCACCAGTGCAGCCACCTTCAGGTTACAATGGACCTGAACTCCCAGGTTACAATGGACCTGAACTCTCTTCTCATCAACTTTTCCCAAGGCTCTTCCATACAGTATTTTTCACTCTAGAATTAGATCTCCTGAAATGCATCACCTCACATTTGCCCAGATTGAACTCCATCTGCCACTTCTCCGCCCAACTCTCCAGTCTATCTATATTCTCCTGTATTCTTTGACAGTCCCCTATGCTTTCTGCTACTCTTCGTGTCATCTGCAAACTTACTGATCAGACCACCAATGCCCTCTTCCAGATCGTTTATGTATATCACAAATGACAGTGGCCCCAGCACTGATCCCTGTGGAACACCTTTCTCCATTTCAAGAAACTCCCTTCAACTACTACTCTCTGTCTCCTGTTGCTCAACCAGTTCTTTATCCACCGCGCTAGAACACCCTGCACACCATGTGACTTCACTTTCTCCATTAGTTTACCATGGGGAATCTTATCAAATGTCTTACTAAAGTCCATGTATATGACATCTACAGCCCTTCCTTCATCTATTAACTTGGTCACTTCTTCAAAAAGCTCTATTTAGTTGGTAAGGCACGATCTCCCCCACACAAAACCATGTTGCCTATCATTGATAAGCCCATTATTTTCCAAATATAAATAGATTCTATCCCTCAGTACCTTCTCCAGCAACTTTCCCACCACTGATGTCAGGCCCACTGGTCTGTAGTTACCTGGAATATCCCTACTACCCTTTTTGAACAAGGGGACAACATTAACATCTCTCCAGTCTTCCGGCACCTCACCTGTGTTTAAGGATGCTACAAAGCTATCTGTCAGGGCCTGAGCTATTTTCTCTCTCACTTCCCTTAGCAACATGGGATAGATCCTATCCAAGCCTGAGGATTTGTCCATCTTAATATCACTTAGCCTACCCAACACATCTTCCCTCCTTATGTCAACATGATCCAGAGTAAACAAACTGCTATCTCTAATCTCAAAATTCATTATGTTCCTCTCTACAGTGAACACTGATGCAAAGTAATCATTGAGAATCTCACCCATTTTCTCAGGTTCGAAACACAACTTTCCTTCTTTATCTTTTAGTGGCCCAACCATTTCTCCAGTTACCCTCTTGCTTCTTATATATGAATAAAAAGCCTTGGGATTCTCCTTAATTCAGCTTGCTGAAGTTATTTCATGAGCCCTTTTAGCCCACTTGATTCCTCATTTAAGATTGGTCTAACTCTCCCGATATTCCTCCAAGGCCCCGTTCTGTTCTTTGCTGCCTGGACCTTATGTACACTTCCCTTTTCCTCTTGGCTAGTCGTACGATTTCTCCTGTCATCCACGGTTCACAAATCCTGCCTTTCCTATCCCTTGTTTTCAAAGGGACATGCCTATCCTGCACTATCTTTAACTTATCTTTGAAAGCCTCCCACATATCAAATGTGGACTTCCCTTCAAATAGCAGCCCCCAGTCCATATTTCCCAGTTCTGGCGAATTTTGGTATAATTGGCCTTGGCCCAGTTTAGTACGCTTCCCTTAGGACCACTCTCATCCTTGTCTACGAGTATTCGAAAACTTACAGAATTGTAGTCACTATCCCCAAAGAAATCCCTCACTTCAACTTCTACCACCTGGCCTGGTTCATTCTCCAACATCAGTTCCAATATGGCCCCTTCCCTCATTGGTCTATTGACATACTGCTCTAGAAAACATTACTGGATGCTCCTTACAAATTCTGCCCCATCCAGACCTCTAAGTGTATCCCAGTCAATGTTGGGAAAATTACAATCTCCCATCACCACCACACTGTTGTCTCTAAACTTTTCCATAATCTGTTTACCTATTTGTTCTTCTACCTCACGCTCACCGTTCAGAGGCCTGTAATACAGCCCCAAAAATGTAACTGCACCCTTCTTATTTTTCAGCTCTACCCATAACGCCTCACTGCTTAAGCCCTCCATAGTGTCCTCCTTTAGCACAGCACTGATATCATCCCTGACCAGCAATGCAACTCTTCCCTGCCTTTTACTTCCTCCCTGTCCTGTCTGAAGCATTTATATCCTGGAACATTTAGTTGCCAATCATGGTCTTCCTTCAACCAAGTCTCTATGATTGCAATAACGTCATACTCCCAGGCACCAATCCAAGCCCTAAGCTCATCTGCCTTACCCACTATACTTGCGTTAAAGTATATGCACTTCAGACCACCAGTTTCTTTGTGTTCATCTGCTCTATGCCTACTCTTCCCCTTGATAATGCTGACTTCGCGATCCTTACAGTCTCTAGTTTCCACCTCACTGTCTACTAGTTTTCTCTTCTGGTTCCCAGGGCCCTACCACATTAGTTTAAACCCTCTGCAAAAGCAGTAGCAAAACGCACCCCAAGGACATTAAGTTCCAGTCTGGTTCAGATGTAATTTGTAATAGTCCCTACCTTCTCCAGAACCAGTCCCAATGTCCCACAAATCTGAACCCCTCCCTCCTACACCATCGCTCAAGCCACGTGTTCATCCTGCCTATTCTTTCACTTCTACCCTGGCTAGCACGTGGCACTGGTAGCAATCCTGAGATCACTACCTTTGAGTTCTTCCTTTTTAACTTCTCTCCTAGCTCCCTGAACTCTGCTTTCAGGACCTCATCGAACCTACACATCCCTACACACTGTGTGACATGAAAGCACCCATGGCAATATTTTGAAGATAGGGGTATGGAAGGTTCTAGGAGAAAGTGAGGTCTGCAGATGCTGGAGATCAAAGTTGAAACTTTATTGCTGGAACAGCACAGCAGGTCAGGCAGCATCCAGGGAACAGGAGATTCGACGTTTCGGGCACAGGCCTGAAGAAGGGCTTGTGCCCGAAACGTCGAATCTCCTGTTCCCTGGATGCTGCCTGACCTGCTGTGCTGTTCCAGCAATAAAGTTTCAACGTATGGAAGGTTCTCCCTGGTCACTGAACTAATATTTATCCCTCATCCTACAAGAAAATAGTGGTTGTTATTCGGTTAGTTGGTGGGATCCAGCTGTGTGCAGTCTGGTTTCAGTGTTGCTTACATTAGAATATATGTTCTACATCAGCTGGAAAGTGCTTTGGAAAATTGGTGACGTCACGAAAGGTGATAAATAGAAAGAAATTCCCACTTAATAATGAGCAGAAGGAATGGGTTTTGTAAACAGAGCTGGAATGGCTGAAGGGAGGGAATTTCAAAGGATAGGAACCTACCAGCCATGTTATGGGATTGGGACGAGAGATGAGTGAGAACCTGGAATCAGAGCAGTGCAATGTACAAGGGAGCATGAGGAAATTTAGTCAGGAGAAAATTGCTGATATGAGGGCGTGCAAGAAGTTAAAGGCCAGTTAGAGAATTTTAAATTCACAATGTAGGTATATCTATTTATGAGCTTTGATGAAGGAAAAGAGTATTGTTTATCATGGTTTGGAAATCCAAGTTTTATTGAGGGGAATGAGAAGATAAAGAAACAAACATTGAATAAATCAGTGGGTCAAACATGAGTCCATTCACTCTAAATACAAGAAAGGCACTTCATAATATTTCTTAATGCTGAGACACTACAAACGGTGGAAGAGCAAGTGGGTTTAGGAGTCCAAGATCACAAATTGTGAAAAGCTAGTCCACAGGCCCAAAAGAAAATCAAAGAGGTGTATAGGCTTTTTTATATGTTAAAGGGTACAGGGAGAAAATTATGTTTCAGTTGCATGAAGCCTTGGCTTGGTCTATCTGAACTATTGTAGTTAGTTTTGGCCACTGTTTATCAGGAACAATGCTTTTGGTCTAGCAGACTGCAAGTTTTGCAAAATGATAGCAGCAGAGGTTACAGGAATAAGCCATGCGGACAGGTTACATAAACTTGGTTTATTGTCATTGTTAGCTCCCCCTGCCTTCAACTGAGAGGTCTACTTGAGGTCATGAGTTTCTGCCATGGAACATCATGTGACTGATTTTTAACTTGCAGAGCTTTGGACACAAGTAAGACGTGAAGGTCAATGCTGCTGCACTTCAAAGAGCTTCAGTGTCTTTTGAAGCTTTTCTTTGAACTCTCGGGAATATCGGTCATTTGAGAACTAAAAGAAGAGGAGCTGGCAGGTGAAGCAGATTTTAACCATCTGGACATAGTGTCCCATTCACTAAAAATGATTTTATAGCAATTTTGCCTGAATGTGAGGACCTGCCTTCAAGAAAGACAATTGTGTTTGTTGGTCCTGCCCTTAAATCAGGCTTGAATCCTTCAAAGAGTCATAGAGATGTACAGTACGGAAACAGAACCTTCGGTCAAACCTGCCCATGCCGACCAGATATCCCAACCCAATCTTGTCCCACCTGCCAGAACCCGGCCCATATCCCTCCAAACCCTTCCTATTCATATACCCATCCAAATGCCTCTTAAATGTTGCAATTGTATCAGCCTCCACCACTTCCTCTGGCAGCTCATTCCATACCCGTACCACCCTCTGTGTGAAAAAGTTGCCCCTTAGGTCTCTTTTATATCTTTCCCCTCTCACTCTAAACCTATGCCCTCTAGTTCAGGACTCCCCCACCCCAGGAAAAGACTTTGTCTATTTATCCTATCCATGCCCCTCATAATTTTGTAAACCTCTATTAGGTCACCCCTCAGCCTCCAACACTCCAGGGAAAACAGCCCCAGCCAGTTCAGCCTCTCTCTATTGCTCAAATCCCCCAACCCTGGCAACATCCTTGTAAATCTTTTCTGAACCCTTTCAAGTTTCACAACATCTTTCCAATAGGAAGGAGACCAGAATTGCGTGCAATATTCCAATGGCCTAGTGTAGACAGGTCTGAGGATATCCAACCAAGGTGCTTTAAAAAATAAAGCTTTTCGATAAAGTCCTTACAGAGAAACCTATTGACGGTGAGGGTAGTTTGAGGAAGGGGCTTATTCTTAAAATTAGAGCTACATCATTCAGACGAAATCCAGACATTCATTTGCACGCAGGGCAATGCAAATCTGCTATTCCAAGACAGTGGCTGTTGTTCCAGCAATTTTCAAGATGCATCGACAGGTAAAGGTATCAAGAAATGTGGATCTAAAGTGAGTAACTACAGTGAGGTACACAGGTCAACCATGACTAAACTGAAAAGATCCAATGGGATGAATGGCCTACTCCGATCAGCTGACAGTCATTCACCATTCAGGAGGAATGGCTTCTCATATAGGGATAACCTGTCACCCACAACGCTATCAGGCAGGAACAACAGTGGCCAAGTCGCTGGGTTCAACCAGCTCATTATAGTTGTGGTCTCATCTTTGAAGCTACACTAGCAGAGTGATTATTACAAGTCTTGCATGGACAGTGACACAGTTAGAATGAGGTGAAGACGCCTTACTGAATTCAAAAGGTACTGCTGCAGGTAGGGGGAAGCAAATCCTTTGTAAGGCTTGGAGTAACCATGTTCTTAGTGCATTGTATAACATGACGATGTTTTCTTGTTTCTAATTCAGATAAACTCTTATCCTGCTGAACAAAGTACTTACAAAAACAACAGGAATTCAACAGATGTTGCCAAACTGCAAATAGTGTTATAGCTCACTGCTTCTTGGTGCTAATTAGTATTTCTTTCTGTGTTAGTTTTAACCAATTTGTAAACCTGCAGAGAAAAATGTACCAGACTTTAGTTAAGAAAAGCGAGTATATCAGGTTGATATTCAAAAGCATACTATCAGCCAGCTTTCACTATCCAAGTCTCTGTGAATTTCATAAACATGGCTCACAATTTATATGTTAGCATCTTAATTATTTTAACACCTTAGGAATGAAATAGTAACATCTGTTTGTCCTATTTTTCCATCTCCAATGTACAACCATGTTTTCCTCTGGGTGCTCCAGTTTCCTTTTCCTCCGGGTGCTCTGGTTTCCTCACACAATCCAAGGATGTGCAGGTTAGGTGAATTGGTCATGCTACATTGCTCATAGTGTTCAGGGATGTGCAGCTTAGGTGAATTGGCCATGCTACATTGCCCATAGTGTTCAGGGATGTGCAGGTTAGGTGAATTGGCCATGCTATGTTGACCTTAGTGTTCAGGGATGTGTAGGTTAGGTGCATTGGCCATGCTACATTGTCCATAGTGTTCAGGGATGTGTAGGTTAGGTGCATTGGCCATGCTATATTGCCCATAGCGTCCAGGGATGTGTAGGTTAGGAGCGTTAGTTAGGGGTGAATGTAGGGGAATGGATTTGGGTGGGTTACTCTTCGGAGGGTCATAGAGTCATAGAGATGTACAGCATGGAAACAGACCCTTCGGTCCAACCCATCCATGCCGACTAGATATCCCAACCCAATCTAGTCCCACCTGCCAGCATTTGGCCCATATCTCTCCAAACCCTTTCTATTCATATACCCATCCAAATGTCTTTTAAATGTTGCAATTGTACCAGCCTCCACCACATTCTCTAGCAGCTCACTCCAAACACATACCGGTCAGTGTGGACTTGTTGGGCTGTTTCTACGCTGTAAGGATTATATGGATCTATGGAACAAATTTAAGCAACTAGGAACAGGATGATTCCCTGTGCAAATCCAAGAGTTGGTATTTGGAGGATTGTGTCTAGTTTTCACTGAATTCCTTGGTCACTATGATATTAACTAATGTGTGGCTATGAATAACCAGAGTTGCTTTTTTTCTCTTCTTCTGATGCAGGAAATCTATGTTGGGCTGTTGACCCTGGAGTAGAGTATTCCCAGTATTACACCTTTTTGCATCCAATTTACTTCAGTCTGAAGGATGTAACTATGGGTCTGAGACAATCCTGTTTGGGTGGTAAGCTCATTTCCATGCCCTCATACCCACAAAGCACCTTCTTATTCTGTTCTTGTTCTGTCTCTACCAACGCTGTCTTCTTGCCCCTGCTACCTGTGGTCAAGTACGGGTTATCCCCATATCGCAACAACATGTTCACACTGTCTGATGCCCAGTACTCTGGTTCTCACTTCTCAGTTATTTCAATGTGGCCTTTTTTGATACATATTAAATGTTAGTTGTTAGGTTTAACCCCCTCGCCCCCACACCTCACATCCCCGTGGGTGTACCTACCCTGCATTGCCCTTGAGAGGTTCAATGAATGCGGCTCACCACCTCCTTCCCAAGGGGCAAACAGGGACAGGCAATAAATGCTGTCCATCCAGAAAAACCCACATTGTGTGAAAGGTTAAGTAAATCAAAATGCAAGTATACTCCTGCTTCTTTCTCACGTTCAGCTTTTTGCAAACGAAAATGGCTTTGACATGTTTGCTCAAGATTTCACCTACAGCATTCGGTGTTGGACATAATGCGAGCAGTCACTGTTCCTTCCTAGTTGAACCATGTGTCAAACAGGAAATGATTTTCTTTTCTTGGGTTACACACAAGAAGTGGCATGTTTCCGTGCAGCTGTCAGTCCCCTTCATAGTAAAAAAAATCAGTGCAATTCACTTATATCGCCGATTCGTTTTTCTATTAATCCTCCCCTTTTCTTTCCCTCTCTAGGCTGCAGATTATGTTTGCAAGGCGAATGTGATAGAAGCCGCAATTCAGTGGAGAGTCATCTCCAAGTCCCTGATATTATAATAACACCTCCAACACCCACAGTTCTCTCAACACCCGGGGGCTTGAAACAGGCTGACAGGGACTCGCTGCTAGACGACACTCTCCCAAACAGATGTTAGCTGCAAAAAAGCCCTGATATTTATGCAAAAGCCCGAGCACCAAGATCACATCAAGAATGTTTCTTGTTTGAAGAAGCGTTAAGAACAGATTGCACAGCAACCATCTGCCTCATTTCACTTGGTGTGTGAATGATAAACTATACACAGATTTATCTACCAATCTGTTTTTTTTTAACTTTTAAAACAAGTTTTGATGACAATAGCAATATTGAGTTTGGACTCAAAACTTAAACATCCACAAAAGAATGACTGACTGCCGTGTTTAACTCCTTTGCACCCTCTCTTAGCTCTCCTGTTTTCTGTTGTATCTGCACACACCAATAGTAAAGATGCTTTGAAAATACCATTTGAAAGATAAAAATGCAAATTTTTGTAGTTGCCCTTTTAACTAAAGAGGAATTCTGCACCAGCGACCCACACAAATAATCTGATCTCAAACTCCCAATTTACATCCAAGTATCTCGATCCAACTTCATACAACAAGCTCCAGAGATAACCAAAGATGTTTTCAATAACGCAGTGAAATTATCAACATGCAAAGATTATCAAGGATCTGTAAATGAAGACCAGATGGAGTGTCATTTCATCCTGATACTGTTGATGCCTAAAGGAATTTTTAATGGAGAGGCAGGCAGATGGAAATTCTTAATTCATGATGACAGCAAACAGATGGCAAAAGGCATTATCTACAACTGCATGATTCCAGAGACAGATTCTTTAAAAATGTCAGCAACCAAATGGAAAACAGTGCCTTTCGATTCACACTGCCTCCCCTATCAATCAGAAATGGAAATCCGATCACATTTTTTGGGTCAATGAGAACTAGATTTGACCTCCTGTACTACACACCAGTAAACACGAAGTTAGCCATGCTCAGAGGCAAATGGGAAAGCCTTTTGCAACTCAACCTGAATTGGGAGCAATGCCGAGATCGAAGGGATAATGGTGTGGAGAAGGCAATTTGTGGAGTTAAAACTCTCACTTTTAAAATCCCTGCATTTTTAAGGTTTGAACAATGTTCCTTCTGTAGTATTTCTGAAGGATTTTCAAAAATGTCCTGACTTGTAAATGCTGAAGACATTTAATGCATCAACATTTAATCTCAATGGGTCAGTTAATAAATGCATCGACAGGCCTGGCACTAAATCGCACTGTATAGGAAGATCCTCTATTGCTGTTCCTGGTCTTAGTCCAAGCAGTTTGGGTGTCAGTCATAACTCAGGTGGTACACTCTTGATGTAGCATGCAGGATTGTTCATTCAAATTCCACTCCAGAAATTGACCTCAAATTTAGGTTGGCACTGCACTGCAAATCTGTGGGAGTGCTGCATTGTCAGGGGTGCAGTTTTCAGGATGAGACATGAAGCCAAAGCCTGGTTTGCCCTCCTCAGGTGCATGTAAAAGATCCTAGGGCACTATTCTGAAGAAGCCTGAGGGAGATATCCCCATGTCCTGACCGATATTGATGTCATTAATAGAAAATAGATTATTTAGTCATTATCACATTGCTATTCTGGGCACAGTTTGGCTGCCATATTTCCTATAATAAACAGTGACCACCTCTTTGAAATTACGTTACTGGCTGGAATATATTTTGAACTACATATGCTTGTTTTTTAATATATATATGGAAGTTTGGTTTTATTTTGCTACAATTTGAATCAGTGCCTCTCAATCAAAAAGGAAAATCAGCCTGAGTTACTGATTGATACTGTCTGACTGTTGCAGGAAGATGGGAATAGGATAAGGCCAAGATTAGATTCAACTGAGATGCCTACCCTGATTGAATTGCCTGCTGTCAGTCACTATCCAGACTTGAGCAGAAAAGATGCTAATTTCAGTGTGGTGAGGTCTTATATAGGAACATTACTAATGGTGCTGCGACTCAGAAAGCATTACTTTAAAGTGACAGGTGGAAATTAAAAAGATTTCCATTCTCTTCATAATCACACTGGCTCATCCAGCCCACCCCCTCTATGAAAATTGGCCTGTTCTCTCTTTATTGGTGGAGTGTGCACCTTAACTTTGATTGGAAGAAATTCCTCTGTGATATCATTAAAACAAATGTAACAACTTCAGCTTTTCCTCAGCAGAATGAGTGTTAATGGGATTTATGTTAGCATATTAAGGACCCCCTAATGGAAAGCCTTCATGTTACCCTGATATGTGTCAGCTACATTACAGTAACTGCCTCACAATGCACAGAATGCATGTGGGTGGACAGGATTGGATTGAACTGTGATACCTCCTCGACTGAAACCAATTGTTTAGTCTGACATGAAAAATAGCCATTTAAGTGGATGCATGGAACCATAGGAAGATTCAGCACTTCCAGGAGACAAAAGCACAAAATGGGACCTGTTCTTTACATCAGACCATTATCCAATGCTATAAATGAAGGTAGCTATCCAATATATTTCCTTCAATGTGCTTTACAAAATCATGATATTTGTAAACTATGTCATTAACTGAGTGTAATTTTCAATTGTTCCTATAAATGGTTCATTTCCTGATCTGACGTTGCAATTTGTTAATGGTATTTGTAATGACAGATAGCATCAGTGATATTATAAAGCAACAGTGCTTCTAAATGCTACCTTAATTTAACCTTAACATTAGAAAAATAATCAGCTTGGTATCCTCTGCAATCTTCCTCAATGTACCACACATCCACACTTGCCCTGTTGCTGGAAAAGTACTTCACATTTAAGAATCAACTTTACCCTTCTGAGAACTCAAATTGCTTTATTTATTTGTGCTTCGCATTTAGCATTGTATCAATCACCAGTTAAAACTGCAGAGGACTACAATGAGCACTTGTTTGTTTCTTTGTCCTGTGTTAAACTGCCCTGCAGTGACAGTAGAGTGCTGCAGTTGGCCCCAGGATTCTGGTGTGTGGGAGGGAAGAGAAGACGGCACGGTGGGCGGCACGGTGGCACAGTGGTTAGCACTGCTGCCTCATAGCGCCAACAGACCCGGGTTCAATTCCCGCCTCAGGCGACTGACTGTGTGGAGTTTGCACGTTCTCCCCGTGTCTGCGTGGGTTTCCTCCGGGTGCTCTGGTTTCCTCCCACAGTCACAAAGATGTGCAGGTCAGGTGAATTGGCCATGCTAAATTGCCCGTAGTGTTAGGTAAGGGGTACATGTAGGGGTATGGGTGGGTTGCGCTTCGGTGGGGCGGTGTGGACTTGTTGGGCCGAAGGGCCTGTTTCCACACTGTAAGTAATCTAATCTAATCTAATCTAATCTAATCTAAAAAAAAGGACCAGCTGATTGGATTCTGATGGAAAACAGACCTAGCCAGTTGTCAGGTGACTATTTAATTGGACTCAGTTCTGATGCCCATTATGGTTGAATTTCTTAGTGACATTCAGACCCAGCTTCATGCAGGAAGATTGAAAGAAGAACACAAGAAATTGCAGCAGGAGGAGAATCTTTGAGATCTTTGAGACTGTGCTGACATTCAATAATGATGATCGCTAATCATCTACCTCAACTCCACTATCCTGCCTGCTCCCTATATCCCTTAATTCACTGAGAGGTCAAAATCCTGCCTATCCCAGGTTGAAGTTTACTTAGTGATGGAGCGTCCATAAACTTCTGGGCAGACAATTCCAAAGATTAATAATTCGCCAGTGAAATGCTCAGCCTTTCTCTTTACTGAACAGCACAGATCCATTAGGGCCACAGTCATGGGAATATTTCTACATAGGGTCAGGTGTGTTTAAAATACAGTTGCCTAACATCCTTCTGAGTGAAAGGCTTAGCATTCTTTGGGTCAACATCTGTAATTGCTTTGTGGAAAAAATAAATAATTTTCTTTTCTATACATGAATCCTCAGATTTTTCTTTGGAAGATTTCATCCTCCATGTACCGAAGAGCTTTGCACAGAGACTAATGCATTCTTTATGATTAGAATAAAATATAACTCAAATTATTTAATTCTCTAATTGCGTGAGAGTACATTCTTATGTTTGCTATTCATTCCAAGGTTGCAACTGTGGTGCAAATTGAAGAGCAAAACCTATTGCGCGATGTTTTAATAATAAAGAAGGAGCTTTTCTGTCAAAGTGAAGAGATTTCAGAGGATGTTGAAGAGAAAATAGATATACAATTTGCATCCATAATCTTAAACATGGGCTCAAACAGCCAAAGGGTGGGAGATACCTTCACACAGATGCTCTCAGATGGATCTACGTTTGCAACTGGCATCTGCAAAGTGGTTGGATCTCCTGCAAACTTTGATCTGGAGTCTTTTTAAGCAGGCTGCCCCTCTCCTCATGTTACAGGATAGTTGCCAGGAGACAGGAACTATGCAGCTGTGCGCAGAAATGTGGCAGCGGTGCTCCATTATCATTGAAATCTGTCTGTAATATAAATTGGAGCAACCAAGTGAGTCTTAACAATTCCAACAATAAATCACACATTTAACACAATGAGAAATTCCAAATTACTTCACAGGAGCTGTGCTCAGGTAATCACAGGGATAACGTTGATATCAAACCAAAGAAGAAGAAATCAACCAAGAAAGGTTTTAAAGAGTATCTTAAAGGAGGAGGGGAAGCTTTAGACAGAGAATATGTCATTAAGGAAGTATTGTGTTACGCTATTACAAAGAGCTATTGCACACACATGGGGCTGAATGGCCTCTTTTCATAATAATACGATAAGGACATAAACAGACACTGAGAACACCATGATATGATGAAGCAGAGTCAATAATACTTTGTGAAAGGGGAATCATGTTTGACAAATTTATCCGATCGTTTTGAGAATGTAGCTTAGAAATATAGAATATAGAAGCAGCAGTAGGTCATTTGGCCCTTCAAGCCTGTTCCTACCTTCAGTATGATCATGGCCGATCATCATACTCAATACCCTCAGGAGGGTAGATAAAGATGGATCAGTAGATATAATATATGTAGATTTTCAATAAGTATTCAATAACAAGTACGCTGTTTTGGAAAATGTAGGGGGTGATGGATTCTCAGGGGAATGTAGCACGAACAGCCAAGTTTCTGGTATCAAGACTGGCTCTAATGCAATGAGGGGCATGTCGGGTTCCAAGAGTGTTAGAGGAATCTCTAGTCTGTGGTACAGACAGACGTTTCTGCGGCCAGCAGTGAAAAATCAGAATGGTGTGTTGTTTCCCTGGTGCCAGGATCAAGGATGTCTCAGAGAGGATACAGAATGTTCTCAAGGGTGAGAGGGCCCAGCAGGAGGTCATTGTACACATTGGAACCAATGACGTAGAAAGGGAAAAGGTCGAGATTCTGAATGGAGAATATAGAGAGTTAGGCAGGAATTTAAAAAGGAGGTCCTCAATATTAGCAATATCTGGATTACTCCCGGTGCTATGAGCTAGTGACGGTAGGAATACGAGTTTAGAGCAGATGAATGCATGACTGAGGAGCTGATGTTTGAGAGAAGGATTCACATTTTTGGATCATTGGAATCTCTTCTGGGGTAGAAATGACTTGTACGAAAAGGACGGATTGCACCTAAATTGGAAGGGCACTAATACACTGGCAGGGAGATTTGTTCGAGCTGCTCAGGAGGATGTAAACTAGTCAGGTAGGGGTGGTGGGGGAAGCAGGGAGATAGTGAGAAAAGAGAACAATCTGAGACCGGTACAGTTGAGAAAAGAAGTGAGTCAAACAGGGCAGGCAGGGACAAAGCAGAAAATAAGGTAGGACTAATAAATTAAGTGCAGGGGGCCTAACAGGGAAGGCAAATTAACTCAGGGCATGGTTAGGAACATGGGACTGGGATATTATAGCAATTACAGAAACATGGCTCATGGATGGACTGGCAACTTAATGTTCCAGAATACAAATGCTACAGAAAGGACAGAAAGGGAGGCAAGAGAGGAGGGGGAGTGGCATTTTCAATAAGGGATATCATTACAGCTGTACTGAGGGAGGATATTCCTGGAAATAGGGAAGTTATTTGGGTGGAACTGAGAAATAAGAAAGGGATGATCACCTTATTGGGATTGTATTATAGATTCCCTAATAATCAGAGGGAAATTGAGAAACAAATTTGTAAGGAGACCTCAGTTATCTGTAAGAATAATAGCGTGATTATGGTAGGGGATTTTAACTTTCCAAACATAGACTGGAACTGCCATACTGTTAAGGGTTTAGATGGAGAGGAATTTGTTAAGCATGTACAAGAACATTTTCTGATTCAGTATGTGGATGTACCTACTAGAGAAGGTGCAAAACATGACCTACTCTTGGGAACTAAGGCAGGGCAGGTGACTGAGGTGTCAGTGGGGTAGCACTTTGGGGCCAGCGACCATAACTCAATTAGTTTTAAAATAGTGATGGAAAAGCATGGACCAGATGTAAAAGTTGAAATTCTAAATTGGAGGAAGGCCAATTTTGATGGTATCAGGCAAGAACTTTCAAAAGCTGATTGGGGGCAGATGTTTGCAGGCAAAGGGATGGCTGGAAAATGGGAAGCCTTCAGAAATGAAATAACAAGAGTCCAGAGAAAATATATTCCTGTTAGGGTGAAAGAAAAGGCTGATTGTTTAGGGAATGCTGGATGACTAAGGAAATTCAGGGTTTGGTTAAGAAAACAAAGGGCGCATATGTCAGGTATAGTCAGGATAGACCGAGTGAATCCTCAGGAGAGTATAAAGGCAGTAGGTGTATAATTAAGAGGGAAGTCAGGAGGGCAAAAAGGGGACATGAGATAGCTTTGGAAAATAGAGTTAAGGAGAATCCAAAGGGTTTTTACAAAAGCGTTAAGGACAGAAGGGTAACTGGGAGAGAATAGGGCCCCTCAAAGATCAGCAAGGCAGCCTTTGTGTGGAACCGCAAGAGATGGGGCAGACACTAAACGAGTATTTTGCATCAGTGTTTACTGTGGAAAAGAACATGGATGATATAGAAAGTAGGGAAATAGATGGTGACATCTTGAAAAATGTCCATGTTACAGAGAAGGAAGTGCTGGATGTCTTGAAAAGCATAAAAGTGGATAAATCCCCAGGCTCTGCTCAGGTGTAACCTAGAACTCTGTGGGAAGCTAGAGAAGTGATTGCTGGGCCTCTTGCTGAGACGGTTGTATCATCGATAGTCACAGGTGTGCCAAAAGACTGAAGGTTGGCTAATGTGGTGCCACCGTTTAAGAAAGATGGTAAGGACAAGCCAGGGAACTATAGACCAGTGAGCCTGATGTTGGTGGTCGGCAAAGTTGTTGGAGGAAATCCTGAGAGACAGAATGTGCATGTATTTGGAAAGGCAAGGACTGATTAGGGATAGTCAACATGGCTTTGTGTGTGGGAAATCATGTCTCACAAGTTTGATTGAGTTTTTGATGAAGTAACAAAGAGGATTGATGAGGGCAGAGCAGTAGACGTGATCTACATGGACTTCAGTAAGGTGTTTGACAAGGTTCAACATGGAAGACTGTTCAGCAAGGTTAGATCTCATGGAATACAGGGAGAACTAGCCATTTGGATACAGAACTGGATCAAAGGATGAAGGCAGAGGGTGGTGATGGAGGGTTGTTTTTCAGATTGGAGGCCTGTGACCAGTGGAGTGCCACAAGGATCGATGCTGGTCCTCTACTTTTCATCAATAATATAAATTATTTGGATGTGAGCATAAGAGAAATAGTCAGTAAGTTTGTAGATGACACCAAAATTGGAGGTGTCGTGGACAGCGAAAAAGGTTACATCAGAGTACAACAGGACCTTGATCAGACGGGCCATGGGCTGAGAAGTGGCAGATGGAGTTTAATTTAGATAAATGTGAGGTGCTGCATTTTGGAAAAGCAAATCTTAGCAAGACTTATACACTTAATGGTAAGGTCCTAGGGAGTGTTACTGAACAAAGAGACCTTGGAGTGCAGGTTCGTAGCTCCTTGAAAATAGAGTCGCAGGTAGATAGAATAGTGAAGAAGGTGTTTAGTATGCTTTCCTTTATTGGTCAATGTATTGAGTACAGGAGTTGGGAAGTCATGTTGCGGCTGTACAGGACATTGGTTAGGCCACTGTTGGAATATTGCATGCAATTCTGGTCTCCCTGCTATAGGAAGGATGTTGTAAAACTTGAAAGGGTTCTGAAAAGATTTACAAGAATGTTGCCAGCGTTGGAGGATTTGAGTTTTGGGGAGAGGTTGAATAGGCTGGGGCTGTTTTCCTGGAGCGTCAGAGGCTGAGAGGTGACCTTATAGAGGTTTATAAAATCATAAGGGGCATGGATAGATAAGTAGACAAGGTACTTTCCCTGGGGAGGGGCAGTCCAGAATTAGAGGGCATAGGTTGAGAGGGGAAAGATATAAAAGAGACCTAAGGGGCAACCTTTGCATGCAGAGGGGGGTACGTGTATGGAATGGGCTGCCAGAGGAAGTAGTGGAGGCTGGTACAATTGCAACATATAAAAGTCATCTGGATGGGTATATAAATGGGAAGGATTTAGAGGGATATGAGCCGTGTGCTGGCAGGTGCAACTGGATTGGGTTAGGATATCTGGTCGGCATGGGTGGGTTGGACCGAAGGGTATGTTTCTGTGCTGCACACCTCTATGACTCTGTGACTGTAGATTGCCACACGAAAGACTGTTGCACAAAATCAGGGCTCATCGGGATGTGGGTAATACATTAGCATGACTAATGGACAGGAAGCAGAGAGTAAAATCAGAAGGTCATTTTCACATTAGCGGGCTGTTACTGTTAGGCTGCCACAGGGATCTGTACTGGCACTTCATGTATTTATGACCTATATTAATGTCTTTGATGAACAGCCAGAGGATAACCTATCAAGGTTTGCTGATGATGTATAACTCGGTAGGACGTTAAGACTGTGAGGAGGAACACAGAGTCTGCAGAAGTATGCAGATAGGTAATGTAAGTGGGTGAGAAAGTTGTAGCTTTTAAAAATTCATTCAGATGTTGTTGATGTCATTGTCTATCCTTAGTTGCCTTTGAGAGTGTGGTGATGAGTTGCTTTTTTGTACTGCTGCAATCCCTTTGGTGTAGCTACACCCACAATGCTGTTAGAGGAGGAGCTCCACGATTTCGATCCAGTGACATTGAAGGAACGGCAAAATATATCCAAGTCAGGATGGTGAATGGATTGAAGGGGAGGTTAAAGATGATGGTGTTCCCATACATGTGCAGCCCTTGTCCTTCTTGATAGTAGTGGTCATGGTTTTAGAAGGCGCTGACTAAACATGAAATATAATGTGGGGAAGGTTTCTCACTTTAGTATAAAGAGTAGGAAACTTCTTTAAAACTAATGAAGAACTATCACATGTTGGTGTTATTAGGGACTTGAGTGTCCTCAGAAAGTAGATGTGATGGTACAAGAAGAAAATGGCATGCTGATCTTTATCATAGCGGGTATAAGTACAAGAATAAGGACGTTTTAATTCAATCTTAGAGTAGAGTAGAGTAACTTTTTATTTGTAATTTCTACCATATGCGGCTGACACAGTAAAAATGAGACAGTGTTCCCCAGGACCGAGGATGCTACATGGACAGTACAATATACACAATCGTACACGGCATAAAGTGCATAAGAAGTGCAAAACACGCAAGTTACAGTGTTATAGAAGAATGATAAATAAAAGCCATTTTTCTAGCAGCAATTCAAAGTCGTGCAAAGAGTTTCAGATGGGAAAGCATTGGATCATACTGTGTTAAGGAGCTTGATGGCTTGGAGGAAGAAACTGTTGCACAGTCTGGCCGTGAGAGACCGAATGCCAGATGGCAGGAGGGAGAAGAGTTTGAGTGAGAGATGTGTGGGGTCTTCTACAATGCTCTTAGCCTTTCGGATGCAGCATGTGGTGTAAATGTCTGTAATGGTGGGAAAAGAGACCACGATGATCTTCTTAGCTGCCCTCACTATCTGTTGTAGGGTCTTATGATCTGAGAAAGTGCAGTTCCGAACCAGGCAGTGATGCAGCAGCTCAGGATGCTCTCAATGAACCCTCTGCAGAATGTAGTGAGGATGGGCGGGGGGGGGGGGGGGGGGGGGCGGGGGGAATGGGAGATGGGCTTCCCTCAGCCCGTGTAGAAAGTAGAGGTGCTGCTGGGTTTTCTTGGCTATGGAGCTGGTGTTGAGGGTCCAGGTGAGATTCTCCACCTGGCGTGTGAAAAGAAATTTGGTGCTCTTCACAATCTCCATGGGGGAGCCGTAGATGAACAATAGAGAGTTATCACTCTGTGTCCTCCTGAAGTCAACAACCATCTCTTTCATCGTGTCTATCTTGCAGGACTTTGGTGACATTGCACCAGAGTGGGATGAGCATAAACAATGAAGAATGACAGGGTGCCATCCATTAGGTGATACATTTAAACAAGGCCCAACCTTCCCTCTCAGGTGAACATCACAAATTCCATGACACAAATTCTAAGAAGAGTAGAGAAGATCTCCCCTGTGCCCTGGCCAATGATTATCCCTCAATCACCATCACAAGAACAGACAAATCATCTGGTTATTATGAGATTGCTGTTTGTGGGAATTTGCTGTATGCTGATTGGCTGCCATCTAACCTAACACTGTACATAAGTCTCAGTCAAGATTGTTCTCCTTGAGTTCTGGAGTGGGACTTTGACCGTCAAGGACCTGACTCAGCAGTGAAAGTGCTACCAACTGACATAAGGAGATCTTAGGACAGGGTTGATCTCAGAGAAATAATAAGGGTGTACAGTAGCGCCTCGACTTATGAACTTAATCCGTTCCAGGACCCAGTTTGCGAACCGAAATGTTCGCGAATTGAATCAATTTTTCCCATTTGAATTAATGTAATTCCAATTGATCCGTTCCCCAGCCCCAAAAACATACTTTTTTAATGTAATTTTTATTTATTTGTGGCACTGAAATTTAAAATAACCTTAATTATAGAAAAATACTCTATCACTAAAATAAAACTGATAATTGTACTGTACTTTACCTTTGTGGTTGTTAGTTGCTGGCACAGGTGAATGGTGGAGGAGAAGAACAATGAAACCATGTGGTTGCACACGGGCTTTTTGCGTTCGTATCTTCATTCGTACCTTGAATTTTGTACGTACGTTGAAGCAAAATTTTACATACAACCCTGTTCGTAAACCGATTTGTTCGTGAACGGGGTCGTTCGTATGTCGAGGCGCTACTGTATTAAACTAACCCACACAGTTCATCAATTCCTGATGACCAATTAGTCATTAGATCACTATCATTACTATCACATTGTAGTAATACAGAACTTCACAATTGCTGTTAAAAGACACATTGTTTCAAAACTGTGCACTTTGCACTCACCACAACATTTCACACGAATATAAATTCAAGGGCAAACCAGCGATTAGGCTGTGTATAAACTGAGATTTAAACACATGTACAACCCAAAGATCATAAGGCATGGATTCTTTATTCTACTGGCATCAGGTCATTACAAACAGGAAGGTAAAATAAAGAGACCTATTAACACTATGTGAAGGGGACAACTGGGTCTGTTTATTCTCCTTTTCTCCCAGCCAAATTGTCTACAATGGCACTCTTTCCAATGCTATAAGAATCCATTCAACTGCTCCCGCTGTCCTTCCCCATTGTTGCCACCTAGTGGTGGAGGACCTGCCGAACTGTTCAGCTCCCTTGCTATTATTTTCAAACCAATCTGCGCAGTGATGTTATTACACACCTTTGGAGCAGGTGGGACTTGAACCTGGGCCTCTTGATTCAGAGATACAGACACTACACAGTGCCACAAGAGCACTCGCAGCTCCCTTGCTTAGCGCCTTCCATCATGAACATCATTTGCTATGTGCACTTGGAATGGATTTAAGTACAAAGTCAAGTTCACAGGTTGATAATGCTTACAGGTCCTGGGTACAAATTCAAACATTGTCACAATCACCACAACATACAAGTATAGAATACATGTGGTCTTCTGTTTGCACCAAGGAAATGACCAGTTTTCAACCAAATTTTCAAGGTACATGGCAGAACAGGAGGCACAAGCAGTGCATCAGAGCAAGTACTGATGCAGCTACAAAGAACCGAACACCAACCCAAACAGACTGAGCACAAGGAGTATTTTCATGCTAAACCTGCGAGACAAGAGTACAGACAGTGATCAACAAACCAAAATCTAATCATGTGTATCACAAAACAGAGTGGTGAATTCACGTTTCACACTGTCAGTCTTGTGGAAAATATGTTCCTGTCATCATCACAGTTTTTGAAGTGTTTGCAGAAAATAATTGCTTTTAGACTGATTCGGTAGCAATTGCCAACAAGCTAACTTGTGAAATTTAAATGTATGTATCCATAAACATAGGAAGCCATGATGGAACGTACAAATGTAAAACTTTCACCATACGATTGCTCAGCAATTTCAAAAGACCTTAAGAGATTGGAGCAGAATAAAGCAATTTAACCCAACGAGTCAGCTCTGCCATTCCATCATGTCTAATATGTTTTTCACCCCCATTCTCCTTAGCCGTAGCCCTTGATCCCTTTACTAATCAAGAACCTATCCAGCTCAGTCTTAAATACACCCAATGACTTGGCCTCCTCAGCCTTCTGCAGGAATGAGTTCCACAGATTCACCACCCTCTGACTAAAGAAATTCCTCCACATCTCAGTTTCAAAGAACCATCTTCTCATGCTGAAACTGTGCCCTTGGGTTCTAATCTCTCCTACTAATGGATCCACATCCACTCTATCCAGGCCATTCAGTATTCTATAAGTTTCAGTGAGATCCCCCTTCATCCTTCTAAACTCCATCAAGTACAGACCCAGAGTCCTCAACTACTCTTCATATGACAATCCCTTCAGTCCTGGATCATCATTGTGAATCTCCTCGGACCCCCTCCAATGCCAGCATATCCTTTCTTAGATATATGGCCCAAAATCCCTGTCAATATTCCAAATGCAGTCTGACGAGAGCCTTATGCAGCCTCAACAATACATCTTTGCTCTTGCATTCTAGTGCTCTCAAAATGATTGCCAACATTCTATTTGCCTTCCTAATCACCAAATGAATCTGCATGTTAACTTTAAGTGAATCCTGAACTAGGATTCCTAAATCCTTTTGTGTTTCAGATTTCCAAAGCCTTTCTTTAATTAGAACACAATCAACACCACTATTCTGCTGACCAAAGTGAAAAACCTCACACTTTCCCACATGGTACTCCATCTGCCACTTCTTTGCCCACTCTCCAATCCTGTCCAAATCCTTCTGCAGCCTCCCCGCTTCCTCAACACTCCTGTCCCTCCACCCATCTTTGTGTCATCTGCAAACTTAGCAACAATGCTCTCAGTTCCTTCACTGAAATTGTTAATGAATAATGTGAATAGTTGTGGGCCCAATGCTGACCCCTGCAGATCTCCACTAGTTACCAGCTGCCATCCTGTAAAAGCATCCCTTTATCCCCATTCTCTGCTTTCTGCCAGTCAGCCATTCCTCTATCCTGCCAGTACCTTGCTCTAACACCATGCAGTCTTATCTGATTTAGTAGCCTCCCGTGCAGCACTTTGTCAAAGGCCTCTCTGGAAATCCAAATAGATCATATCCACTGGCTCTCCTTTGTCTTACTTGTTCATAACCTCCTCAGAGAATTCCAGCAGATTTGTCAGGCATGACCTCCCCTTAATGAAGCTGTGCTGACTCAGCCCTATTTTACCTTGCATTTCCAAGTACTCTATAATCTCATCCTTAATAATGGACCCTAAAATCTTACCAACAACCATGTCAGGATAACTAGCATACAGTTTTCTGTCTTCTGCATCCCCTCCTTCTTAAACAGGGGTGTTATTTTAGATATTTTCCAGTCTTCTGGGATCCTGACTCCAGTGATTCCTGAAAGATCACCATCAGTGCCTCCAAGATCTCCTCAGCTATCTCCTTCAGTACATCTGGTTCTGGTGATTTATCCACCTTGAGAACTTTCAGCTTCCCCAGCATCATGCATCAGGTCAAAGTACTGGAATGTAATAACAATCAATCCAATTAGATGTTGCAGATGTTCTCCATCATAAAGATTACTGAACTAGAATTTACAGGCGTATTAGCATGCTGTGACCTAACACTGTTCACAATCCGCAGAATCTATCATACATCAGAGATGCAACAGAAACTGCAGCACACCACTGCAGAAACACTTGCAGAGCTGAATATGAACACTTCACTGTCTTCTGTATTACTGGAGCCAAAATCTCAGCACTCTGCAGGAAAATGAAAAGTCAGGAAGAAAAGGCTGGACAACATGTAAAACATAACTCCAAATGTAAGAATACAATGTCTGCATTGATGAAATCATTGGGCAACACTTCTGTTCAGCTCACCAAGATAAGGATGAGTGGAAAAAGACACAAAGCAGAGTGAGCGTCAAGCTCTGCCACATCAATTCAGTTAAAGCATTTCTAGATCGCAGGAAGATCTGGAGCATTAAAATCAATCAAGCTCAGCAGGACCAGCAACAGAAACATTGGTTTAAGCAACGCTGGGAAAAATGACAGACCTGCAGAAACAGGTGAAGAATCACAGCATAACAACAAGAGCAGCAACTCATTCATGAGACAATCCCTGCAGAAATTAATGTCTACTGAAAGAACTCAACCATGACATCAATCAAATGAAACAACCACAGAGGCAACAAATGGAAAAGGTCCAAGCTTCAAATAAACAATGAATGAATGATTTATTGTCACATGTATCTTGGTGATACAATGAAAAGTGTTTTCTTGCCACAATCCCAACACCATTTTGAGTTACAATACGGATAATAAGAAATTAATAAATAAGACTTCATCTTCTGTCCAAATTGGGGTCTCAAGCACCGATTCAGGGCTTTTACAAGGTATCTGGAAGGTGTTCAGGGTCTCAAGGGGTCCTGCTGCAGGAATAGTGACAATGCCGCTAATGCTGCAAGAGACTCTGCTTCTCCTGCCCTTGCTGCCTCTCCGACACCAGTTCGATTCTGGGCCTACTGCCACCAGGAGTCCTCTTTCCAGACACAGCCACCACCAGGAGTGCGCGCTCCAGGCTACCACCACCAAGAATCCAAGTTCCAGGCCTACCCACTGGCAGGAGTCCCTGCTTCGGGCCTACCACTACTAGGAGTCGAGGCTCTAGGCCTACCCACTGCCAAGAGCCCAGGCTCCAGGTATACACTGCCAGGAGCCCAGGCTCCGGGCCTACCACCACCAAGAGTCCAGGTTCTGGTCACCACCACCATTGCCAGGAGTCCTGATCCACACTACCGACACTGCAGCTTCCACCCTGCCAACACTGCTCCACCCGCGAAGGTGAAGAAGAAAGGAAGAAGAGAAAGAAAAAAAAAGATGAAATGTACATGGGGAAAACAATGTTGCCGACCTGGAGCAGATCAGCTCCAATGAGCCCTAACATTATCTACTGTGCTGGCGCCATCTTGAAACAAAAAGAAATGAAAATATTGAAGAGGCTGAACTGTTATACAGCAGCTAAAAGAGGAGGAAAATATATTGTCCAACAATTACATAAAACTTTGACAGAATTAGAAGAATCTTGGATGTAAACCGAAAATCTTCAAAATGAGCTGAAGGTTATTAAGGAGCGAAACAATAAATGCCATGAAGACTTGAACTATTTGAGATAGTTTGAAGAACAAGACCAGTCAGTGGCTAAACTGAAGCAAAACTTGGCTGCACTGTGTCAGATAAAGCAAATTCTGTAACAGTAACTGCAGTTCACGGAAGATAAACTTGACAACCCAAACAGGAATGACAGATAATATCACTGAAGATTGCAGAAATCAGCAGCACCTCATGATAAATTATCATCACAAAATCTGTATATATCAGCAAAATATCTCTACATTATAAAGTGTCATAGCTCATGTGTTATTATAAACTCATAGAATCCCTACAGCGCAGAAGGCCAATCAGTCCATTGAATCCACAGAGACTCTCTGAAGAGCATCCCACCCAGACCTGACCCTACCCTGTAACCCTGCATTCCCCATGGCTAACCCATCAGGCCTGCACATTCCTGGGCACACTTTAGCATGGTCAATCCACCTAACCTGCACAGCTTTGACCTGTGGGAGGAAACTGGGACACCCAGTGGAAACCCACACAGACACAGGGACAATGCACTAACTCCACACAATCGCTTGAGGCTGGAATCGAATCCAGACCCCTGGAGCTGTGAGCCACCATTGAGCCACTGTGCCACCCTATTTGTAGACAGTTAAACTTTCATTTGGAACAGAGGGGGATGTTGTAAGTGTATCTTGCCTCTAAGAGAGTTCACCTTTAAAGGCTACATGTGCTGTGTGTATACAATAGTGCGACTCTGCCTGCCAATTATTCTGCTGTGGGTTTACAAGCTGCACATACAAAAATCAGTTGGTTTGCTGCAATAAAAACAGACCAGCGGGTCTGGCAGCATCTGTAGTTAAAAAACAAAGTAAACATATTGAATTCAGTGACCCTTCTTCAGAATGGTTCCACTCAGATGATATTTGGCGTGAGAGTGTTGGATCACTCAATATTTACATTCCTGCTCTTCAGCAATATCTTGTGTATCTTGGCACATTACCTGAGTGTACAGCTATTCTTTAGCTTCAAAATATGTGCCACACCAGCTATTAACATTTGTACTGAAATAGACAGAACTTATGAAAACTGATGCATTTTCTCTTACTCAGCCTGCTCAGTGGTGATATGACACAACTCTGGAAAAAATGGGTCCTGAACCTGGGTCTCCTGGCTCAGAGATAGGGACACTACCAATGTATCATAGGAGCCCCTTGTGTGGTCTGGGTCCCAGAGTGCATTCATAGTTTCTTAAAAACCAAGTGGGTTGCAAAGGTCACTTTCTCCATAGAGTGGGGTTAATGTCGCTAGCATAGTGAACCAGAGCCACGGGTTATTGTTTTAGGGACATAGTGGCCAAAAAAATTCAATAGAATCTAGAATTAAAAGTGAGCTTATTTTAACCACTGTCAATTGTCATCAAAACCCATCTGGTTCACCAATGTCCTTTCAGGGAAGGGCATCTGCTGTGCTCACCTGATCTGGCCTATTTGTGACTCCAACCCCATAGCAATGTGGTTGACTCTTACCTGCTCTCTGGGTAGTTAGAGCTAGTTAATAAATGCTGGTCTATACAGCAAGCCCCCATTTCATGAACAGATGAAACAAAAAATTAAAATGTCCATTCAAATAAGCAACATTTTGCACATGCTTATTGACACAATTTCCCAGAATGAGACAAAATTCCATGCCCTTGCCGAGAGCATGCTGAAGTTTTTAAATGCCTAACAGCAATAACAAATCTTTACTTAGATTAAAAAAAATTACCAAAATATGCCAGCCAACCATTAACATTAACAGTTTCAAAAATCTAAACAGAATGCAACCTGCAACACTTGAAATTTCAAATGTCCATCTATTCAGCTTGGCCCTTGATCATTACAAGCTGCCATACATTTTTTGATCATCAGTTTATTCAGTTGGGTTATTGTCCACATTGAATATTCATGGTGGCATTGGGAGCAGTTTGACCTTTAGTACAAAGAGGCAATTAATATTTCACTGCCTGTTGGCACACATCCTTGTTTTTATATTGGTGCCAAGCTGGAATTGGCATTTGCTGTAGAATATTTTAATTCTGGTTTTTAACCATGGTGCTACAATGGTAGTGAAGTGGTTTGTTTGTTTGCTTAATAAAACCTGCTGTCCTCATAAGCAGAGCTCCAGTTTTCATGCAGACCTGTTGCATTGATTGAATAATGCCAGGTAAATAATGATACTTCTTTTCCATTTAACTTTCATGTTGATTTATAAGTAAGAGACACATGATGCTGTGACACCTTTTCTACTAGTCTACAGTTTTCTGGGTTTAAAACCAGACAAAGTAACAAGATAAACAGAAATTGCTGGAGAAATTCAGTTGGCCTGGCAGCATTTAATTAGGTTAGATTCCCTACAGTGTGGAAACAGGCCCTTCGGCCCAACAAGTCCACACCAACCCTCGAAAGAGCAATCCACTTCCCCTCTGCCTAACGCACCTAACACTATCAGCAATTTAGAATGGCCAATTCACCTGACCTGCACATCTTTGGACTCTAGGAGCACCTGGAGGAAACCCACACAGACACGGGGAGAATGTGCAAACTCCACACAGACAGTTGCCCGATGCTGGAATTGAACCTGGGACTCTGGTGCTAACCACTGAGCCACCATCTGTGAACAGAAAACAGAGTAAACGTTTCGAATCCAGTGACTCGAGGGAAAGAGATTGAACCTTGAGCAGAATTCAAATGTTAGCCAATGGACTGCTGAAAAATCCTTGAAAACTTTATTAATCAAAATAATTAAAGTTCCGATATGCAGTTATGGTATAGAGGGAATTGCAATTCTAAATGGAAAAATAGACTTAAATTTATATAACACCTTTAACAACATCAATATATCTCGGAGCACTTACAGACAACTGACCACTTTCAAAGTCTAGTCACTATTATACAAATGCAACAGCCAATTTGTATACAGCAAGCTCCCATAGAATATCTCTGTATACATTATAAATGTATGTACATGTGTGTGTATAAAACGTAGATGAATAAATTAGCAAGAGTTGCAACTCTATAGTCTACGAGAAAATGTGAATATAATCAAGATACAGTGAACAATAGAGACCAAATGAAATAGTTTGCATTCAGTCAGAGCCCTGGATAAGTTCTGGATGTCAAAACTGGTTTTCTGTGTAGAAAAGGGAGAGTTTTAAATTAGTTCTCACATTAGTAAGGGAAAGGGGATAAATGGATCATTTTTTTGAGTTGGAAGGCTGTTATGAATGGAGCACCACAGAGATCAGTGCTGGGGGCTCAATTATTTTCGATCTATGTCAGTAACATCAATAATGGGACCAAACGTCTTCTAGCTAAATTTGCCAATGACACCTTGATGGGTAGGAATGTAAGATATAAGAATCTGATAGAGTCTAGGGAAGTTTTAGTGAGTTAGAAAGAAACTGGAAAATGGAAAATAAGAGAGACAATGTGAGCATGTGCATATTGGCAGGAAGAGAATTGAATAGAGGCAAACTTCAGCACTTCCAAGGTACTGGTGTCCTGGTACGAGAATCACAAAACATTGGTACGTAGATTCAGCAAGTAATTGGGAGGCCAAATGGAACAATAGTACTCATTAAAAGGAGGTAGAATATACAAGGTGGGAAGGGTCACTGCAGAATCTTGTAAGAGTCTTGGATCCTTACTTAAGAAATGATATGATGCATTAGTAATAGTTCAGAGAATGACCACTCAGCTGATTCCTGGGATGAAGCAATGACATCATGCAGACAGGTGAAACAGATTAGAATCTTTACCAACTATAATTCAGAAGAATGAGAGTTGATATTTTTGAGACATGTAAGATTGTGAGGAGACTTGATACTGTCAATGCCAGCAGGATTTTGCCCCATGTGAAGGAATCCAGAACTAGGGGACTATTCAAATATTATGGCGTCTCCCATTTAAGACAGACATTTTTGCCCACTTCTTGACCACTTACTTAACCTATCAACATTCTTTTGTATCCCTCTCACAATCTGCCTTTACACCTATTTTGTCTCATCTGCAAATTCATGTACAGTACATTCACTTCCTTCTTCCAAGGCATTAATATGCAGTAGAACCTCGATTATCTGAATGAGATGGGCAGGGAGTATTTTTTTTTCTTTTTTTTTTTGTTTTTTTTCTAATGTCCCATTCATTATTTTTTTTCTTTAAATAATTTAACCCCCACACTACCACCTAAGTGCGGTAGTGCTTATTTTATCCCCAGCACCCATGGTGTGTGTGCGCAGGTGTGAGACACAGTGAAAGACACAAAGTGCACGAATCTTTATTCAAATTCCACCTCCAGGAAGATAGGAAAACACCCGGGTGGCCAGTGACAAACACTGCCCTTCACATCAAAGGGCAGTGCTGTGTGATCAAAACAGTGAAGGGGAGGGTAGGGACTAAATCAAAATAGAGTTGGAGGGAGAAATGATGCACTCCACTCCCTGCGGCGCCCACCTCTCCCTGAACAACTCCAGGGTGTTGGTGGACACCGCGTGCTCCTTCTCCAAGGACACCCGGGCTCTAACGTAACCGCGGAAGAGAGGCAGGCAGTCGGCCCTAACGACCCCCTCCATGGCCCGCTGCCTGGACCTGTTAATGGCCAGTTTGGCCAGGCCCAGGAGCAGACCCACGAGGAGGTCTTCAGACCTGCCCTCCCTCCTCCGTACCGGGTGCCCAAAGGTCAGGAGCGTGGGACTGAAGTGCAGCCAAAAGCAGAGGAGAAGGTTTTTAAGAAAATCAAAAAGGGAGTGCAAACGCCCACACCCAATATACACGTGGTCCACGGACTCCACAGCGCCACAGAACAAGCAGTTGGGCTGGGAGTCCGTGAACCACCGCAATCTGCGGTTGCAGGGGACTGCTGCGTGCAGCGCCCTCCACCCCAGATCCCCGAGAGAAAGGGGGAGGACTCCCGCGTAGAGAGCCCTCCACTGGGGATCTCCACCGCCCGGTGGCAAATGGGCACGCCAAGGCGTGTCCGGACGGTGGATGAGGGAGAAGAGGTGGACGGTGTGCAGCAGCAGTCGATACAGGGCCTTTCTCTTCACCTCCTTAAATGAGACAAAATTAAAATTTCGGAGGCGGCTCAAGTTGTGGGGCACAGGCTCAGGGAGTATTTTATTTTTTTTTCTCTCCGGGTGAAGCTCTGTTTTTTTTTTTGGTTTTTTTTCTTCCTTTTCTCTTTTTTTTCTTTCTTTTTGTTTTGTGAGACACAGTGTAAGACACAAAGTGCACGAATCTTTATTCAATTTCCACCACCAGGAAGATAGGAAAACACCCGGGTGGCCAGTGACAAACACTGCCCTTCACATCAAGGGGCAGTGCTGTGTGTTCAAATCAGTGAAGAGGAGGGTAGGGACTAAATCAAAATAGAATTGGAGGGAGAAATGATGCACTCCACTCCCTGCGGCGCCCACCTCTCCCTGAACAACTCCAGGGTGTTGGTCAACACCGTGTGCTCCTTCTCCAAGGACACCCGGGCTCTAACATAACCGCGGAAGAGGGGCAGGCAGTCGGCCCTAACGACCCCCTCCACGGCCCGCTGCCTGGACCTGTTAATGGCCAGTTTGGCCAGGCCCAGAAGCAGACCCGCGAGGAGGTCTTCAGACCTGCCCTCCCTCCTCCGTACCGGGTGCCCAAAGATCAGGAGCGTGGGACTGAAGTGCAGCCAAAAACAGAGGAGAAGGTTTTTAAGAAAATCAAAAAGGGAGTGCAAACGCCCACACCCAATATACACGTGGTCCACGGACTCCACGGCGCCACAGAACAAGCAGTTGGGCTGGGAGTCCATGAACCACCGCAATCTGCGGTTGCAGGAGACTGCTGCGTGCACCGCCCTCCACCCCAGATCCCCGAGAGAAAGGGGGAGGACTCCCGCGTAGAGAGCCCTCCACTGGGGATCCCCACTGCCCGGTGGCAAATGGGCACGCCAAGGCGTGTCCGGACGGTGGATGAGGGAGAAGAGGTGGATGGTGTGCAGCAGCAGTCAATACATGGCCTTTCTCTTCACCTCCTTAAATGAGACAAAATTAAAATTTCGGTGGTGGCTCAAGTTGTGGGGCACAGGCTCAGGGAGTATTTTATGGGGATAATTGATCGTTCGGATAACCAATCTGATCGTAAACAAGCAATGATTTATGAGTGCTGCTTATCTGAACATTTCTTGGTTATCCAGCAGTACATTCCATTATGCCGTTTAACTGATGACTAAATGCTGAGTTGCTTAGTGCGGTTTTTACGGGACCTTGAGGTCTTGTTCAGACAATCCTAAATTCGGATAATTGATGTTCGGATAATCGAGGTTGTACTGTATATTGTAAACAATTGCAGTTCAGCACTAATCTTAGTAGAACCCCACTGGTCAGAGGTCACCAAGCTGAAAAAGAACCCTTTATCCCCATCTCACTGATTCCTGCCCAAGAGCTAATTGTCTATCCATGTCAATATATTACCTTCAACATCATGGGTTGTGGTCTTATGACTTAATCTTTGTAAGTTACCTTATTGAACGCTGTCTAGAAATCCAAATACTGGAGTCCCTCGATTCACGCTAGTTGAGACTTCCTTGAAAATCTCTGATAAATGAAAAAAAATCACACAACACCAGGTAATAGTCCAACAGGTTTAATTGGAAGCACACTAGCTTTCGGAGCGACGCTCCTTCATCAGGTGATTGTGGAGGGCTCGATCGTAACACAGAATTTAGAGCAAAAATTTGCAGTGTGATGTAACTGAAGTTATACATTGAAGAATTGATTGTCTGTTAAGCCTTTCATCTGTTAGAATACAGTGATAGTTTCACTTCTTTCATGTGTAAATCACAAAACCCTTTTTTTTAAAGTTGCATTCTCGGGTTAGCTGTTAACAATGGTGATAGCTAGACAATATGTTGAAGGTGTTAGCCCCCTGTGTTCTCTGTCTATGACCTGATGTTTAGATTGATTCCAATCTAAAAAGTGAAATAACAGAGTTTTACATAAATTCATGCAGTTTTTGAACTCAGAGTTCGACATGAATCTATGTGGTTTTTGAGCAAAGTGCAATGTAACTCTGAAAGTACCAAAAAAATTCACCACACTCAATATATATGTGTGCATGTGGGTCTTTGTCTGTCTGTGTGTGTGTGTCTGTCTGGAGTGGGGGTTGTGAGTGTGAGAAAGTGTGTGTGTTTTGTGTGTGTGTGTGTGTGTGTGTGTGTAGTGACGCAGAGTGTCTTAAGTCTGTGAGGGGGTGCATGTGTGGGAGTCTGTGTGTCTATAAGGGTGTGTGTGGGTGTCTGTGTGCGCGTCTGTGTGTACCTGTGTCCGTGTGTATGTGAGAGTGTGTGTGTGTAGGAATATCTGTGTGTGTGTGTGTAGTGCAATGGTGATCACCTGTAATGTGACATGAACCCAAGGTCCAGGTTGAGGCCCTCCCTATGGTTACCGAACTTAGCTATCAGCCTCTGCTCGGCCACTTTTCTCTGCTGCCTGTCCCAAAGTCCACCTTGGAGGATGGTCACCCGAAGGTCCGAGGCTGAATGTCCTGGACCACTGAAGTGTTCCCCAACTGGGAGGGAACCCTCCTGTCTGTTGATTGTTGTGCGGTGCCCATTCATCCGTTGTCGTAGCCTTTGCTCGGTTTCCCCAATGTACCATGCCTCCGGGCATCCCTGCCTGCAACGTATAAGATAGACAATGTTGGCTGAGTCACATGAGTACCTGCCATGTACACGGTGGGAGGTGTTCCCACACGTAATGGTGGTATCTATGTCCACAATCTGACACGTTTTGCAGCGTCCACCGTGACAGGGTTGTATGGAGTTGTCCTGAGAGCTGGGCAGTTTGCTACGAACAATGATCTGTTTGAGGTTTGGCGGATGTTTAAAGGCAAGTAGTGGAGGTGTGGGGAAGGTCTTGGTGAGGTGCTCATCTTCATTGATAATGTGTTGCAGGTCACGAAGAACATGGCGTAATTTTTCAGCCCCTGGGAAGTACTGAACAACGAAGGGTACCCTGTCAAGTGCAGCCCGTGTCTGTCTCCTGAGGAGGTGATTATGGTTCCTTGCTATGGCACGTCAGAACTGGCGGTCGATGAGTTGAACATTGTACCCCGTTCTTGTGAGGGCATCCTTGAGTACTTCCAGGTGTCCGTCACGTTCCTCCTCATCTGAGCAGATCCGGTGTATGCGTAGGGCTTGTCCATAGGGAATGGCTGTTTTAATATGTTTTGGGTGGAAGCTGGAGAAGTGTAGCATTGTGAGGTTGTCTGTGGGCTTGCGGTAGAGTGTGGTGCTGAGGTGTCCGTCCTTGATGGAGATGCACGTGTCCAAGAATGAGACAGACAGTCGAGAGTAGTCCATGGTGAGTTTGATGGTGGGATGAAAATTGTTGATGTCACCGTGTAGTTTTATCAGTGACTCCTCGCCATGGGTCCGGAGGAAGAAAATGTCATCAATGTACCTGGTGTACAATGTTGGTTGGAGATCCTGCATAGAGAAGAAATCTTGTTCGAACCTGTGCATAAAAATGTTGGCATATTGGGGTGCAAATTTGGTCCCCATGGCTGTTCCATGTGTCTGGATGAAGAATTCGTTGTCAAAGGTGAAGACGTTATGATCGAGGATAAAGCGCATGAGTTGTAGGATGGTGTTTGGAGACTGGCAGTTGTTGGTGTTGAGTACTGAGGCTGTTGCCGCGATGCCATCATTGTGGGGGATGTTGGTGTAGAGTGCGGAAACATCCATTGTGACGAGGAATGTTCCTGGTTCGACTGGTCCATGGGTGCTGAGTTTCTGTAAGAAATCCGTAGTGTCACAACAGAAACTGGGGATCCCCTGTACAATAAGTTTCAAGATGCCTTCCACATAGCCAGAGAGATTCTCCGAATCTGATAAATGAGTCAGACATGATTCCCCTTTCATGAAGCCACGCCACCTCTGCTTCATTAGATTACGGTTTTCCAAGTTTTACTTCCTTAATAACGGATTACAATAATTTTCCAACCATAGATGTTGGGCTAATCAGATTAGTTACCCACTATTTACTTCCCTTCCTTTTTGCATAGGAGTGTCACATTAGCAGTCTTCAAATCCTCTGGTACTTTTCCAGAAACCAACAATTTTTGGAAACTGCGGTTACAGCACCTGAAAGGGAATGTCCCCTCAAATTTTCTTTTCCTGCTGACCCTCCAAGGCCAATGAGCAGCAGCATCTTTCAGAATCGGGAATCCAATGGGTCAATACAGTGATGGTGTGCTCAGCAGCATTGTTCAAAAATAACGCATTGACTATGAAACACTGGCCTGAAAAGGTGCTACATAAAAATGAGTCTTTCATTTGATATTAGCACTGTGTTTGGTATCCATTCTATAGGATAAAGATGTCTTTCTGACATCTATTTTCCACCCCCTTTACTTTCATGATTTGATTAATTGGTTCTTGATTTTAAAAATAATAAATATTCATCCGTTCATGTTGCCCCTCTCTGTTGTGAAATTTTTCACTCTGCTTCATGTTGGCACATTTGGATTGTTATCGTGAACTACAACTCACATTTCATCTTAATTTTATTCACAGCAAGTAAAAATCATTTGCATGTTAATACTGTGATATGGATTAACTTGCATGCTTAAATTGGTGGCTCATTAGCAATGAATTACCAACGGCCCGACATTACTTTTACGAGGAAGTGTTAATGTGCTAAAGGTTGTCTTCTTTGCGTGGGCTGCTGCTTTGAGGTGAAAGCAAGGAAGCAAACTGATACATTCAATGTTGAGCTGACATTAATCTATGAATGAAGCATTACAGTTCTTCAGGCATTTCAGAAATATGATTGCAGAAGTGTTCCTTCCAGAGGAACTCAGTCAGATTAACATTCAGACTAGTTTACCAAGGCTTCTGTGTTACTGAAAACACAGGGAAAAATGCCAAGTTCCCAGTGGGATCAGGAAATTTGGTTACAAATTGGAGAAGTTGGGACAGTTCCTTGTAGACCAGAAGGTTGAAGGATGATTTCATAGAAGTTTTCAAAATAATGAGTCAAGCTAAAATTATGTGATAAACTGTTCTAGCTAATGGAGATATTGAGAACAAAAGGCTAACTATAAAGTATAATTGGCAAAAGAAGGTCTGAGGAAGTGAGGACAAAACATTTTCATGGAATGATTGGAATACACTGCCTGAGTGTGGAATGGAAACGGTTTCAATGAGGCATTCAAAAGCAAATTGGATTTTGTGGGAGAGAGCAGAATGTGTGGGGAGAAAACAGGAGAGCAGAATTAGATAACTTAGTCCCATCGAGCTTGCACAGACATGATGGGCCAAATGGCCTCATTCTGTGTTGAAAGCATTCTATGATTGAAAATGGAACTTGATTTTATCACTTGCCAACAATGGGCTCACCAATTACTATTGTAAATGCTTCATTACCTGTTCTGTTTCCTCTTAATTCTGCTGCCAGACACAGCACCAGACAAACTTAAAAATGCAGTATCTACGGGTGAAGCTACAAAACAAATCTACCTACACAGAGTCATAGAGATGTACAGCATGAAAACAGACCCTTCGGTCCAACCTATCCATGCCGACCAGACATCCCAACCCAATCTAGTCCCATCTGCCAGCACTCGGCCCATATCCCTCCAAACCCTTCCTATTCATATACCCATCCAAATGCCTCTTTAATGTTGCAATTGTACCAGCCTCCACCACATCCTCTGGCACTCATTCCATACACGTACCACCCTCTACTTGAAAACGTTGCCCCTTAGGTCTCTTTTATATCTTTCCGCTCTCACCCTCAACCTATGACCTCTAGTTCTGGACTCCCCAAACCCAGGGAAAAGACTTTGCCTATTTATCCTATCCATGCCCCTCATAATTTTGTAAACCTCTATAAGGTCACCCCTCAGCCTCCGACACTCCAGGGAAAACAGCCCCAGCCTGTTCAGCCTTTCCCTGTAGCTCAGACCCTCCAACCCTGGCAACATCCTTGCAAATCTTTTCTGAACCCTTTCAAGTTTCACAACATCTTTCCGTTAGGAAGGAGACCAGAATTGCACACAATATTCCAACAGTGGCCTAACCAATGTCCTGTACAGCCACAACATGACCTCCCAACTCCTGTACTCAATACTCTGACCAATAAAGGAAAGCATACCAAACGCCTTCTTCACTATCCTATCTACCTGCGACTCCACTTTCAAGGAGCTATAAACCTGCACTCCAAGGTCTCTTTGTTCAGCAACTCTCCCTAGGACCTTACCATTAAGTGTATAGGTCCTGCTAAGATTTGCTTTCCCTAAATGCAGCACCTCGCATTTATCTGAATTAAACTCCATCTGCCACTTCTCAGCCCATTGGCCCATCTGGTCAAGATCCTATTGTAATCAGAGGTAACCCTCTTTGCTGTCCACTACACCTCCAATTTTGGTGTCATTTGCAAACTTACTAACTGTACCTATTATGCTCGCATCCAAATCATTTATGTAAATGACACAAAGTAGAGGTCCCAGCACCGATCCTTGTGGCACTCCACTGGTCACAGGCCTCCAGTCTGAAAACCACCCTCCACCACCACCCTCTGTCTTCTACTTTTGAGCCAGTTCTGTATCCAAATGGCTAGTTCTCCCTGTATTCCATGAGATGTAACCTTGCTAATCAGTCTCCCATGAGGAACCTTGTCGAACGCCTTACTGAAGCTAAGCTAAAAATCACACAACACCAGGTTATAGTCCAACAGGTTTAATTGGAAGCACTAGCTTTCGGAGCACCGCTCCTTCATCAGGTGGTTGTGGAGTACACAATTCTAAGGCACAGAATTTATAGCAAAAATTTACAATGTGATGGGACTGAAATTATACATTGAAAAATACCTTGATTGTCTGTTGAGTCTAGCTAACACCCATTGTTACAGCTAATTTGAGAATGCAACTTTTAAAAAAGGGTTTTGTGATTTATACATGAAAGAAGTGAAACTATCATGGTATTCAAACAGATGAAAGACTCAGCAGACAAGGTATTTTTCAATGTATAATTTCAGTTACATCACACTGTACATTTTTGCTATAAATTCTGTGCCTTAGAATTGTGTCCTCCACAATCACCTGATGAAGGAGCGGCGCTCTGAAAGCGTCTGTTGGACTCTAACCTGTTGGACTCTAACCTGGTGTTGTGTGATTTTTAACTTTGTACACCCCAGTCCAACACCGGCATTTCCAAATCATACATGCTAAGCAGTATTAACAGCAAAGGATAGACAGAGTTAAAGCAATTACACAACCAATGAATCAAACTAAACCAGTTGTGAATGGGGGTAGACAATTTAAAAATTCACTGTAGGAAGAGATTCCACAAATATCCTTATCCTCAATAGTGGGGTAGGCCAGCACACCAGTGAAAAAGTTAAGATTAAAGAACTTGCAGCAATCTTTAGCCAAAAGTTCCGAATGGATGAGCTATCTTGGACTCCTCCAGAGCTCCCCAGTATTACAGATGCCAGTTTCCAGGAAATTCACTTAATTCCACGTGATATAAAGGCAAAATTGGGAAGTGCTAGATACTACAATGCCTAGGGACCCTGACAATATTCTGAGTAATAGTATGGAGGATTTGAGCTCCAGAACTTGTCGCAATCCTAGCCAAGCAGTTCCAGGTACAGCTTCAGCACTGGCATTTGCCCAATAATGGGAAAAAGCCCAGTGTTTTGCTTTTTACAAAAAGTGGGATAAATCCAAACCAACCCCTTACTGCCCAATCAGTCAACTCTTCCTCATCAAAAAAAATGATGGAATGTGTCATCAACAGTGCACCTGCTTTGCAATGATCTGATCCAATTTGGACTCCACCAGGGCCACTCAGCTCCTGACCTCATTACAGCCTTGGTTCGAACATGGACAAAAGAACTGAATTCCGAAGGGGAGGTGAGAGTGACAGCCCTTGACATCAAGGCTGTATTTGCAAGGTGTCCTTGCAAAACCGGAGTCAATGAGAGTCAGAGAGAAAACACTCCACTGGTTGGAACAAAGGAAGGTAGTTGCTTTTGTTGGAGATCATTCATTTCAGCTCCGGGTCGTCACTGCAGGAGTTGTTAAGGGTAACCAGTCACTGGGTAACAACTTTTCTCCAGGATAACTTATTGGTTTTCATATCATTATGGACACTGTTAGCTGTAATAGCTTTTTAAACCTTCTCTTACTTTATTGACACAACAATCCATAAAAAAGACTTGAACCGTCCACATCCTCCACCTTCCTTTTTCTTGCTTTGAACAACTTCTTCTTATCTTCACACATTTTCTTCACATCAAAGGTGTGGCCACCAGAACCCAAATTATGCCTGTCTCTTTGTAGCGTATGTGGAACATTCCATGTTCCAGTCCTACTCAGGCCCCTTCTACTCAGTCATCAGTGACATCATAGATACTGCTCTTTCTTCCATCTGAAGTTGAAAGTATTTATCTATTCCACTTCCAATTTCTAACCCCGCTTCACGTGGTCCATCTCAGACTCCTCTCTTCCCATCCTCGACACCTCCTTTTCCATTTCAGGGGGATAGATTGGCCATCAATATCCATTACAAACCAATTGACTCCCACAGTTACCTTGACTATATTGTAAAGTCTATTCTGTTCTCCCAGTTTCTCCATTTTTATTGCATCTATTCTGATGATGCCACCTTCATTGGAGGGGCCTGAGAAATGTCCATCTTTCTTCCTCAATTGAGGATTCCCCACTGCTGTGATTAACAGGGCCCTCAGCCATGTCTGACCCAATTCTTCACTTCTGCCCACACCCCTTCTCTTGTCTCTCACAACCCTGATCGGGACCCTGGTTCTCACTTTCCAATTCACCTGCATCCACATCCATAAGATCATAAGCTGCAATTTCTGCCACCTCTAGTTGGATAGCACCACCAGCAACATATTTCCTCCCCTTTCTTGTCAGCTTTCTGCAGGGACTGTCCCCTTTTGGATATCCTGGTCCAATCCTCACCTACTCGCAACACCTCCTCACAGCCCCATGACACCATCTCTTGCAACTACTGAAGGTGTAACACCTGCTTGTTTACCACCTCCCTCCTCACTATCCAAGGGTCCAAACACCCCTTTTGCATGTTGCAGGGCTATAACCGCACCTCACTCAATCTGGTCTACTATATTTGCTGCTCATAATGTGCTCTCTTCTATGTTGGACAAACAAAACACAGACTGAGCAACCATTTCACAGAATACCTGCATTCTGTCTGTAAAAGTGACCCCAAGCTTCCAGTTGCCTACCACTTCCAACACACTACCATGTTCCCTGACCAACATCTGTCTCCAACATGCTGTGGTGCTTCAGCAAAGCTCAGCACAGCATGGAAGAACACCATCTCACTTGCTGTTCAAGAACCCTGCAGCCTTGGGGACTCAGTACTGAGTAAAGCCTGATCACCCTCTTCAGTAGCCTTTACCCAACCCCACACCCCAGATCTGGCAAGACACAGGCTGCTTTCAGCACAGCCAACCCATTAATACCTACTCATGGTCCCCTTCATCAGCTTTTCATAGAGTCATACAGACCACTACAACTAAACCCTTCCTAATTGTACACCATCCAAATGCCTTTTAAATATTGCCAAGGGGCGTGGTTTAGTGTTGGGGTCGTGGTTTGATGTCAGCAGGCGGGAGCTGCCGTCAAGGGGCGGGGTCTGCAGATAGGGGCGTGGTCTGTATTTAAATAGGCCGTGTCGGAAGACTGGGCAGGGAATGTAGTGAATGGGCGGGACGCAGCCGGAGACGGTGACCGTAGTTAGGGGTGGAGTCTGTTATTGAGGGGCGGAACCTTAGGTTGGGGCACGGTGACGTTTCAGGGTCGGTGTCTATTGTCAAGGGGCGGAGCCTTCCCTTTGGGATCGGGAACGTTAATTAGAGACCGGGGTCCGTATCAAGGGGCGGGACGTGGAGTTAAGGGCGCGGCTGATAGTTAAGGGATGGGTCCGCAGCTAAGGGGCGGGGTCCATCTTCCGAGAAAGTAACCCTCGATTAAGAGGCGCGGCCTGCTGTCAGGGGCGGGGTGGGTCCGCAGTTAAGGGGCGGGGTCCACCTTCGGTTAGCATAACCGCGCCCGATTTAAGGCGGGGCCTGTTGTCAGGGGCGGAGCAGGTCCGTAGTTAAGGGGCGGGGTCCACCTTCGGTGTGCATAACCACCTCCGATTGGAGGCGGGGCCTGTTGTCAGGGGCGGAGCGGGTCCGTAGTTAAGGGGCGGGGTCCACCTTCGGTGAACGTAACCCCCCGGTTGGAGGCGGGGCTTGTTGCCCGGGGCGGGGCGTGGCCGGACCGGCTGACTGACAGTATCGCTATTTCTGGGTGTTTAATTTGCGCGGGAAGGTGTCTCAGGGTTCTGGCGGGTGATTTAAACCCGGGAATAGGCGGTAAGAGCAGCCATGGATCCCTCTGAGGTGGAGTTTCTCGCAGAGAAGCAGACTGTGACCATTATTCCCAACTTCAGTCTGGATAAAATCTATTTAATAACCGTGAGTGTACTTTGTCAATTCACTCCCCTGTTTGACTCAAGGGCCTTGGTTTGTGTTTTAAAGCATTTTACACAAGGAGCAAGTTTAAACTAAAAGGCTAAATGATAGTGAATTATGTGCCACATGCTGGAAATTTGGTGGAGGTCGTTTCCTTCAGCCTGCTGTTATCTCTGTTAGGAAAAATGTAAAATATTCAGAACAAGTGATCTCGGATTTTCTTCCAAATTAATTTTGGGTAGTTCCAAATTAGACTGTTGTAAGTTTTTTTTTAAAACTTATTTTGTTGCATGAATTGTACATGAGAAAGGTCCACGTCTTTAAATGGTTTTGATCCTTAATATTGTTCCGGATAATGGGCAATAATTAGGCAAGTGCATATTGACAAGTTTAAAATCCAGAAGTAAACAAAAAACTGCAGATCTGAAACAAAAACAGGAATTGCCAGAGAAGCTCAGCAGCCTCTAGGCATAGACTGAGGGTGCCATCATGTTAAAGGATAGAGAGGAATTTATTAAGTGTGTACAAGAAAATTTTCTTCTTCAGAATGTGGATGTGCCTGCTTGCGAAGCTGCAAACCCTTGACCTTCTCTTGGGGGAAATAAGGCAGGGCAGGTGACTGAGCTGTCAGTGGGGGCCACTTTGGGGCCAGTGATTATAATTTTATTAATTTTAAAATAGTGATGGAAAAGGATAGACTTGATCTTAATTTTCTAAATTGAAAAGAGGCTAATTTTAACAGTATTAGGCAAGAACTTTCAAAAGTTGATTTGAAGGCAGAAATTTGCAGGTAAAGGGATGGCTGCGAAGTGGAAAGCCTTCAAAACTGAGATAACAAGAGTCTAGAGACAGTATGTTCCTGTTCGGGTGAAGGGCATGACTGGTAAGTGTAAAGAATGTGGGATGACTAGTGAAATTGAGGTTCTGGACCAGAAAAAGAAGGAAGCATATGTCAGGTGTTGAAAGCTGGGATTGAGTGGATCCCTAGAAGAATATAAGGGAATCAAGAATAAACTTAAAATGGAAATCGGGAGGGCAAAAGGGGACATGAGATAGCGTTGGCAAATAGGGTTAAGGAGAATTTAAAGGGACACTACAAATACATTAGGGACAAAAGAGTAACTAGGGAGAGAATAGGGCCCCTTAAAGATCAGCAAGGCCATCTGTGTGGAACCACAAGTGCTAGGTGAGATACTAAATTAGTATTTCTCCATTACTGTGGAGAAGGATATGGAAGCTAGAGAACTAGGGGAAATAAATAGCAATATCTTGAAAAGCACCCATATTACAGAGGAGGAGGTGTTGGACATCTGAAAACACAAAAGTGGGATAAATTCCCAGACCTGATCAGGTGTACCCTAGAACTTTGTAGGAAGCTTGGAAAGTGATTGCTGGGCAGGTTGCTGAGATGTTTGTATCATTGATAGCCATGGAGGGTTGGCTACTGTTGTGCTGTTATTTAAGAAAGGTAGTAAAGAAAAGCCAGGGAACTATAGACCAGTGAACCTGACGTAAGTGGTGAGCAAGTTAGAGTCATAAAGATGTACAGCATGGAAACAGACCCTTTGGTCCAACCCGTCCATGCTGACCAGATATCCCAACCCCATCTAGTCCCACCTGTCAGTGCCTGGCCCATATCCCTCCAAACCCTTCCTATTCATATACCCATCCAAAAGCCTCCTAAATGTTGCAATTGTACGAGCCTCCACCACATCCTCTGGCAGCTCATTCCATACATGTACCATCCTCTGCGTGAAAAAGTTGCCCCTTAGGTCTCTTTTATATCTTTCCCCTCTCACCCTAAACCTACGCCCTCTACTTCTGGAATCGACGACCCCAGGGAAAAGACTTTGTCTATTTATCCTATCCATGCCCCTCATAATTTTGTAAACCTCTATAAGGTCAACCCTCAGCCTCCGACACTCCAGGGAAAACAGCCCCAGCCTGTTCAGCATCTCCCTGTAGCTCAGATCCTCCAACCCTGGCAACCCTTTCAAGTTTCACAACATCTTTCTGATAGGAAGGAGACCAGAATTGCATGCAATATTCCAACGGTGGCCTAACCAATGTCCTGTACAGCTGCAACATGACCTCCCAACTCCTGTACTCAATACTCTGACCGATAAAGGAAAGCATACCAAACACCTTTACTATCTTATCTACCTGCGACTCCACTTTCAAGGAGCTATGAACCTGCACTCCAAGGACTCCCTAGGACCTTACCATTAAGTGTATAAATCCTGCTAAGATTTGGTTTCCCAAAATGCAGCACCTCGCATTTATCTGAATTAAACTCCATCTGCCACTTCTCAGCCCATTGGCCCATCTGGTCCAGATCCTGTTGTAATCTGAGGTAACCCTCTTCGCTGTCCATTACACCTCCAATTTTAGTGTCATCTGCAAACTTACTAACTGTACCTCTTATGCTCGCATCTAAATCATTAATGTAAATGACAAAAAGTAGAGGACCCACCACCGATCCTTGTGGCACTCCACTGGTCACAGGCCTCCAGTCTGAAAAACAACCCTCCACCACCACCCTCTGTCTTCTACCTTTGAGCCAGTTCTGTATCCAAATGGTTAGTTTTCCCTATATTCCATGAAATCTTACCTTGCTAATCAGTCTCCCATGGGGAACTGTGTCGAACGCCTTACTGAAGTCCATATAGATCACATCTACTGCTCTGCCCTCTTCAATCCTCTTTGTTACCAATCAAGTTTGTGAGACATGATTTCCCACGTACAAAGCCATGTTGACTATCCCAAATCAGTCCTTGCCTTTCCAAATACATGTACATCCTGTCCCTCAGGATTCCCTCCAACAACTTGCCGACCACCGAGGTCAGGGTCACTGGTCGATAGTTCCCTGGCTTGTCTTTACTGCCCTTCTTAAACAGTGGCACCACGTTTGCCAACCTCCAGTCTTCCGGCACATCACCTGTGACTATTGATGATACAAATATCTCAGCAAGAGGCCCAGCAATCACTTCTCTAGCTTCCCACAGAGTTCTCTGGTACACCTGATCAGGTCCTGGGGATTTATCCACTTTTAACCGTTTCAAGACATCCAGCACTCCCTCCTCTGTGATCTGGACATTTTGCAAGATGTCACCATGTATTTCCCTACAGTCTATATCTTCCATATCCTTTTCCACAGTAAATACTGATGCAAAATATTCATTTAGTATCTCCCTCATTTTCTGTGGCTCCACACAAAGGCTGCCATGCTGATCTTTGAGGGGCCCTATTCTCTCCCTAGTTACCCTTTTGTCCTTAATATATTGTAAAACCCCTTTGGATTCTCCTTAATTCTATTTGCCAAAGCTGTCTCATGTCCCTGTTTTGCCCTCCTGATTTCCCTCTTAAGTATACTCCTACTTTCTTTATACTCTTCTAAGGATTCACTCGATCTATCCTGCCTGTACCTGACATATGCTTTCTTCTTTTTCTTAACCAAACCCTCAATTTCTTCAGTCATCCAGCATTTCCTATACCTACCAGCCTTCCCTTTCACCCTGACAGGAATATACTTTCTCTGGATTCTTGTTATCTCCTTTCTGAAGGCTTCCCATTTTCCAGTTGTACCTTTACCTGTGAACATCTGCCTCCAATCAGCTTTTGAAAGTTCTTGCCTAATATTGGCCTTTCTCCAATTTAGAACTTCAACTTTTAGATCTAGTCTATCCTTTTCCATCACTATTTTAAAACGAATAGAATTATGGTCGTTGGACCCAAAGTGCTCCCCCACTGACACCTCAGTCACCTGCCCTGCCTTATTTCCCAAGAGTAGGTCAAGTTTTGCATCTTCTCTAGTAGGTACATCCACATACTGAATCAGAAAATTGTCTTGTACACATTTAAAAAATTCCTCTCCATCTAAACCTTTAACACTATGTCAGTCCCAGTCTATGTTTGGAAAGTTAAAATCCCCTACCATAACTACCTTATTATTCTTACAGATAGCAGAGATCTCCTTATAAATTTGTTTCTCAATTTCCCTCTGACTATTAGAGGGTCTATAATACAATCCCAATAAGGTTATCATCCCTTTTTCTTATTTATCACTTCCACCCAAATGACTTCCCTGGATGTATTTCTGGGAATATCCTCCCTTAGCACAGCTGTAATGCTATATCTTATCAAAAATGCCACTCCCCCTTCTCTTTTGCCTTCCTGTCTATCCTTCCTGTAGCATTTGTACCCTGGAACATTCAGCTGCCAGTCCTGCCCATCCCTGAGCCATGTTTCCGTAATTGCTATGATATCCCAGTCCCATGTTCCTAACCATGGCCTGAGTTCATCTGCCTTCCCTGTTAGACCCCTTGCATTGAAATAAATGCAGTTTTATTTGTTAGTCCTATCTTGTCCCTGCCTGCCCTGACTGTTTGACTCACTTCTGTTCTCAGCTGTACCACTCTCCGATCGATCTCTTTCCTCACTATCTCCCTGGGTCCCACCCCCCTACCCTACCAGTTTAAATCCTCCCAAGCAGTTCTAGCAAATTTCCCTGTCAGTATATTAGTCCCCTTCCAATTTAGGTGCAATCCGTCCTTCTTGTACAAGTCACTTCTGCCCCAGTAGAGATTCCAATGATCCAAAAATGTGAATCCTTCTCCCATACACCAGCTCCTGAGCCATGCATTCATCTGCTCTATCCTCCTATTCCTGCCCTCACTAGTTCGTAGCACTGGGAGTAATCCAGATATTACTACCCTTGAGGACCTCCTTTTTAAATTTCTACCTAACTCTGTAATCTCCCTTCAGAGTCTTAACCTTTTCCCTTCCTATGTCGTTGGTTCCAATGTGGACGATGACCTCCTGCTGGCCCCTCTCCCCCGTGAGAACATTCTGCACCCTCTCTGAGACATCCTTGATCCTGGCACCAGGGAAACAACACACCATTCTGCTTTTTCTCTGCTGGCCACAGAAACGTCTGTCTGTACCTCTGACTACCGAATCCCCTAACACAATTGATCTCTTGGAAGCCGACATGCCCCTCGTTGCATTAGAGCCAGTCTCCATACCAGAAACTTGGCTGTTTGTGCTATGCTCCCCTGAGAATCCATCACCCCCTACATTTTCCAAAACAGCATACCTGTTTGAAATGGATATATCCACAAAAGACTCCTGCTGCCTACCTCTCTTACCCTTCCTGGAGTTAACCCATCTATGTGACTGTTTCTGAGACTTTTCCCCCTTTCTATAACTGCCATCCATCACATACTGTTGCTGTTGCAAATTCCTCATTGTTTCTATCTGTCTCTCCAACCGATCCACTCGATCTGATAAGATTCGCATCCAACCGCATTTATGGCAGGTATAATCCACAGTAACCCTTAAACTCTCTTTAAACTCCCACATCTGACAAGAAGTACATATCACTGCAAAGGCCATTTTTGCTCCTTCACAATCTACAGACCCAGAAAATAACACTCTCTTATTCCTCTACAAAACACTGCCCCAGGTTAGATTAATAGTGATGGCTTATATTTTAAGTTTAATCAAGAGACTTATCTCCAAAAACATATAATCAAGAAGGAATCACTGTACCCACTACTGCAGCCTTTCTCTTGGACAGACTTAAAACAACAATTAACTTATCTGATTCTGTGCTGTGAACTTCACCCAGCAGTTCTTCCAAGATTAGTTGTGAATTTCACTGTTTGTTAACTTTCCCAGATGCACTCCGATGTCCAGCAATACATGAATTCAAACAGCAAAGGCGGTAACTGTGCAGGTCTTCCTTCCTTTCCTTCCTTCCTTCCTTCCTTCCTTCCTTCCTTCCTTCCTTCCTTCCTTCCTTCCTTCCTTCCTTTCCCTCCTTCCTTCCTTCCTTTCCCTCCTTCCTTCCTTCCTTTCCCTCCTTCCTTCCTTCCTTTCCCTCCTTCCTTCCTTCCTTTCCCTCCTTCCTTCCTTCCTTTCCTTCCTTCCTTCCTTTCCTTCCTTCCTTTCCCTCCTTCCTTCCTTTCCCTCCTTCCTTTCCCTCCTTCCTTCCTTCCTTTCCCTCCTTCCTTCCTTCCTTCCTTTCCTTCCTTCCTTTCCCTCCTTCCTTCCTTCCTTCCTTTCCCTCCTTCCTTCCTTCCTTCCTTTCCCTCCTTCCTTCCTTCCTTTCCCTCCTTCACTGTCCTCACCATGTGCTTCCTTTGTCTGATCGTCTTCCTTTTTAAAACTGCCGTTGTTTTGACTTTTCTTTTCCCCAAAGTTCCAAAACAATGCAACAGCATATAAAACAGTAATTGCTGCTCCTGGAATTCGAGGAAATCACCTCCAACACCTAAAATACCTCAAAAAAAGGAGCAGCTCTTACAGCCAGAAATTTTTCCCATCCTCCATCTTGGATTACCCAGAATGCAAATCATAGAGATTTGCAGCACAGAAACAGACCATTCAGTTCAACTTGTCCATGCTGACCAGATATCCTAACCTAATCTCATTCCATTTGCCAGCACTTGGCCCATATCCCTCTAAACCCTTCCTACTCATACCCTTTCAGATGCCTTTTAAATGTTGTAATTGTACCAGCCTCCATCACCTCCTCTGACAGCTCATTCCATACACGCATTACCCTCTCAGTGAAAAAGCTGCCCCTTAGGTCCCTTTTATATCTTTCCCCTCTCGCCCTCAACCTTTGCCCTCTAGTTCTGGACTCCCCACCCCAGGGAAAAGACTTTGTCCATTTACCATATCCATGCCCCTCATGATTTTATGACCAAAGGGTCTGTTTCCATGTTGTACATTTCTGCAACTGAGGTCTGGCGAAAGTGTGGAGAGAGAGAGAAAAACAGAGTTAATTTTTTAATTCTGATGAACCTTCAGAACTGCTAGTCAAAGATGGCTTATAAGTTTTCATTAAGAAGGAGGTTGAGAGGTGACTTAATTGAGACATATAAGATAATCAGAAGTTTAGAAAGGTTGGACAATGAGAGCCTTTTTTCCTCTGATGATGATGATGGCTTGCACGAGGGGACATAGCTTTAAATTGAGAGGTGATAGATATAGGTCAGATGTGAGAGGTAGTTTCTTTACTCAGTAGGGGAGTGGAACGCACTGCCTTCAACAGTAGTAGGCTCGCCAACTTTAAGGCATTTATATTGTCATTGGATAAGCATATGGACAAGAATGGAGTAGTGTAGGTTAGATGGGCTTCAGATTGGTTCCACAGGTCGGCGCAACACAAAGGGCCTGTACTGCGCTGTAGTGTTCTATATTCTGAAGATAGTGCGTGTCTGTGTCTGTCTGTGTGTTGAGAGGCTAAAGAAGGAGAGGATTGATGGAGACAGAGTCCAGGGAGAGAGAGAGACTGAAAGTTAGGCACAAAAGGAGACAAATAATGGTAAGCCGGGGTGAAAGAAAAGTGGATAGTGGGGACCACAAATAGATGAAAATAGGTAGGTTGTGCTGAAAGCAGCCCATGTCATCTCCGCCTGGGCTGTGGAGGTGGGTTTAGGAGGTGTTCAGGTTCTAAAATTGTTGAACTGGCTATTGAGTCCTGAAGGCTCGCAGGCTTCCCAAGTGGAAAATGGCATGTTGTTATTCCAGCCACTACAATACACTATTCTGTTCCCTGGCCAACCTTTGTGTTATGTCTGCTGCAGTGCTCCAGTGAGGCTCATGCAAGTTGGAAGAAAAAATCTCATTTTCCACTTGGGGACCCTGCAGCCTTCAGTAGCAAATTCAATCATTTTTTGATCTGAGCACCTCCTTCCATATCTCTTAACCACCCCTACACTTCGGACTCTGAGATGATATCAATTCATAGAGCATGAATCCTTTGGTCCAACTCTTCTGGGCCAACCAGACATCCCAATCTGACCTCTCTCTATTTGCCAGCATTTGGCCCATATCCATCTAAAACCTTCCTGTTCATATATGCATTCAGAGGCCTTTTGAATGTTGTAATTATACCTGTCTCCACCACTTCCTCTGGGTGTTTCTTCCTTGTCATCATTACTTGTGCATGCTTTTACGTATCAAGGCAGTGTATTAATTTGTGTCTTTGAAATGTCCTAAAATGTTTAATGACTATCTAATCATTTTGACAAGTACGCTTTTCTTATAAGCAAACATGCCAATTATATTGTAAGGCTCCAAAAGTAGTGCAAAGATAAATTAATACTTAATCCACTTCAGGTGATGTTAAATTTTATGCATTAATTTGATTTCCGTAAACTCTAGCCAATCCAGCTCAATGGACTGAATGGCTGCCTTCCAAGCCCATATGATTTTGTTCTGCTTTTGCTGGCCTTTGTATACAGGGAGATTTGGGACCGTTCAATCCAGGGCTTCCAGTCGATGTACCTGTGTGGCTCGCTATTAATCTGAAACAGCGACAGAAGTGCAGGATTGTAGTTCCAGATTGGATGGATGTGGGTGAGTTATTTTGAGTGTTTGAGATTTAGGTAGAGTATTGTGTGTAAGTTTACAATGTATTTGGCTTTAGGGGTGGGCTGTAGCTGTTGGAGAATCCTCCACAGGTGTCTCAGTCCTCAGGGTGGTGACACGTTTACAAATTCACGTTAATCCCCAGCTGGTTCTGGCACTTGTTATGGGAATAATTCCCTCAGGGTGTTCTGCTGAAAACGTTTCTCCCCTTTATGCTGCTGTCTCCATTTACAGTTCATCGTGATTTTCCTAGTGAAAAGAAGGGTGTTGGAGGCTTTGCCCATTTGATATTGGTTGGCTCTGCTGTTGACTGGCTGCCACTTGACAAAAATGCCTTGACGTTGCTCCTTGTAATTGTTGGTTGTGGTTGAATCAACAACTTGACAATGTGCTATTCATTCCAAAGTCACTCTTCACAAATGCTGCAGCCTTGAAAAGGAAAGCTGTTGTTTGTATAGTAGCAACCTTCACGTCTTCGAAACTTCCACAGACATTCCACTGCCAATGCTGTACCTTCTGGAAAACTGGTTACTGCTGCAGGTATCACATTGGTCTTCCTGGGAGTCAAGCCAAGGGAAATAATGGACCTGGACAGAATCCCAGCTGTATACTTAGGTCCTGTGCGGACTAACTGGCAGAGGCATTCACTGACACCTTCAACCTCTCCCTCCTCCTACAAGCTGAAGTCCCCATCTGCCTAGAGAGGTTTTTTGAAGAAGTAACAAAGAGGATTGAGGGTAGAGCGATAGATGTGATCTATATGGACCTCAGTAAGGCGTTTGATCGGGTTCCCCATGGGAGACAGGTTAGCAAGGTTGGATCTCACAGAATACAGGGAGAACTAGCCATTTGGATACAGAACTGGCTCGAATAGGAAGGATATAGGCTGGGTGCTGGCAGATTGGGTTGAGATATCTGGTCAGCATGGATGGTTTGGACTGACGGGTCTGTTTATATGCTATACATCTCTATGACTCTAAGACCACCATTATCCCAGTACCTAAGAAAGCGTATGCAACGTGCCTTAATTACTACTGCCCAATGGCTTTGACCTCCATAATCAAGAAGTGCTTTGGGAGGCTGGTCATGGCCCACATTAACTCTAGTCTCCCAACCTGCCTTGATGCCCTGTAATTTGCCCACCGATGTAACAGGTCCACGGTGGACACCATTTCCCTAGCCCTGCATTTATCCCTGGAACATCTGGACAACAAGGACACCTGTCAGATTCCTGCACATCAGCTACAGCTCCAACACCATAATTCCCTCCAGACTGATCCAAAACTGAGTCCTTGGTCTCTGCTCCGCCCTCTGCAACTGGATCCTCAGCTTTCTGACCCACAGACCACAATCAGTGAAGATAGACATGTGCACCACCTCCACAATAACACTAATACTAGAGATCCCCAAGATGCATTCTTAATCCCCTACTGTACTCCCTGCACGCTCGCAATAGTGTAGCCAAGTCCCAAACAAACGCCATCTAAACGTTTGCTGACAACACCACACCATAACAAGGATGAGTGAGAATATAGAAAGGTGATAGTGGGCTTGGTGTTGTGGTGCAGTGATAATAACCTCTCACTCAATGTCAGCAAAGCTAAAGAACTGATCATTGACTTCGGAAAGAAAGGAGAAGAACACATCCCCATCTACATAAGCAGAGTGGAGGTTGAGAGTGATGATAACTGACAACCTGTCCTGGACTTCTCACGTAGGTGTGATGGTCATGAAGGCACAATGATGCTGCTTCTTCCGAAAGTGGATGAGGAAATTTGGCATATCCATAAGGACCCTCACAACTTCTACAGATGCACCATTGAAGGCATACTGTTGGGGTGCCTAACAGCCTGGTACAGCAACAGAGAGTGAGAAACTACAGAAGGTTGTGTGCATAGCCCAGACCATTATGGAAGCCAACCTCCCATCCATGGACTCCATTTACACAGCATTACAGCAGAAAGGCTGTCAACATCAAAGACCCCTCCCACCCCGGTAATGCTCTCCTACAACCTCTTCATTCAGGCAGAAGACACAGAAGCTTGAACACCTGCACCAGCAGGTTCAAGACCAGCTTCTTCCCTGCAGTTATTAGACTAAGGAATGGACTGTCTCTAACTTAAGATAATGTTGACCTTGTTCATTTTAATCTTATCTAGCACAAATCCTGTGCGATATAACCTGTATGCCTCATTATGTCCAAGTTTTCTTTCACCCTATGATCTGTATGACCTTGCTTACTGTGCCTGTACTGTTCGCAAACAAAGCTTTTCACTGTACTCAGGTACATGTGACAATAAATCAAATCCAATCCAACCAAGTCAAAAATATAATCATTTTGTTACTTTTAGACAAACTTGAACAAATCAAGGAACAGGAACGTAAAGAAGAAACCTTCACCCCGATGCCCAACCCACATTACATGGAACTGACTAAGTTGTTGTTGAAACAGTAAGTTCTTCCTAGATCCAGAAAATGTAAATGGTACTTTTTTTTTCCTTTTTGAGTTCTCCTTCTGAACATCTAAGCTTGTTGTTGGAATTCAGTTTAGTTGCTAATGTCTCTTCCCATTGATCCTTGCCCTGTGTGTCACCCTTTGCAATGAGAATTGGCAACCTTACTTATGATGGGTTGATGTCTGAACCAATTCAGTGCGATCAGCGGTATCTGTCCTCGTGTGAGCACACATATTTGCACAGGCACAAATGCATAAGAGTGATAGTATGTGCAAAGATAAATGTATACAAGCATGCTGTTAGAATTGTAACTGAAGCTATTTTTAATTCTCTCCTTCAGTCAGCTGATTGTGGTACCACAGTGCTAACTGAGGTCAGTATTGAGTGGGGCTGAAATTAATACCATAGCCACATTGAATGTTGCCAATGTTTTGATTCATAGTTTAAAACTGCTTAAAGTGTAATGCGAACCACAGCTGGAACAGTAAAAGTCTTTGCATTTGATAGCCATCAAAGTTTGAAGACCCTTTTCTTATGTTGACCAAGTAGGCTTCACCTTGCATCAAATCTATAGGACATGAGTTGACACTTAGATTTGCCCATATCCCCCAGTACTGACGTCAGCAGGGACTCCAGCTGTGGATCAGATAGCCCTTTCCTCCTCATTTCCTCAGAATCCAAACCAAGCTAAAAGGGCAAACAAGGAGATGCTGTGCATATCTTGCAATGGCCAATTTGAAGCTGCATTGACTTAGGCACAGGAGCAGTTTGACTGGAATTAGGCTGAATAGAGAGGATAAAAGGTGAACCTTTCCTTCCTTACTGTGCAGGTTTGAAGCCTCGAACTTCACGAATATCCAAGCATATTCTTGCTTGGGAGATTGATGTGTATTTTCTTTTTTTTTATTCTTGTATGGGATGTGAGCACTGCTGGCAAGGCCAGTATTTGTTGGCTGTCGCTAATTACCATTGAACTGAATTGCTTGCTATGCCATTGCTGTGGCTCTGGAGTTGTATGTAGACCAAACCAAGTAAGGATAACAGATTTTCTTCCCTGAAGGTCATCAATAAACCAGATGGATTTGTATGGCAATTGACAATGGTTACATGATCATCATTAGTCTGGCTTTTAATTCTTGATTTTTTTTTTATTGAATTCTAATTTTACCATCTGCCTTGGTAAGATTTTTAAACTCATTTATCTCCAGAACATTAGCCTGGGGTTCTGGTTACTAATCCAGTGACATTACCATTATGCTGCCCTCTTTCTGCCATGATTAATGCTGTACACATACTTTATTTTACAAGTTACTTTTAAGAAGGTAGCCATTCTTTGTACACCTGTGACCACTTAATGACTTCAATTGCAAATGACTCTCAAATTCCCATGCACATATGGACTGATGCTTTTCAGACTCTGATGTCTACAGTAATCCCACCCCCAAACCCGCGGGGTATACTGCAGAAGCCCAAAACCACAGATAGGAGCGAACCTATTCATTTGACATGGGAAATGTACCTTCCCAGAAACCCCACAGTCCCTGGTTCCAGAAGGTTCTCTCTAATATGTTCAGGTCACGGGTAACTAAAACTACGGAAAACAATTCCGCGGAAACGGGGGTCGCCCTGTTTTTAGAATACAGTTCAAATGCACCATGAAGCAAAGTTTGTGAGAAGATTTGTAGCTCGGGTGCTCGTTGTTGTGGTTCTATTCGCCGAGCTGGGAATTTGTGTTGCAGATGTTTCGTCCCCTGTCTAGGTGACATCCTCAGTGCTTGGGAGCCTCCTGTGAAGCGCTTCTGTGATGTTTCCTCCGGCATTTATAGTGATTTGTACCTGCCGCTTCCGGTTGTCAGTTCCAGCTGTCCGCTGCAGTGGCCGGTATATTGGGTCCAGGTTGATGTGCTTATTGATTGGTTTGAATCTGTGGATGAGTGCCATGCCTCTAGGAATTCCCTGGCTGTTCTCTGTTTGGCTTGTCCTATAATAGTAGTGTTGTCCCAGTCGAACTCATGTTGCTTGTCATCTGCATCTGTGGCTACTCACAGCTCACCAATAGGATAAACAACACAGAGGAACCTACAAAAAAACAGACAGATAACCAGGTTTGACCTGCAGAGAATGAAACCTGAAAGCAACAACACCCCCAGATTCTATGGACTACCTAAAGTGCACAAACCAGACATCCCACTCAGACCCATAGTATCACTACTAGGGACACCATCACACAAACTGGCTAAAGAACTGCAGCAGAAACTGAAACACCTGATCAGCGGATGCAGACACTATACAGTCAACACAGGAATTCTTGGACATCATCAGAAATATACACATTGACAAGGAAGAAACTATGGTCTCATTCGATGTAACGGCACTGTTCACCTCTATCGTCAAAACCCTAGCCAGAGAAACAATAGCCAACCTGCTGGACATACAGAACAGACAACAAGACGGGGAACCTATCAACAAAGACTACATACTCAAACTACTGGACCTGTGCCTCACACCACACTTCACATTCAACAACCAAATATATGAACAAATCAATGGCACACCCATGGGCTCACCCATCTCTGGACTCCTAGCAGAAGCGGTAATGCAAAGGTTAGAACAAACAGTCTTACCACAAATTCAACCCAAACTCTGGGTTGATATGTAGATGACACCTTTGTAATCATTAAAAACACAGAAATAGAGAACACACACCAGATCATCAACGCCACACTCACAGGAATCCGATTCAGTAGAGAGGAAGAAAAGGGCAACCAACTCCCATTCCAAGATGTGATGGTACAGAGAACACCGAACGGAGAATTCATCACAAAGGTACACAGAAAAGCCACACACACAGACCAAGTCCTAAATTACGAAAGCAACCACTCCAACACACAAAAGAAGTTGCATCAAGACACTGTTCAAAAGGGCCACAACACACTGCAGTACACCAGAACTGCAAAAAGAGGAAGAAGAACACCGATGCAATCTATTCGCCAAAAACAGATACCCCTGCAATTTCATCAATAGATGCCTAAGGGAAAGACAATGGAATGAGGACATGCCACAACCCAAAGGACTTGCCACACTACCATACATCAAAAACATTTCTGAACTGACAGCCAGACTACTGCGACCACTAGGACTCATAACAGCACACAAACCAACAGCCACTCTCAGACAACAACTCACCAGGACGAAGGATCTGATACCCAGCATGAGCAAAACAATGTAGTCTACAAAATCCCATGCAAGAACTGCACAAAACACGACATAGGACAAACAGGAAGACAGCTAACGATCCGCATCCATGAACACTGACTAGCCACGAAACGACATGACCAGCTATCCTTAGTGGCCACAGACGCAGATGACAAGCAACATGAGTTCGACTGGGACAACACTACTATTATAGGACAAGCCAAACAGAACAGCCAGGGAATTCCTAGAGGCATGGCACTCATCCACAGATTCAATCAATAAGCACATCGACCTGGACCCAATATACCGGCCACTGCAGCGGACAGCTGGAACTGACAACCTGAAGCGGCAGGTACAAATCACTATAAATGCCGGAGGAAACATCACAGAAGCGCTTCACGGGAGGCTCCCAAGCACTGAGGATGTTACCTAGACAGGGGACGAAACGTCTGCAACACAAATTCCCAGCTCGGCGAACAAAACCACAACACTGTGAAGCAAGTTTAAAATTATCTGAGCATATTATGAAGTAGTTATACCAAACCAAATGGCCATCAACATGTGATCTTTAATCAATCAAGTCTGGACTTCAGGAGGACTTTTTTATATCAAAGCCTGGTTAGAATGTCAAATTCATTACCGTTTTGGAGTTGGGTTTGAGGCACATGGCATAGATGGATTTAAAGGGAGATGTGACTTATACACAGGAGGGAGATGGGAATAGAAGGCTATGCTAGGATGATGAAATGAAGTTTAGCTGGGGAAGGAAGCAGAAAAACTGAACCGGTTGGTCAGAGTCTTGTTACTGGCTATAAACTTTGAGAAGGAAGGAAGACACTCCTGAGTCTGTCATTAAGTCCTGCACGAACTGTGCTTGTATAGCGTGTAGTTTATTAGGGTACAATATAGCTAGAAGGGGCAGTGATTTAAAGGGCGTACCAGTGACTGTGTCCGAAACCGTATAGTAAGCCTTTCAGAAAACTCCATGAGTCAAAGGAAAGCACAAAGAGGATTGAAAATTGCATCCACAAACCCAAAAATTTATCTTTTTATAAAAAACTAAGATGCAACAATCAGTTGTGATGTAGTTCTAAGTGTATTTGCTCTTCCCAGTGCCTCTGACAATATTCCCAAAGCCGACGAAATCCGGACCTTGGTCAAAGATACTTGGGATACTCGCATTGCAAAGCTGCGGTTATCTGCAGATAATTTTGTGAGTCAACAGGAGGTGCATGCAAAGGTAAGGTTCTTTTGATGATTTTTTTTCACAAATTTAGCACCCATCCGATTCCAACTTGAAAATCTGACACTCCGTCTACAATTTGACACATAATTGTAAATATATAGAACCTTTCTTTAGCTTAGAAGATCATCTGAGACTTCATTAAGGCTCAGTGAGGAAAAATGAAGGCTGATGAGACCAAGGAAAGAGATTCTGAAGAGTGATCAATTAAGCTTCAATAAAAAAGGTGTAGGAAAAGGAGAGCTGTTTAATGAAGGATTTGCAAAGATAATGGGATGTACAAGAGGCCATAATTTGGAGAGTTTGTGGAACTGGTATAGGAGCTTATGCTGAAGGTGAGAAGCAAGTTTGTGAAAGGATTCAGGTATAAGAACTTTAAGTTGGAGACCTATTTGCTCATTCTTGGCTAGGATGAGGCACGGCTTGAAGATTGCAGCAATGGATGAGCTATGACAGAAGCAGGTGTTGTAGATTGACCTTTGTAGGCTTGTAAGCTTGACTTGTGTTTGATTTAAAACTACAGACAGTCTGGTTCAGCAGGAGATAGTAGCTAGGATGGGTTCCAGTGAAGCTCTGGACGTTTGTACCACTCTGGGTGCGGGTGGTGAAGTTGGCAAGGTAGCTTAACTGGTGGCATCGATTTTTGTGCCAAAGTTATGCATGAACCCCTTGCTCGGGTGGGAAGTGGATGTAAAATTTGAATAGTTAGTGAAAGCAACAACACGTCATCTCCATTCTTGGCTGTGAACAAGTTGTAGCAGACAAGAGGAAGATTTACCATTGTTTGATGTAATTCAGAAGAACTGTTGATTCAACAGATAAAATAAGCCCTTACTAAAACTTTATGGCATGTGGCAATGACCAGCAATTGTTGCCTTTCCCAGATGAGCTACTCAGTTTGAGAACAAATCAGCTACTTCAGAGGGCAGTTAAAAGCTAACCATAATACTGTAGGTCTGGAGTTGCAAGTAGGACAGACTGGATAAGGATGGCAAGTTTCATTTTAACGGGAATTAGTTTATTGTACTCCAGATTTATGTGTTGAATTTAAATTCCGCCAGTTACTGTGCTGGGGTTTGAACCCAAGTCTCGATAACATTATCCCAGAATATCAATGTCTTGCAGAAAGTTACCAAAGCTGCGAGGTACTCCAAACTCCAGACCAATTTAGAAGAACATGGGCAGCAGATAAATGGGAACAGCACCTGCAAGTTCCTGACCAAGTCACTCCCCATCCCTGGCTTGGGAATATATCACTGTTCCTTCAGTGTTACTGGGTAAAAGTCCTTGCACTCCCTCCTTAATGGCCATCTGGTCTACCTACACCACATGGTACTGTAGTGGTTCAAGAAGGCAGCTTGCCACCACTTTCTCAAGGGCAACCAGGAACTGGCAATAAATGCTGGCTGAGCCAGCGATGTCCACATCCCATGAAGAATGAAAAAGAATGAGCTTGTGCCTCTGGATTAGTAGTTCAGTGACATTAAAGCTGTGTCACCATCTCCTCAACTGACTGCATGGCTTGGACTTGAGAAAATGGAAATGGATTCAAATCTAGGGGTGGGGGTTCACTGAACTGCCACAGTAACTGGAGGGCGCAAAGGCTTGCGAGTTGTAAATCAGAAAGGATAGGTTTATTCTAGTATGGGTCTAGAGGTGATATGAGGGTGTGGTCAGAGCTCTTAAGTGTGGTGTTGCCTTGCTTCTGAGTGAGAGGAGGACTGAGCCGATGCTTGGATTCTGAATTGATTCCAGACTTGTCTATTCATGACCTATATTACCCCCCCACACTTACCAAAATATTCAGATTTACTCTTTGCTATTCCACGCACTGTTCCTAGTTTTAAAGCCTATTTTTCTTTCAAGAGTGAATGCCATTTTGTCTTTCCTGCAAATTAGCATCGCCACTTGTGTCTTTTTTTAATTGGCCAAAGTTTGAGGAACCTGTATGATGCGATTTTTAACTCTTAACCACAATAATATGTTGCACTCGAAGCAAAGTGAAATATTCCCTGCTGTTTAAAGGGACATAAGTGCTTGGTGGATTCCAGCAACAAATTCCTCCAGTTCTGACGTCCTTAAAAAACGTAAGCCTCTTTATGTAAAGGAAAATATCACTTCTGAGTATCTGATCTCATAGGAATTACAGAAACATGGCTCAGGGATGGGCAGGACTGGCAGCTTAATGTTCCAGGATACAAATGCCACAGGAAGGATAGAAAGGGAGGCAAATGTGAGGTGCTGCATTTTGGTAAAGCAAATCTTAGCAGAACTTATACACTTAGTGGTAAGGTCTTAGGGAGTGTTGCTGAACAAAGAGACCTTGGAGTGCAGGTTCATAGCTTCTTGAAAGTGGAGTCACAGGTAGTTGGATAGTGAAGAAGGCGTTTGGTATGCTTTCCTTTATTGTTCAGAGTATTGAGTACATGAGTTGGGAGGTCATGTTGCGGCTGTACAGGACATTGGTTAGGCCACTGTTGGAATATTGCATGCAATTCTGGTCTCCTTCCTATCGGAAAGATATTGTGAAACTTGAAAGGGTTCAGAAAAGATTTACAAGGATGTTGCCAGGGTTGGAGGATTTGAGCTACAGGGAGAGGCTGAACAAGCTGGGACTGTTTTCCATGGAGTGTCAGAGGCTGAGGGGTGAGCTTAGAGGTTTACAAAATTATATGGGGCATGGATAGGATGAATAGGCAATGTCTTTTCCCTGGGGTCGGGGAATCCAGAACTAGAGGGCATAGGTTTAGGGTGAGAAGGGAAAGATATAAAAGAGACCTAAGGGGCAACCTTTTCACGCAGAGGGTGGTACGTGTATGGAATGAGCTGCCAGAGCTGGTGGAGGCTGGTACAATTGCAACATTTAAGAGGCATTTGGATGGGTATATGAATAGGAAGGGTTTGGAGGGATATGGGACGGGTGCTGGTAGGTGGGACTAGATTGGGTTGGGATATCTGGTCAGCATGGACGGGTTGGACCGAAGGGTCTGTTTCCATGTTGTACATCTCGATGACTCTAAGAGAGGAGGAGGAGTGGCATTTTTGAGGGATAGCATTACAGCTGTGCTGAGGGAGGATATTCCCAGAAATACATCCAGGGAAGTTATTTGGGTGGAAGTGATAAATAAGAAAGGGATGATAACCTTATTGGGATTGTATTCCCGACCCTCTAATAGTCAGAGGGAAATTGAGAAACAAATTTATAAGAATATCTCCGCTATCTGTAAGAATAATAAGGTAGTTATGGTAGGGGATTTTAACTCTCCAAACATAGACTGGGACTGACATAGTGTTAAGGGTTTAGATGGAAAGGAATTTGTTAAGTGTGTACAAGAATATTTTCTGATTCAGTATGTGGATGCACCTACTAGAGAAGGTGCAAAACTTTTCCCACTCTTGGGAAATAAGGCAGGGCAGGTGACTGAGGTGTCAGTGGGGGAGCACTTTGGGGCCAGTGACCATAATTCTATTCTATTTAAAGTAGTGATGAAAAAGGATAGACCAGATCTAAAAGTTGAAGTTCTAAATTGGAGAAAGGCCAATTTTGGCGGTATTAGGCAAGAACTTTCAAAAGCTGATTGAGGCCAGATGTTCACAGATAAAGGGACAGCTGGAAAATGGGAAGCCTTCAGAAATGAGATAATGAGAATCCAGAGAAAGTATATTCCTGTTAGGGTGAAAGGAAAGGCTGATAGGTTTAGGGAATACTGGATGACTAAAGAAATTGACAGTGTGGTTAAGAAAAAGAAGGAAGCATAGGTAAAGTATAGACACGATAGATCGAGTGAGTCCTTAGAGTATAAAGAAAGTATAAGTATACCTAAGAGGGAAATCAGGAGGGCAAAAAGGGGACATGAGATAGCGTTGACAAATAGAATTAAGGAGAATCCAAAGAGATTTTACAAATACATTAAGGATAAAAGGGTAACCTGGGAGAGAATAGGGCTCCTCAAAGATCAGCAAGGTGGCCTTTGTGTGGAGCCGCAGAAAATGGGGGAGATACTAAATGAGTATTTTGCATCAGTGTTTACTGTGGAAAAGGATATGGATGATATAGACTGTAGGAAAATAGATGGTGTCATCTTGCAAAATGTCCATATTACAGAGGAGGAAGTGCTGGATGTTTTGAAATGGGTTAAGGTGGATAAATCCCCAGGTGTACCAGAGAACTCTGTGGGAAGCTAGAGAAGTGATTGCTGGGCCTCTTGCTGAGATATTTGTATCATCGATAGTCACAGGTGAGGTGCCGGAAGACTGGAGGTTGGCTAACGTGGTGCCACTGTTTAGGAAGGGTGGTAGGGACAAGCCAGGGAACTATAGACCAGTGAGCCTGACGTGGGCAAGTTGTTGGAGGGAATCCTGAGGGACAGGATGTACGTGTATTTGGAAAGGCAAGGACTGATTCGGGATAGTCAACATGGCTTTGTGTGTTGAAATCATGTCTCACAAACTTGATTGAGTTTCTTGAAGAAGTAACAAAGAGGATTGATGAGGGCAGAGCAGTAGATGTGATCTATATGGACTTCAGTAAGGCGTTCGACAAGGTTCCCCATGGGAGACTGAATAGCAAGGTTAGATCTCACGGAATACAGGGAGAACTAGCCATTTGTATACAGAACTGGCTCAAAGGTAGAAGACAGAGGGTGGTGGTGGAGGGGTTGTTTTTCAGACTGGAGGCCTGTGAGCAGTGGAGTGCCACAAGGATCGGTGCTGGGTCCTCTACTTTTTGACATTTATATAAATGATTTAGATGCGAGCATAATAGGTACAGTTAGTAAGTTTGCAGATGACACTAAAATTGGAGGTGGAGTGGACAGCGAAGAGGGTTACCTCAGATTACAACAGGATCTGGACCAGATGGGCCAATGGGCTGAGAAGCGGCAGATGGAGTTTAATTCAGATAAATGTGAGGTGCTGCATTTTGGGAAACCAAATCTTAGCAGGACTTATACACTTCATGGTAAGGTCCTAGGGAGTGTTGCTGAACAAAGAGACCTTGGCGTGCAGGTTCATAGCTCCTTGAAAGTGGAGTCACAGGTAGCTAGGATAGTGAAGAAGGCGTTTGGTATGCTTTCCTTTATTGGTCAGAGTATTGAGTACATGAATTGGGAGGTCATGTTGCGGCTGTACAGGACATTGGTTAGGCCACTGTTGGAATATTGCATGCAATTCTGGTCTTCTTCCTATCGGAAAGATGTTGTGAAACTTGAAAGGGTTCAGAAAAGATTTACACGGATGTTGCCAGGGTTGGAGGATTTGAGCTATAGGGAGAGGCTGAACAGACTGGGACTGTTTTCCCTGGAGCATCGGAGGCTGAGGGGTGACCTTATAGAGGTTTACAAAATTGAGGGACATGGATAGGGTAAATAGGCAAAGTCTTTTCCCTTGCCTTGGGGAATCCAGAAGTAGAGGGCATAAGTTTAGGGTGAGAGGGGAAAGATATAAAAGAGACCTACGGGGCCTATGGAATGTGCTGCCAGAGGAAGTGTTGGAGGCTAGTACAATTGTAACATTTAAGAGGCATTTGGATGGGTATATGAATAGGAAGGGTTTGGAGGGATATGGGCCGGGTGCTGGCAGGTGGGACTAGAGTGGGTTGGGATATTGATTTTGCTGCTCCTCGGATGCTGCCTGAAGATTTTGCTGCTCCTCGGATGCTGCCTGAAGATTTTGCTGCTCCTCGGATGTTGCTTGAACTGCTGTGCTTTTCCAGCATCACTAATCCAAAATCTGGTTTCCAGCATCTGCAGTCATTGTTTTTACCTGGGTTGGGATATCTGGCCGGCATGAACGGGTTGGACCGAAGGGTCTGTTTCCATGCTGTACATCTCTACGACTCTATGAATTAATTTAAGTAGTTTGGACCTTTTTTTATATATTTCCTCTGCCACTAGAGGTTGCTGTTCTTCTATATTACTGATTGTGAAAGCCAGTCTTCAAGGAATGCTCAGAAACTGCTTTGATTTGAGTTCATTGATTTACTCATGAAACGTTTAGTGATTTAGCAGCAAGCTCCTAATGCTGTAATTTGAAACAAAAATTCCTTGTATCTGAGACTTCAGGTACAGGGTAATACAGCATGGAAACAGACCCTTCGGTCCAACTAGTCCACGCCAACTGTTTACGTGATAGACTGGCAGACCTGGGCTGATTCTCCCTCGAGAAAGTGAGGCTGAGGTGAAAGCTGAAGAAGTTGAGAATCATGACAATTGTGGACAGAAGAGCAGGAGAAAGTGGAGCAGTGGAGGTTAAGTAGGGAATGTGATTGAGGTGTATATGTTTGAGGCCCATGGATAGAGTGAATAGAAAGCAGATGTTGCCCCTTTTTGAAGTGCCATGACATTCACGGCTATGGGCTTCATGCAAGAATGTAGGACTAGTGTAGGGACTAGAGTGTTTTTGCCAGTACAAAGGGCGTCTTCTGTCCTGCATCATTCTATGAGACTATTGTTGGGCAGAATAAAGGAAAACCCAATGGGGTATTTTTAAATGTGTAAAGACGTTTTGGGGGACAAAGTAGAGTGTGTTTGGGACTATAGAGGTGATCTGGAAGCCATTGGCACAGTCCTCAATGTGGGGGGGAAGAAAGTTTGGCAGTGGCATCGAGGACCAAAGGGCACATACATTGAGGTGATCTACAAAAGGGCCAGAGATACTAGGAGGAAAATTGTCAATTAGATGGCAATCTCAAATGCATAGCCTGAGCACATGATGGAGACAGGTTCAACAGGGGCTTTCAAAAGAAAATTGGATAACTTTCTGAAAAGGCAGAATTTTTAAGAATGGAGTAGGACTAGAGTTGTTCTTGTAGAGAGCCAGCATGGACGTGATGGACCAAGTGGCCTACTTCTGAACTGTATCCAGTGTGTAGTTCTATGTTGACCCCTGTCTCTACACTCTCACTTTCTACATTGTGTGCGTGTTAAGCCATTTTATTTTCAACAGGCTAATGATAAATGATGGGGGAAGGTGGATTTGAGGTTTGTATTGGTGAGGTCTCGCTCAGATTCTGGGTGCTTATGCCCTGTATGCCTGTGCATTACAGCCAGGATTATTGGTTGGCTGGTTTTGCACACTCTTTAAAAATAAGCAATCTCCTCCCTCAAGCTGACAAGGAGAATTGTTTGCTCAGAGGGTGATGAGACAGTAGAATGCTTGACTTTTTTAAAAAAAAAATTCTCCAGATTGCAGTGCAGCTGGATCACATGAATGTCTTGAAGGCAGAGGTAGATTGTCTCTCAAGAAACCATGATAGCACGAGGGGAGGCAGGGCACTAGAGCTGAGGCTACATTTGAATCAACCATGATCTTATCAAACAGCAGAGTAGACTGAAGGAATAAATGACCTGTTCCTGCTCCTAACTGTTTGTATCCTCACCCCTCCAACTGCATGTTTGTATGTTTCCCCAATCTGACAGCTCCCAGGGATGGAGGGGCTATTGTTATTTGAAGCTAGTGATCTCACATTACAGAAGCTGCCTTTAACAGAGATTGGGACCCTTCTACTCCAAATGATCTTATAATATTACATTATTGAATAACAACAGACTGAACAAGGCTATGGAGGAAACATTACTGTTTGAAGCTAATGATATATTCCTAATATGTATTAACCAGGATAATACCTCTGTATGTACTATTCAGGAGCTATCTAGCCATTATCAGAAATCCAGTGAGACTCTCACCGGGGTTCAAAGCTGCCTCTGAGAGGCTGGAGAACTCCAGTTGGAATTGGGATCCGAATGAATAATCCCGGACCCCTCCTTACTTTACAGTACAAAGGAGTCTCCGAGATAAATAACGGGTGAGGATCCCCACACTTTAAGCAGTGTTGTAATCATTGACTGTAACCTGCTGAGATCATGAAAGATGCAGCAAGACCTTCTTACTGTTTGTGTACATGACACAACATTGAATGGTAGAGTTAATGGTCCCGATGTTTTCTCCTTTGACTCAGTATATGTGCTGTAGTACCTGTTACTGAATCCTATTCATACCAGTTAGACCAGCATATCTCAAACATTTGTCTGCTGACTATTTAAACTGGGCAAAAGACCCCAGCAGCTGCCTCCTTTCACTTTCTAACATGAGAAAACGTATGTGGAAACAATAAAGACTAGACTGCTTTTTCTCTGCTGAGAGTAAGCGGTTTTGATTGAACAGATAAGTAAACTATTAATTCATACCAGAAACAAAATAGAAACGTTTTTCACATTCTAATCTTTAATACTACAAAAGAACATCTTTATTTGAAATGTTTGAATGTGTTTTAGTATGATCTTTTCAAATTAATATTTGATGTTACATCTATGTTTATCAAACCAAATCTACAGTGACGTAAATCTTTTAAAACTACATTGTTGTTGTTATTCATGCTTGTGTGAATGTGAGCCACAAGGAGAGAAACTGGTCTGGTTGTGTAATGCCATGTTGACTGTTCTGCTTGTTCTCTTGTGGCCTCAGCTATAGCATTGCATTTTGGAACAGCTCAATGACTACCTGAAGGCCCCTGGTGGCTGATGGGTCACATATCGAGCCATGGTGGGTAACATACTTGGAACCACTGACCTAAGCCCCAAGTTCAGGTTCCCATCTGTTGCTGTTCTGCATCTGTTCAGTTTATAGCCTAGAGGGGGAGATCATGAGTTGGCTTCACTCAATCCTGTGCACAAAGGCAGTATTTGATTTGTTTTAAAACTTGCATTCCTGGTCACTGCCTCTTGCTGTGTTGTTGTACAACTTGGCTGAGCAGTGAGGCCACACAGATCTGGGGCAGTGAGGGGATGGTGTCTTGTTCCATGTCATTGTCTCTGACTCTGTCTTTATATGCAGCTCTGTTGCATTGTCCACCTGTATCCCTGCCTCAGCATATCTGCTATTTAAACCATCATCCATGCCTCCCTTGCATCTCGACTGTCTGACTTCTCATGTCCTACCCTTCTATCACTTTGAGATCACCCAAACCTCTGCCACACACATCTTAACTTGTAGCAAATGCAGACGTCCCAACACCCTGTGTTCACTGACCTATTATAAGTCACCTGAGCAATGTCTCACTTTTAACAATTATTCTTGCTGTCAAATCCCTCCCCTAGCATCAATAACCTCCATATCTGTAATCTTCTCCAGCCTCAACACTTCAAGATATTGATGCCTCTTGAACATCCCTGATCTTAATCATAGCAGCGCTGGTATTCATACCCCAAGCTGCCAGGGCCCGAAAGGGCTGGAATTCCCTCTCAAAGTCTCACCTCTATCTTTCTTAAAATGTTCTATAAAACCAGCTAGTTTGTCCAGGGTTTTGGTTATCTGCCCAAGAATCTGCTCAGTTGGCTTGGTCTGATTTTGTTTTGTAACACTCCTATTCTGAAGGTGCTCTATAAAATTGTCTTTTAATATATTGGGCATGAGAGGGTGTTGCAAGTTTCTAAAATATCTCCAGTTGCTGAGAGAGTTGATCCAAGTGGGACCAGAGCCCTTTTCTATTTGGCTTAGGTAGGGAAAGGTGATGAAAATGGGCACGTTCCCAAGGATTACAGTAATTGTACAAATGGCTAGTTTCCTTTCGGAAAGCTGGAGTCTCAGCTTCACTTGGAAACTGAAGTTGCTGTGCACCTGCAGCTATGTTCGAGCTGTACTAATTGTTCCCAGTGGGAAGAATGGGCATGGCTGACTGGAATATATTTATTTATTTTGTTTTTACAGATTCAGTAGGAACACCTTAAATAACTGTACAAATTTCTTCTCTCCTGTCTCCCTCCCCTCCTGCAGCTGGACAACCTCACACTGATGGAGATTAACACAATCGGGACTTTCCTCACAGAATCACTGAATCAGATGCACAGTCTCCGTGCAAACCTTCAGCCTGGGGAGAAGACTCAGTCACAGGACTATTAAACTGCTTTCTCCAAGGAGGTCATTTCCTCCTTGAAAAGTGAAAAGCTTGGGGGAGAGCAGGTGCCGAGAGAACCAAATTCAGCAAGGAAGGAACGAGCAGGGTGGGATTATTGTGCTGGCAATCTGAGATACTGGCAATATCCCTGCAATGCGAAAGATTAGTGCTTTGATTATTTTCACTACTGTGTCAGAAGTTTCTCTTTTCAGATGCTGACTGAGCAGTGAAAGACTTCCAAAGTTTTTTGTTTCCAATCCTTTGCTGTAGGTTTAATGTTTTCCTAAATAGTGTTATATTTAATATTATGGTTTAAATATAAAAATGGGTGGCAGTGGGAATATAGTTTTTAAAAAAACACAAACACAGTAGATTTGGTTTATAAATTGATTCTTTAATTGAATTTACTCACTATCTCATTGCATCATAGACTTACCTGCCATTTTCTTTTAAAATAATGGTTTTGATTGTTCAATTGTGTCTGTGTTTAGTCACATTTTTGACATTCTGGAAAACCTTTCTTGGGGGAACAAAAATCCAGATAGTTGTTGGCTCAATAACTCTGAAGTGAAGATAGTGAGGCTGGGTAAATCTCAGGAAAACTATTTTGATTCCCACTGTATTTTGAGCCTGTAGCTAGTGATCATAATGACAAGGGAGGAGGAGCTGTGGTTAACTATGTGGATGATAAATGGGAAAATCCAGCAAGGGTTGGATTCTCTGGACTGCTATAAGCCTTCATCATTTGAACATATTCCCTTAAAATTAAAAACTGGATCAGACTTGTCCACATCTGATTTCCTTTTAAATTTACAGTGAATAGTTATTTGTTTGATCGTGGGTCAATTTGTTTTTTTTTAATTCACTTTTGGGACATTGGCATCGCTGGCATGCTGCCATTTATTGCCTGTGCCTAGTTGCCCTTGAGAAAGTGGTGGTTAGCTGCCTTCTTGAACTGCTGCAGTCCATATGCTGTGGCTTGACCCACAATGGCATTAGGGTGGGAGTTCCACGGTTTGGACCCAGCAACCATGAAAGAAAGCAATTTATTGCCAAGTCAGGATGGTGAGTGGCTTGGTGGGGAGCTTTCAGGTGGTGGTGTTCACATCTATCTACTGCTTTTGTCCTTTCTAGATGGTAGTGTTGGTAGGATTGGTTGCAGTCCAAGGATCTTTGGTGAATTTCTGCTGTGTATCTTGTAGTTGGTACACACTGCTGCTACTGAGTGTCAGTGGTGGAAGGAGTGGATGCTTATGGATGTGGTGTCAATGAAGTGGGCTGCTTTGTTCTGGATGGTGTCAAGCTTCATGAGTGTTGTTGGAACTGCACCCATCCAGGCAAGAAGGGACTATTCCCTCACATTCATTGACTTGTGCCTTGTAGTTGGTGGTCAGGCTTTGAGAAATCAGGATTTATGAGCAGACTGCCTTACATCATCCCTATACCAACTTGACTCTAATCAAAACTGCTCAAACTTTTCAGAAGAGCAGAAAGTCTCTGATTCTTTTCAGTTGCAAAGAGAGTGTAAATGAGAAGAGGAGCTTGGTACTTGATGTGTCTTGAATGTTTTAAACTGCAGGCCTTCAGTTTCCATTTTAACCTGTCCATGTATTTGGAGCAACTTTTGTAATTCAATAAGATTCCTGCCTGTGGCAATTTCACCATTTTTATAATAAATCTGCTCCCTGAAGGAATGGTGTTGTTGACTCTTTAATACCATTGTCAGTAATTCATAAAAGGTCTGGCCCAATAAAAGTAACCTTCAAATTTGGTAGTTTAAGAAGGAAAATTATTCTGCTTGCCTTTTCGCTGCTGAATTGCACTTTATTATACAGCTGCATGGAGAATGAGCTGCTACAATAGTGGCGAATCCAATCTGAAACATTAAGGGGGGGTAGATATAGGACTGATGTTAGGGGTAGGTTCTTCACTCAGCGAGTTGTTAGTTCATGGAATGCCCTGCCAGTAACAGTGGTGGACTCTCCCTCTTTATGGGCATTTAAGAGGGCATTGGATAGGTATATGGAGGATAGTGGGTTAGTGTAGTTTAGGTGGGCTTGGATCGGCGCAACATCGAGGGCCCAAGGGCCTGTACTGCGCTGTATTCTTCTATGTTCTATGTTCTATGTTGATCTGCTTCTCAACTACAGGACAGATCTGTGTATTGGGCAATATAGGGTACTGTAGATTCTCACCGGGGCTTTAAATTTCTATCCCTTTGCTTAAGCTCTGATATTAAACTGGTTATAAACAGGCCCCTTCCCAAGTCCGAATACAGTGTAGAATGAAGGTTTTGCTCTTTATTACACTGTGGGGTTAGGGGATGGAGAATGCAGCTGCAAAACTCTGTTCTTGCCGCAAAGTGTGTTGGATAAATCTGGCTAGTGGTTTTCTATGTTCTCATAAAACACGGACAATGACAGTTGCAGTACTTAGCTGGCTCTGAAGTATTTCATACATTGAGGTTCTGAAGGCTATTTTGTAAAATGCAAGTGTTTCTGACACCTTCCTACAAAAATAGCCAGTTAAAATGTTTCTTATCCGTTTTCTTTTCAAATGCCTTTTGTTGGAGCTCCCCTGTTGAGGAGGATGCTCAAGCTTCGTGATTTGATCCTTGGACCTCCATCCACTGGTACCTGGATTTAGCAATGAACTCGATTGTGATGAATCAAATGTTTTGAAGGAGAACTCTACTCCAATGTAAGGGAAGTCTGCTGTGTTACAATGTAAAATGGAAAAAATGCTGACTACTAGAACCCTTTGAGATTTGAATATCACCAACTGAGTTTACAAAAGCAAGGTACCACTAAAAATAGGGCTTTTCTTTTTAAAAACTCACTAGAAGTACTTGGCAAACTTGTCTACTTTGGTGAAGAGTACGTGTAGAATTTTCTGTTACTAATTAAAATCCTAATCGAGGCTGCTGAATTCCTGCAGTACTAATTGTTTTGGGTGAATACCAAACAGCTGATGGTGCTGTTTCTATAAGAGCAGGAAGCTAACTTGAGGTCCTGGCCTACTCCCTACTCTTAAATTCAGGACAGAGCTAAACTGCCATCTCTCTCTATGCATGGAATCTGAGGAATGCCTGTGCTGTGGATGAGAAATTAACCTGATGACACTGCCTGCTGCATCTGGCAATTTGTAAATTACTCATACAGTCATAGTCATAGAGATGTACAGCATGGAAACAGACCCTTCGGTCCAACCCGTCCATGTCGACCAGATATCCCAACCCAATCTAGTCCCACCTGCCAGCACTTGGCCCATATCCTTCCAAACCCTTCCTATTCATATACCCATCCAGATGTCTTTTAAATATTGTCATTGTACCAGTCTGCACCACTTCCTCTGACAGCTCATTCCAAGCATGCACCACCCTCTCACCCTAAACCTATTTCCTGTAGTTCTGGACTTGCTGCCACCACCACCAACCCCCCCCCCCCCACCCCCCACATGTCCCTCATGATTTTGCAAACTGCTATAAGGTCACCCCTCAGCCTCCAGTCCAGGGAAAACAGCCATAGCCTATTCAACCTCTCCCTGTAGCTCAAATCCTCCAACCCTGGCAACATTTTTATACATCGTTTCTGAACCCTTTGGAGTTTCACAAAATCCTTCCAATAGGAAGGAGACCAGAATTGCATGCAATATTCCAAAAGTGGCTTAACCAATGTTGCAGCGTTGTATAAGACACGACCTCCCAACTCCAATACTCAATACTCTGATCAATAAAGGAAAGTATACCAAACACCACCTTCCCTATCCTATCTACCAGCGACTCTACTTTCAAGGAGTAATGAACCTGCACTGCAAGGTCTCTTTGTTCAGCAACACTCCCTAGAATCTTAACATTAAGTATACAAGTCCTCTGAATTGCTTTTCCAAAATGCAGCACCTCATTTGTCTAAATTAAACTCCATCTGCCACTTCTCAACCCATTGGCCCATCTGACCAAGATCCCATTGCACTCCGAGGTAACCTTCTTTGCTGTCCACTACACCTTCAATTTTGGTGCCATCTGCAAAGTTACCAACTATACTCCTACGTTCACATCCAAATCATATGCCCTTTTGTAAAATGGGAGTACTCTCTGATGTCCTGGCTAATGTTTATACCCATCAACATCCCTGATGAGAAACCAGTTATCTGTTCATTATCACTTTGGGGTTTATGAGAACTAGCTGCACGTAAACCAGTTTCAATATTTCTTGCGTGACTGTAGTGATCATGATTCCAGCTTATGTAAATGACTGTATAATGCCTTTTGAAGGTTTTAGGATCTTGAAAGGTGTTATCCAAATTCAAGTCCTTTTTTTTTTTGACTCCTTCTCAAAAAGCTGACAGTACAACAACCTTTTAATATGTATTATCTGTGTACAAGTCTCCTGGGCATTAAAATTACGTGTGCTTGCTGTTGAGAGCCTTCAGACTGTTCAACCATGGAAGGCATCACAGCCAAGCCCATTTCACCTTCATCCAAAATCTAAGCACATTATTTTCCACTGGTGTTGCTGAATGACTATTGAAAGTGGCCAAATAGAATCTGGTTCGCCCCACATTTTGTCCACATCTCTTTATCTTCTCATTTAAAAATTGCCTTTGTATCTGTTCTGCATCTTATCAGCACTGCATTCCACATCAGGACCACTCATGGTGTTTTTAAAAGAAAAAGGGTTTTTCTCATTTTCATTCTGGTTCTTTTTCCAATCATCTTCAATCTCTGTCCCAGCCACCGGAAGAAGAATCTTTTGCCCTTTTATTTGTTCTAAATTTGACTCCAGCCTTGCAACAATGTCACTGTTAGGTTGTAAGGTTGCTCGCTGAGTTGGCAGATTTGTTCTCCGATGTTTTGTCACCATGCTAGGTAACATCATCAGTGAGCCTCTGAAGCACTGGTGTTCTGTCCCATTTGTTACTTGTGTGTCTTGGTCTGTTGTGGTGGTTGGTATCACTTCCAGTTCTCTTTCTGAGAGGTTGGTAAATGGGGTCCAGATCGATGTGTTTGTTAATGGAGTTCCGGTTTGAATACCAGACCTCTACGAATTCCAGTGTGTGTTTGTCCCAGTTGAACCAGAGTCCCTCTTCATCTGTTTGTATGGATACCAGTGATAGTTGGTCATGTGTTTTGGTGGCTAGTTGGTGCTCATGTATCTTGGTGGCTAGTTTTCAGTCTGTGTGTCTAATGTAATGTTTGTTGTAGTCCTCGCAGGGTATTTTGTATATGATGTTCATTCTGCTTGTTGTTGGTATGGGTTCCTTCAAATTAATCAGGAGCTGTTTCAGCATTGTGGTAGATTTGTGGGCTACCATGATGATTAGGGGCCAGATTAGTCTGGTCGTCATCTGAGATGTCTTTGAATGGCAGGGTGGCTAGAGTCTCTGGGCATGTTGTGTCTTCCTGTTTAGGTCTGTTGTGCAGGAATCGTCAGACTGCGCTTATCGGGTACCTGTTGTTCTTGAATATGTTGAAGAGATGTTTTTCCTTGGCTTCTCATAGTTCCTGGATGCTGCAGTGTGTTCTGGCTCATTTAAGGAATGTCCTGATGCAGCTCCATTTGTGGGTGTTGGGATGATTACTCCTGTAGTTGAGTATCTGGTGAGTGAGTGTGGCTTTCCTGTTGATGCTGGTCTGCAGCTCTCCATTGGCTTTTTGTTCTACTGTAACGTCTCGGAAGGGGAGTCTGTTGTTGTTCTCAAACGCCAATGCTGGAGAATGGATTTTTCTTCAGTTTAAAGCAACCAGTGTTAGTGTCAAACATTTACATTTAGATAACTAGTCAATGTAAAACTCCTTCTACTCTCTCAACACTATGCCTGATAACTCAGGACTGCAACAATGTGACACGCTTCAGTTTACCATCAGTCAACAGCCTCCTATGGAAGGCACTACATTCTGAGGTTTTACTGACTAAGATCAGAACTGTACCTCCAGGTAAATATCTAAGCATTATCTACCCATTTTGAGTACATTTAGAAAACAAGTTAACTAGTGACATTCTCTTAAAGCAGAACTATACCACAAATCAAACAGGAACTTAATTTTAATTAGCATACGTTTTAGTGTTGGGAGGATGGGGAGGAGAGATTATGCATTCCAGCCCCAGTGATGCCCATCAGTCGTGGAATGCCTCAAGCATATCAGTGGACATAAGGGTTCACCTTTTGAGGGAATCCCAGGCATGGATGTAATTACAGAAATTAGGAACGCAGCGGGGTCCAACTACTGCTATGCTGTATACTAGCATTAGGCAATTCATTGGAGTTAGTGGATTTGATTTTTCTTTTAAAATGTGCAGACTAAGAACACACGACTTTGTGAGTTTTCAGAAGTCATGGGGTTAAAGAAAAGATTTTGACTAAATTAAAGTCATGGAGCTCCTGTGGGATGCTGCAGCTAGATCAGATTGCTCTCAACTATGCAGTTACTTTCTTTATATTGTGAAGCTGTACACTGTAGTGTTAGTGCTACAAATAGATTACACTAAAGTTAATCTGATGGAAATCAAAGGGTGAGTAATCTGCAGCTTGGGAATTGGGAGGTTCTTGTGGTCTTGTTACAGATTCGGATTTTTGTTGTATGAATTTAAACAACAGCAATGTTCAAAGTAAATGTAAGTCACTGGGATTCCAGTTGCCAACAGCAGGCACAAGATTTGTTGGATTAAGCCCACAGCTTTTAAAATTTGTCTTTAAAGGATTTCCTGCAATTAAGACGCACATTGTAAGGGACCTCCACTCCTACTTTCCCAACAAGTGCCAGATAGCTGAAGGAAGACAGTTCTGTCATCACGGAAATATTTTGTATAGCAACGGAGACGACCTCTCAGGTAGGTCAAGAAATCAGAAATTTGATTATCTCAAGAATTCCCCTGGTATCTCTGGGAGAGGAATTTGAAAGCGTATACATTGAGGAAAAGTAGATCAAAGAAAGTGTTCGATGACCTGACTTTTGGTTAGCATTGTGGGAGCAATGTTCAGGTTGGGGCTGGTTACGTCAGGCCTGGCTCAGTTCGTACAACTGGGAGAAAGTGAGGACTGCAGATGCTGGAGATCAGAGCTGAAAAATGTGTTGCTGGAAAAGCGCAGCAGGTCAGGCAGCAAGAGAACACCTCTGGGACACCCGCACCAACCAACCCAACCATCCCGTGGCTGAACACTTTAACTCCCCCTCCCACTCCACCAAGGACATGCAGGTCCTTGGCCTCCTCCATCGCCAGACCATGGAAACACGACGCCTGGAGGAAGAGCGCCTCATCTTCCGCCTAGGAACCCTCCAACCACAAGGGATGAATGTAGATTTCTCCAGCTTCCTCATTTCCCCACCCCCCCCAACCTTATCTCAGTCCCAACCCTCTGACTCAGCACTGCCTTCTTGACCTGCAATCTTCTTCCCGACCTCTCCGCCCCCACCCCCTCTCCAGCCTATCACCCTCACCTTAACCTCCTTCCACCTATCCCATTCTCAATGCTCCTCCCCCAAGTCCCTCCTCCCTACCTTTTATCTTAGCCTGCTTTGCACACCTTCATTCCTGAAGAAGGGCTTATGCCCGAAACGTCGATTCTCCTGCTCCTTGGATGCTGCCTGACCTGCTGCACCTTTCCAGCAACACATTTTTTCAGCTCAGTTCATACAACCTAATTTTTTTATTATTCATTTGCAAGACGGGGGTGTCTTTGACTAGGCCAGCATTATTGCACATTCCTTCTTTCCCAGAGGGCAGTTAAGAGTGAACACGTTGCTGTGTCTGGAGTCACATATAGGCCAGACCAAATTTCCTTCCCTTAAGGACTTTAGTGAACCAGATTGGTTTTTTCCCAACAATTGGCAATGGTTTCAAGGTCATCATTAGACACTTAATTTCAGACTTGTATTGCATTCAAATTCCACATCTGTCATGATGAAATTAAAATCAAGGTCTCCACACCTGGCAATAGTACCATTAGGGCATCACCTCTCCATAATATTAACATTCGGTATATTTTAGACCACTTAAGCCCTGATGACAAGAAATTTGATATTAATTTCTCCCTCTCTTTTGCTTTTGAGGGCATTATTCTTAGTCTCCTCCCATAGGAACGCTATGGGATTCACCAATCATATTCTCAATATGGCTTGTGCTGTGTCTACATCTATCATTTCCCATTTCCTGCTGTTACTTTGTTACTTTTCTGCTTTGTTTGAGGCACAATGCAGGGCCTATATTTGGTGCCATAAGCAGAACTCCTAATACTGCCAGAAAGAGAGACATACAGAAACTTTTCAGCTTGCACTCATCAGTACAAGTTCAAGAATTTTGAGAAGACTTGTAGATCAGGTTGAGGTTCTGGATGTAAGTTTGCTTGCCGAGCTGGAAGGTTTGTTTTCAGATGTTTTATCACTATACTAGGTAACACTATCAGTGAAGCACTGGTGGTATGGCCCGGTTTTTATTTGTGTGTTTAGGTTTCCTTGGATCTGTGATGGCATTTCCGACTGTGATGTCATTTCCTGTTCTTTTTCTCAGGGGGTGGTAAATGGGATCCAAGTCAATGTGTTTGTTGATAGAGTTCCGGTTGGAATGCCATGCCTCTAGGAATTCTCTTGCATGTCTCTGTTTGGCTTGTCCTAGGACGGATGTGTTGTCCCAGTCGAAGTGGTGTCCTTCCTCATCTGTGTGTAAAGATACGAGTGAGAGTGGGTCATGTTGTTTTGTGGCTAGTTGATGCTCATGAATCCTGGTGGCTAGTTTTTTTGCCTGTTTGTCCAACATAGTGTTTGTTACACATCTTGCAAGGTATTGACTGTATCTTACCACAATATTAATGTCTTTGACGAAAGAAGTGAATGCATTACAACAACATTTGCAAGCAATACTAAAATTGGTGTAAAGGCAGGTTGTGAGAGGATACAAACAGTTAACTGAGCGATACTGATAGGTTAAGTAAGTGGACGCATGGAGTATCATCTAGGAGATTATGAAGTTGTCCACTTTGGAAGGGAATTCAAAAGAGCAGTATTTAAATGGAGAAAAACTGCAGAAAGCTGTAACACATAAGGACTTGGAGGTACCTATACATGAAATACGGAAAGCTAGCACATAGGTGCAGCAGGTAATCAAGGAGGCTACTGGGATGTTGGCCCTTATTTCAAGAGGGCTGGAGTATAAGAGTAGAGAAGTCTTGAATGCAACTGCACAAGGTCCTGGTGAAACCACATCTGGAGTACAGTGAGCAGGTTTGGTCACCTTATTTAAGGAAACATATTATTTCACTGGAGGCAATTCCAACAAGATTGACTAGGATGATCCCTGGTATAAAGATCATTTTATGAGCAAAGGTTAAACAAGTTAGGATCTTCTCATTGGACTTAAAAAAAGAATGAGAGATTGAAACATCTCGTTGAAACATAAAGGATTCTTAAGGGGCTTGACAGGCTAAATGCTGAGAGGTTGTTTCCCCTCATGGAAGAGTCTAGTACCAGAGGGCATTGTCTGAGTAAAGGGTCACCAATGTAAAACTGAGATGAGGAGGAATTTCTTCTCTCAAAAGGTTGAGAGTCTTTGGAACTTCCTGTCATAGAAAGCTGTGAGGGGCGAAGCCTTTGTGAATGATTAAGGCTGACGTAGACTCTTCATCAGTAGTAGAATCAAAGATTGTGGTGAAAAAGCAGGAAAGTGAACCTGAGGTGTGTCACATTAGTCATGGTGCTATTGAATGATGGAGCAAGTTCGAGGGGCTAAACAGCCTACTCTTGTTCATGTTTCTATGGTAACTTACACTGCACCACCTGTATGTCCCACGATCCCATACCCCCAAGCTTCATCTGAAGAGCAGGAGAAGTGACGTTTCGGGCCTTCCTGATGAAGGGCTTATGCCCAAAACGTCGAATCTCCTGCTCTTCGGATGCTGCCTGGCCTGCTGTGCTTTCCCAGCAACACACTCTTGACTCTGATCTCCAGCATCTGCAGTCCTCACTTTCTCCACTATGCTTCGTGCTAATGCTGCATTGCCTCTCTCCAACAATGCACCATGAAGCTCCTCCAACTTTGCTAAAACTCTCTAGGCAAAAAGAACATAGATACTTTTTCTCTCACGAAAGGGTTTTGGAGACAGCAAATTGCTGCTGTGCTCCCACAGCAATACCCTGACCAATCAGAGTGAACAGCACTTCATCTCGATGTTGAATTCAATAACTTCAGAAACTGGTCTTATTATGAATGTTCTCCATTTATCTTACATTCTCTCTCTCTCTCTCTCTCTCTCTCCACCCTCCCACAGCCTTGTCTAGTTTGTGCCTTGTTTACTTTGCACTGAACAGAAAGGACAAATTGTCTCCCTTTCGCACCTTAGTTTATCAGCTAGCATCCTTTTCTCCGACAGTATAAATTGTTGTGATAATTTAAAATTTGGCATTCTTATATTTGTTCTGATTTCGTGCAAGATGTAAAGCTTCTGCATGTCTGTCTTTCCAGCTGTAGTATTGAGTTGTGCTTATTGCACCAAATACAGGGCCAGCATTTTACATGTTTTTCTGTCTCCATCATTAATAATCATTAGCAGTCATTTTCATTGCCTCTGTTAAAAGTATATGATTTAAAAGAAAATTCCAACAGCTTTCACTTTTGAAGAAGAGTCATTTGAATTTGAAATGTTAACTGTTTCTCTCTCTGCTGTCATAGTCATAGAGATGTAGAGCACAGAAACAGACTCTTTGGTCCAACTTGTCCATGCCAACCAGATATCCTAACCTAATCTAATCCCATTTGCCAGCACTTGGCCCATATCCCTCTAAACCCTTCCTATTCATATGGGAGGCTGCAGGACACTAGTTATATTGACTAGTGTACAAAATTATCATACCGAAGGTAAACTGTGTGATCATGAGTTTGGTTAAATCACTTCACCACCTGCTTCACAAATTGAATTGGGTGTTTTTCTCGTTAGCTACAGAAATTCCTGTAAATCAACTTCTTGATGGGAAAAGTCACTCTCAGATGTACTATTTCTCTAGCGTCCTTTGTGTCTGTTTCAAATTTCGAGCATCTGCAGTGTATTGCCTTTAAACAACTTGTCTGGTTTGAATTGAATCAGTTAACTCTGACAATTAACAGCCCTACTGTATCTCCATGTCAACCATGTTCAAACCAATGATCGCACTCCTCTCATTGCTATATAAATTGTTATTTCCTTTCCAACTTGTTGTTCTAGCATTTCAGTCCTGGTGAGTGTGAGATGAAAATGTTTAACTTCAAGTATCTTGTTACCAACATTTCAGTTCGCAATTATTTACATGACATCTCCTCTACCATCATGTTGTACCCCATGTGTCCCATTTAGATCAGATTGCTCTCAACTATGCTGTTTCTTCCTTTATAGTGTGAAGCTGTGTACTGCAGTGTTAATGCGTCAAATAGATTACACCAGAGTTAATCATATGAAATCAAAGGATGAGTTATTTGCAGAAGGACAATTGAAATGCTGTAAGATCATCCTTGTAGCAGCCCTTGAGAGATCAACCATCCCTGCTGACTCTTGGGAGATGTTAGTTTCTGACCAACCCAGTGGAGAATGTTCATTTGGGAAGGTAGTGAACACGTGGTCATGAGATTGCAGAGGAGAAATTTCAGTGTCAGAGTGAGTGCATAGACCCACGATATTACCCAATACTTAACACACCACCTGCCCCACACATGGTAGATTCTGCATATTGTGCAATGGAGTTGGCAACCATTTCAGAACTAATTGAACCCAAATAAGAGCAAGTAGTCCTCTATTCTGAGGAAGTAACAGAACTGGAAGTAATGCCATAGTAGTGATATCAGTGGACTAGTAATTCAGATATGAGTTCAAATTATACCACAACAGATGGTGGAATTTGAATTTTAAAATCTGGAATAAAAAGCAAACCAAATATTGACCATGTTACCTTTGTCGATTGTTGTTAGAGGAGAAAGTGAGGTCTGCAGACGCTGGAGATTAAAGCTGAAACTTTATTGCTGGAACAGCACAGCAGGTCAGGCAGCATCTAGGGAACAGAAGATTCGACGTTTCGGGCACATGCCCTTCTTCAGGAATGAGCAGAGAGTGTACAGCAGGAGAAGATAAAAGGTAGGGAGGAGGGACTTGGAGGAGGGGCGTTGGAAATGTGATAGGTGGAAAGAGGTCAAGGTGAGGGTGATAGGTCGGAGTAGGGTGGAGGCGGAGAGGTCAAGAAGAAGACTGCAGGTCAGGAAGGCGGTGCCGGGCTGGAGGGATTCGGCTGAGACAAGGTGGGGGGAGGGGGGATGAAGAAACTGGTGAAGTCCAAGTTCATCCCCTGTGGTTGGAGGGTTCCCAGTCGGAAGATAAGACGCTCCTCCTCCGACCGTCGCGTTGTTGTGGTTTGGCGGTGGATGAGTCCAATGACCTGCATATCCTCGATGGAGTGGGAGGGGGAGTTGAAATGCTGTGCTACAGGGTGATTGGGTTGGTTCGTCCGGGTGGCCAACCCAATCACCCTGTAGCACAGCATTTCAACTCCCCCTCCCACTCCACCGAGGATATGCAGGTCATTGGACTCATCCACCGCCAAACCACAACAACGCGACGGTCGGAGGAGGAGCGTCTTATCTTCCGACTGGGAACCCTCCAACCACAGGGGATGAACTTGGACTTCACCAGTTTCTTCATCCCCCCTCCCCCCACCTTGTCTCAGCCGAATCCCTCCAGCCCGGCACCGCCTTCCTGACCTGCAGTCTTCTTCTTGACCTCTCCGCCTCCACCCTACTCCGACCTATCACCCTCACCTTGACCTCTTTCCACCTATCACATTTCCAACGCCCCTCCTCCAAGTCCCTCCTCCCTACCTCTTATCTTCTCCTGCTGAACACTCTCTGCTCATTCCTGAAGAAGGGCATGTGCCCGAAACGTCGAATCTTCTGTTCCCTAGATGCTGCCTGACCTGCTGTGCTGTTCCAGCAATAAAGTTTCAGCGATTATTGTTAGAACCCATCTAGCTCACTCATATCCTTTAGTGAAGGAAATCTGCTGCCCTTACCTGGTCTGACCAATAGCAATGTGGTTGACTCAACTGCCCTCTCTGGGAAATTAAGGATGAACAGTAGGTATTAGTCTAGCCAGCAACATGAACAATTTAAAAAAAAAAAAAAATTCCTACAGATATGTTTCACAGTATATCAATGAACCCTGCCTGGTATCAGGCTCCCTGTAGTTTACGTTCCTGTCCCTCTGTCACAACACTACGCCCTACACAATACCATTCTTGCCCCCGCTGTCCTACCTTTGCTCCATGTCACACTATAAAGCATTGTACTCCATCCTTTTTTTTAAACCAGCTTTATGTTACATCAATTGTGCCAAATCTAGATCCACCTTTGCCCAAATAGCAATCTCTCAGGGTATACCCTCTATAATGCCACATTGCTGCTGTAAATAAAACCAACTGTTATTTGCCAGTTTATAAATTTTATCAGTCAAACAGTGGATGCTGAAATCACAAATTTCTTCACTTAGATCTTGAGCACACGATGGACAGTGAATCCAGCAGAGCACAGTAACTGTAAACTAGTCTCTGGTGAGCGCATGTATCTTGTGGTGTGGAGCTGATGCATACAGATTGTGGAAGTCTTTGCTCTGATCAATAGTCTATATGAGAGAGTGGATCCCAGCTGGAATGGCAGCAGCAACAGCAGCAGCATTATAATTACCCTCAGCATCTCAGAACTGAAGAGGAAAAGACAGTCTGGGTTGCCACTCTTTGATGCTGAGTGATGATCCCTGCTCCGAGGACACATGCAGGCAGAAAGATAAATCATTCTCTTTCCTTCATTCATGAGATAAAGGCACTTATTGCTCGAGAGAAGTTGATGCTGAGCTGCCTTCTTAACCACTCCAGTCAGTCTGCTATAGGCTTTCCCTTAGTGCTGTCAGAGAGGGAGTTCCACATTATTGCCCAGTGATGAAGGAATGGCTCATAATGTTTCCGAATCAGGATGCTGGTTGGAGAAACTGCAAGCAGTGGCATTGCCATGCCACTGGTGCCCATGCTCAGTGGAATAACGGTTGCCGATTTGGAAAGTACCTTTGATGTTTTCCCTCCGTGCACCTTGTCAATGATATGCATTAGTGCCAGGGCGCACATGATGGTGGAGGGAGTGAATGTTTAAGCTGTGGATGATGACATACAGTTGTAGTGGACAGTGAAGGTTATCTCCGATTACAACAGGATCTTGATCAGATGGGCCAATGGGCTGAGGAGTGGCAGATGGATTTTAATTCAGATAAATGCAAGGTGCTGCATTTTGGGAAAGCAAATCTTAGCAGGACTTATACACTTACTGGTAAAGTCCTAAGAAGTGTTGCTGAACAAAGAGACCTTGAGTGCAGGTTCATAATTCCTTGAAAGTGGAGTAGGTAGATAGGATAGTGAAGAAGGTGTTTGGTATGCTTTCCTTTATTGGTCAGAGTATTGAGTACAGGAGTTGGGAGGTCATGTTGCGGCTGTACAGGACATTAGTTAGGCCACTATTGGAATATTGCGTGCAATTCTGGTCTCCTTCCTATTGGAAAGATATTGTGAAACTTGAAAGGGTTCAGAAAAGATTTACAAGGATGTTGCTAGGGTTGGAGGATTTGATCTATGAGGAGACGTTGAATAGGCTAGGGCTGTTTTCCCTGGAGCGTCGGAGGCTGAGGGGTGACCTTATAGAGGTTTATAAAATCATGAGGGGCATGGATAGGATAAATAGACAAAGTCTTTTCTCTGGGGTGGAGGAGTCCAGAACTAGAGGGCATAGGTTTATGGTGAGAGGGGAAAGATATAAAAGAGACATAAGGGGCAACATTTTCATACAGAAGGTGGTGCGTGTATGGAATGAGCTGCCAGAGGAAGTGGTGGAGGCTGGTACAATTGCAACATTTAAAAGGCATTTGGATGGGTATATGAATAGGAAGGGTTTGGAGGGATATGGGCCAGGTCTTGGCAGGTGGGACTAAATTGGGTTGGGATATCTGGTTGGCATGGACTTGTTGGACCAAAGTGTCTGTTTCCATGCTTTATATCTCTATGACCCATCTTACACAAGCTCAAGGTATTTTACAGCCGAAAGATACTTCCAAAATGGGGGGGGCACCATCACGATGTAGAAAAACCAAAAGATCTCTCAAATGCAAATACTGAAGGACAGATTATCTCTTTCGGTGATACTGCCCACGGGATAATTACTGATCAGGATGTGGAGGACAATCTCCCTGATCTTCTTCGAAGTGGTGGCTTGGGATCTTCTCTATCTGCCCGAGATTGTAGACAGGGCCTTGGTTTGACATTCAAGCAAACCTCAGCATGTTTGATGGTGCAGCACGGGTAGATTCAGAAGTGATTAGCCGCTCACATCTCTCAAATGCTGCAAATAGCACAGCTGTATCACTGAGCCACAACTGACATCACCATCAATGCCGAGTGGAGGAGGGAAGAGAAAATTGAAAGGGAAGAAGAAGACGAAAGTGCTGCATAGTGTTGATGTAAATATGATATATGAGGCATTGCTGCTCACATAGATATGCTATTTGTGGCCCGAGGTGAGACAGAACTGTGCACTTTAAGTCTAATCTAAAGCCTTTTCTGAAGGAGCTGTAAAGTGGTTTGAAATTGCATGCTGCAGCACCAGTAGCATTCATCCCTCCGTCATGTCACTTACTGCTTAGTGTAGGCGAGTACTTCTCTGCTACACTCTGTAGCTTCACTAAATACATTTTGATGAATTTGTAGATGCCCTTCCTATCTTATTCAATTGGGGTGAACACAACTAAACAGTGTCTATCTGTATCTGGATCAGTGGTGCTGGAAGAGCACAGCAGTTCAGGCAGCATCCAAGGAGCAGCGAAATCGATGTTTTGGGCAAAAGCCCTTCGTCAGGAATAAAGACAGAGAGCCTGAAGCGTGGAGAGATAAGCTCGGAGGGTGGGGGTGGGGAGAAAGTAGCATAGAATACAATAGGTGAGTGGGGGAGGGGATGAAGGTGATAGGTCAGGGAGGAGAGGGTGGAGTGGATAGATGGAAAAGGAGATAGGCAGGTAGGACAAGTCCGGACAAGTCATGGGGACAGTGCTAAGCTGGAAGTGTGGAACTAGGGTGAGGTGGGGGAAGGGGAAATGAGGAAACTGTTGAAGTCCACATTGATGCCCTGGGGTTGAAGTGTTCCGAGGCGGAAGATGAGGCGTTCTTCCTCCAGGCGTCTGGTGGTGAGGGAGCGGCGGTGAAGGAGGCCCAGGACCTCGGCAGAGTGGGAGGGGTAGTTGAAATGTTGGGCCACGGGGCGGTTTAGTTGATTGTTGCGGGTGTCCCGGAGATGTTCCCTAAAGCGCTCTGCGAGGAGGCGCCCAATCTCCCCAATGTAGAGGAGACCGCATCGGGAGCAATGGATACAATATATGATATTAGTGGATGTGCAAGTAAAACTTTGACGGATGTGAAAGGCTCCTTTAGGGCCTTGGATAGAGGTGAGGGAGGAGGTGTGGGCGCAGATTTTACAGTTCCTGCGGTGGCAGTGGAAAGTGCCAGGATGGGAGGGTGGGTTGTAGGGGGGCGTGGACCTGACCAGGTAGTCACGGAGGGAACGGTCTTTGCGGAAGGCGGAAAGGGTTGGGGAGGGAAATATATCCCTGGTGGTGGGGTCTTTTTGGAGGTAATGTCCACGGATGATTTGGTTTATGCGAAGGTTGGTAGGGTGGAAGGTGAGCACCAGGGGCGTTCTGTCCTTGTTGCGGTTGGAGGGGTTGGGTCTGAGGGCGGAGGTGCGGGATGTGGACGAGATGCGTTGGAGGGCATCTTTAACCACGTGGGAAGGGAAATTGCGGTCTCTAAAGAAGGAGGCCATCTGGTGTGTTCTGTGGTGGAACTGGTCCTCATGGGAGCACAACGGCGTAGGAATTGGGAATACGGGATGGCATTTTTGCAAGAGGTAGGGTGGGAAGAGATGTAATCCAGGTAGCTGTGGGAGTCGGCGGGTTTGTAAAAAATGTCAGTGTCAAGTCGGTCGTCATTAATGGAGATGAAGAGGTCCAGGAAGGGAGGGAGGTGTCAGAGATGGTCCAGGTAAATTTAAGGTCAGGGTGGAATGTGTTGGTGAAGTTGATGAATTGCTCAACCTCCTCGCGGGAGCACGAGGTGGCGCCAATGCATTCATCAATGTAGCAGAGGAAGAGGTGGGGAGTGGTGCCGGTGTAATTACGGAAGATCAACTGTTCTACGTAGCCAACAAAGAGACAGGCATAGCTGGGGCCCATACGTGTGCCCATGGCTACCCTTTTGGTCTGGAGGAAGTGGGAGGATTCGAAGGAGAAATTGTTAAGGGTGAGGACCAGTTCAGCCAAACGAATGAGAGTGTCGGTGGAAGGGTACAGTTGGGGAAGTTGAGACAGGAAAAAACGGAAGGCTTGGAGGCCCTGGTCATGACGGATGGAGGTGTAGAGGTATTGGATATCCATGGTGAAGATGAGGCGTTGGGGGCTGGGGAAACGGAAGTCTTGGAGGAGTTGGAGGGCGTGGGTGATGTATCGAACATATGTGGGGAGTTCCCGGACCGGGGGGGATAGGACAGTGTCGAGGTAGGTAGAGATGAGTTCAGTGGGGTAGGAGCATGCTGAGACAATGGGTCGGCCAGGGTGGTCAGGCTTGTGGATCTTGGGAAGGAGGTAGAACCGGGCAGTACGAGGTTCCTGGACTATGAGGTTGGAAGCTGTGGGTGGGAGATCTCCTGAGGTGATGAGGTTCTGTATGGTCTGCGAGATGATGGTTTGGTGATTGGGGGTGGGGTCATGGTTGAGTGGGCAGTAGGAAGAGGTGTCCTCGAGTTGGTGTTTGGCTTCAGCGGTGTCGAGGTCAGTGCGCCAGACTACAACTGCGCCCCCTTTATCCGCTGGCTTGATGGTGAGGTTGGGATTGGAGCAGATGGATTGGAGGGCTGCACGTTGAGAGGGTGAGAGGTTGGAGTGGGGGAGGGGGGTAGGCAGGTTGAGGCAGTTAATGTCCCGGCGGCAGTTGGAAATGAAGAGGTCGAGGGCAGGTAATAGGCCAGCACGGGGTGTCCAGGTGGATGCAGTGTGCTGGAGGTGGGCGAAGGGGTCCTCGGAAGGTGGGCGGGAGTCCTGATTGTGAAAGTAAGCTCGGAGGCGGAGGCAACGGAAGAATTGTTCGACGTCACAGTGTGTATTAAATTCATTGATGCATGGACGGAGGGGGATGAAGATGAGTCCTTTGCTGAGGACTAATCGTTCGTCCTCAGTGAGGGGGAGGTCTGGGGGGATGGTGAAAACTCGGCAGGGCTGGGAGCTGGTGTGGGTGTAGAGCTGGGAGTGGGGTCGGAGCCAGTACCTGGAGTGGGTGTGATGGTGGGGGGAATGGGGGTAGAGTCATGAGCAGGGGTAGTTTCCCCTCCTGTTCTGGGGGGTGGGGATAGTGACAGTGGGGTCTGTGGGGGGCGTGTCAGCAGAATGCAGGTAAGTGGCGCTGGTGGGGGCGGAAGTGGTGTTGATCTCGGTAGTAGGGGTTGCGGAAGTCACTGAGCGTGTGGCATCAGCGCTGATGTGAGGGGCGCAAGTGATGTCACGTGTGATGCATGAGGAATTGTGAGGGACGGAAGTGGTTGTGGGAGTGGCCATGATGGGGGCGGAACTGACATCATCAATCAGCATGGGGGTGGCAGCTGCATCAGCCGCATGGCTAATGCCGTCTGAGTAGTTTCCAAGGCCAGGGGAATCTTCTGGAATGTTTGAGGAGCGCTGGTTATGGAGGTGGGAAGATAAAAGTTTGTTGTACTTACAGTTTTTGATGTTTAAGATGGAATTAAAATACTGTTTGTTGAAAGTATGAATTCTCCTGAGGGTGTAGTACAGAGTGGGTCCTTTGCAGTTCTGAGAGAGTGTGGCCCTTAGCTGAGGCAGGGCAGACTGTAGAGAGGTTAGATGCCGGCGCATTGCTGCAAGCGTGGAGCGGAGGATCTTGAAGGAGAACCGTAGCTGGTGTTTTTGAATCTGTAATCTGTACTGTTTGTCCTGTTCGGGTCCGGACTCTGCTGGTTTAAAGGTGGTCCGGAGTCCGTGTGGGATGAGTTGGTTATGGAGGCAGGCACTGAGGAAGCAGATGTGGCTCTGATAGCGAGTTTGTTTCACGACATGGTTGAAGAGCTTCAGGGCAGAGGAAATGACCTGGGAGTTGCAGTGGGAGAGGGACTCCGAGATTCTTGTAGAGAGAGGAGGAAAACTTCTTCAAGGCAGGCATCCTTGCGAGAGGATTCGCAGTAGGGTTAAAATCAACAAGGTAAAAACAATGACTGCAGATGCTGGAAACCAGATTCTGGATTAGTGGTGCTGGAAGAGCACAGCAGAACATGTCGTGAAACAAACTCGCTATCACAGCCACATCTGCTTCCTCAGTGCCTGCATGTCCTTGGTGGAATGGCAGGGAGAGTTGAAATGTTCAGCCACGAGGCGGTGGAGTTGGTTGGTGTGGGTGCGGGTGTCCCAGAGATGTTCTCGGAGGCAATCCACAAGTTGGCATCCTGTCTCCTGGATGTATAGGAGACCACATCGGGTGCAATGGATACAGAAGATGACATTGGTGGAAGAACAGGTAAATTTCTGTTGGATGTGGAAAAATCGGTTGGGGCCTTGGACAGAGGTGAGGGGAGTGGAATGGGTGCAGGTTTTGCACTTCCTGCGATGGCAGGGGAAGGTGCCAGGAGTGGGGTGTGGGCTGGTGGGGGTGTGGATCTGACGAGGGAGTTGCGGATGGAATGATCTCTCCGGATAGGGGTGAGAAGGGAAATATATCTCTGGTGGTGGGGTCCGGTTAGAGGTGGCGGCAGTTGTGGAGGATGATGCGATGTACACGGAGGTTGCTGAGGTTGAAGGTGAGGACCAGGGGGCTTCTGTCCTTGAAGGTGGTCCTGGGCGTCCTCCATCACCAAACCCTTACCACCTGACGCCTCGAGAGGAACACTTCATATTCCACCTTGGGACCCTGCAACCACGTGGGATCAATGTGGATTTCAACAGTTTCCTCATTTCCCCTCCCCCTCCCCCCCCCCCCCCCCGCCCCACCCCGCATTATCCCAGTCCCAAGCCTCCAACTCAGCACCGCCCTCCTGACCTGTCCATCACTGTTCCCATTTATCCGTTCCACCTGCTCTCCTATCACCTTCTCCCTCACCTTCATCTACCTATCGCATTCCCAGCTACCTTTCCTCCCCCCCCCCCCCCCCCCAGCCCCACCCCCCTCCTATTTATCTCTCAGCCCCCGGCCCACAAGCCTCATTTCTGATGAAGGCTTATGCCCGAAATGTTGATTCTCCTGCTCCTCAGATGCTACCTGACCTGCTGTGCTTTTCCAGCACCACACTCTCAACAATGAGCATAAGTAGGCCATTTTGCCCTTCAAGTCTTCTCCACCATTCAATAAATTTATGACTGCTGAGTACATGTTCCAAATTCCATCTACTCGTGTGATCTTTGATTCACTTGTCTAACAATTTTTTTCTGCCTCGCTCTGTCTAAACACTCTTTGACCTGTGTGTCCTTTTTATGTTATGATGTGCCTGTTCTGCTCGGAAAACAAAACTTTTCACTGTACTTAGGTACATAGAGTCATAGAGATGTACAGCAAGGAAACAGACCCTTTGGTCCAACCCGTCCAGTTATCCCAACCCACCTGCTAGCACCTGGCTCATATCCCTCCAAACACTTCCTGTTCATATACCCATCCAAATGCCTTTTAAATGTTGCAATTATAACAGCCTCCATCACTTCCTATGGCAGCTCATTCCATACATACCAGCCTCTGCGTGAAAACGTTGCCCCTCAGGTCTCTTTTATATCTTCCCCTCTCAATCAAGTCAAGTATCTCTGGCTTAAAAAATACTCAATGACCCTGCCTCGAATGCCTTCTGAGACAAAGACGTTGCACAATCCTCTGAGAAAAACAAATCTTATCTCTGTCCTAAAAAGCAACTCCCCCAAATCTTAAAGCAACATCCCCTCGTTCACATGAATAAACATCTTTTCCATGTTTATCTTGTCAATACCGTTCAAGATCTTTTTACTGTCCCTTGTAATTCTAAACTTTAGTGGAAACAAGCCTACCCTGTCCAATTCTTCCTCATACAGCAATCCGTCAGTTCCAGATATAAATCTCTGAACTATTTCCAACACATTTACATCCTTCGGATCCTTTGGCCCTCAATGTCGCGCCGAGCTGTGAAACCAATCTAAAGCCCATCTAACCTATACTATTATAGAAAATAGAAGATCTACCAACTGAACCATAGCAGCCAACATCTAATCTAAAACTTCATCTGAACAATAGCAATGTTGATGGTGCGAGTGCCGGCACTGTAATCTACCAAAGTTCACCCTATTCAGGAGTCTTTCATTTGGAAAATTATGTCTATCACTCCATTACACAATAAAAGTGACAAAAGAAAGCCATAAAATTCTAGAACAGTCAACTATAACATGTTATCTGGAAACTACCAGAGTCTATAATTAAGGAAAGGGTGAGTAACCCCTTGAAGGTTTTCATTTCATCAGTGAGAAGCAGCATGGATTTGTAAAGGATGTATTGTGCTTGGTGAAGCTGATTGAATTTTTGTAGAAGTGACTAAGGTTATAAACACAGGAGAATGTGTCTGGATATTCATTAATATAGTGTCCAGGTGACTTCTGATAATAAGAGATTGGGTGCTAAAGTTGATATTAAAGGTAACTTATTGGCCTGACTGAGAAATGGGTTGAATGGGAGAGGAAGAATAATGAGCAGGTACTCTAATTGGCAAGACTGGTGTCTCACATGGATCTGCGCTGTGTCCATAACTTCCCACTGTATTTATGCATGACATAGAAGGTGAAATCTTGAGCCACATTTACAAATGACGCAAAGACTGGTGGCACTGGGAGCTGTTTAGGTTATAGTATAACATTACAAAACCATATTGATAGATTAAGTGAAAGGTTAAAACCAGAGCAAATTGATTTCAATGTAGGCAAATGGGAGGTCATCTGCTTTGAACCCAAAAATGATGGAATAGGGTTCCTTTCTCAACTGGCAAGCTGAAAATATTTGAAATCCAAAGTGACTTGGGGGAGTTCATGTTCATAGATCGTTGAAATAATATGAACAGTTACAGAGAATAAGCAGAAAGGCTAATGGGATGCTAGCATGGAATTCAAGAGGATAAAGTCATGCTTCATATGGGTGAAGACCTCTTTACACCACATTTGTGAGCTCTGTGAGCAATTTCAGGCACCACTCCATTGAAGGATATTGGCCCTGGAGGGAGTATCGTGTAGATCTAGCTACGTCAATGATACAAGGACCCCAAGAGTTAAATCACAAGGAGAGGTTTGACAAATGAGTATTGCATTCCCTGAAATTTAGAGGATTGGAGAGGTGCTCTGATCAGGAGTAGATAGTGAAAAACAATTTCCTCTCGTTAGAGCATCTGCAGCCCGGAAGCATTGTCTAAATAGGGACATTTTGGGAAGGGGTCAGGGTCCGGAGTGTGTACAATTCGGAAACAATCCTTCACACGAAAGGTGGTGTACATTCTTCAAACAGCATTTATGTGAGATAAATTATTAAATTCAAAATTATGATTGATTGGTTCTTTTTCTTCATCAAAGGGAGGTCACAGATCAGTTCCAAACTTATGGAATGGCTAAGGGATGAGATGACCTCTCCCCCTCGTCCCTTGTTCCTGGTGTCTTGGTTGAGTTGAGGTCATGTACTGAGGATTTTTGGTGTGTGACATAGACCCACAAGATTCTGACTTAAGTGTGTAACCTACTGAGTGATGATGAGCATCAATGGAGGTTGTGGGACACATTCTGATGCAGTTCACCAACAGTTAAGCAAATATTTTAGATCATGTTGAAGCAGACTCATTCATTTCAACAGCAAGAACCACCAGACCAGCTGTGTGACAATCACTTCCCCAGCCTGTCATTTGACTTTCATTAATAAATTGCATTAAATATCTGGAGGTGGTATTTCATCAACAGCAATTCCAAGATTAAGTTCCATTTAGCCCTGATTCTGTCAGTGAAATATGGCTGTTAATGTCAGCCTCTAATTTATTTGAGATTAATGTCATATGCAGCTTTCTAAAAAGATTAATTATTGAAAGGTATTTCGGGAAACATTTTCATAGCATTAACCTGCATATTTAAACATGAATAGGCTATTTAAAGGGTTATAAAGGAATCCACTTCATTGCTTTCATCTTTTTTTATTTATTTCTATGTGGAGTTTGATAGGCAAGGTGATTTTTAAAAAATAGTTTACAGTGTAACTTTCTCCTCATGATTTATTTGGTAAATACACCACATTGTCAGTGACTGGCCCATATTGATGAGATGGTCTTAGACTTGTTGCTCAGTTAAAAGCTGAAAATGTTGGAAATGCTTGTCAGGTCTGGCAGCCTCTGTGGAGACAGAAACAGTTAAAGTTGCAGGTAGTGACTCTAGCTCAGTCTGTGTTTCAGTCAGAACGCATGGAAACCAATCAAAATATCCCATCCTCTGTCGTCAGACAAAACCATAGTAGGCTTTTGGACCAGATCTTAAATTTGGACCCAGTCAGCTCCCTCAGAAAGAAATAAAAGATCCAAAGGAGAGCAGAGAGTTCCATCTGGTGTCATAGTCAATATTTATCCATCAACAAAACTCACAAAAATAAGAGATTATATGGTCATTATCACATTATTGTTTGTGGGAGTTTGTTCTGCACAATTTGATTTTCATTTATCTTGTATCACATCCCACTACACTTTGAAGATATATCATGGGCTGCTTGGGATCTCTGAAGCTATGAAATGTGCTATATGAATGCAAGTCTTCCCTCCCCAGCCAGGGATGTAAGAGGAAGACTCAACTGGCCTCAGCATCTCTGTAGCAGAGAGAGGAAGCACGGTGACCACTTTGGCTCACAATCCAGAAACCACCACAAGGAAGTGCAGACATCAAGAGAACATGGGGGTCAGCCTCAAGCTGTGATTACTTCCACAGCTGAACAGTTGATCAACAATTGCTTTCTCAACATAAAGAATGGTTGTTCCATTAATATATTGCAGCAGAGCTGTCGGCAACAGTACAAACTTAAGTCAACAGGACAGGCAGCGTTCAAGGAGCAGGAGAATCAACGTTTTGGGGGCTTTTGCCTGACCTGCTGTGCTTTTCCAGCACCATTCCAATCTAGACTCTGATTTCCAGCATCTGCAGTCTTCACTTTTGCATAGGTCAACAGGAGTCAATTCCTCAAGGTAGGGTAGAAGGAATGGGAAGGACTTCAAGTACATGTGGAAGATTGAAGCTTACAAAGATTGTGATGCTGAAGAAAATTTATCTTCTTTATCACAGTAAAGAATCCATACATGCAACACACAATATGGACCAGACATTTGTGCAGATTGTTGCTACATGCAGAAGGAATTCCCATTCTAGATACAAACCCAGATGCTCAACTTATTTTATTATTAAATTTTAGAAAATAAAGGTTTTCTGCAATATCTTCCACTGCAGTAGTAGACCTACCTGCTCTACTTCAGAACCACCAGGAGAGGGAGCCACCTGCATCAATGACAAGATCCTTTTATTGTCATAAAGAACCTTTGGAGTTGGGCAATAGCACACTGAAATCTTTTATAAACATTTTTATATCTAATGTCAAACCCCAAGAAGAATTCATTTGTGTGTCTGTGTATCTGTATGCCTGTCTGTGTATGTATATCTCTTGAGTGTGCCTGTTTGCGCGTGTATATCAGTGTATGTATGTGTCTGTGTGTATCTGTGTCTATCTGGTGTCGAGGAGGGAGAGAGCACAGAAGATAGGAAGGGGTGGGGGGTGCAGGGAGGGCTGAGAAGATCCCAAATAAAGGAAATTGCTGAAAAGTTAGATTTTGCTTGAACATCACTAAATCTTAAAAAAAACATTATTATTATTCAACCAATTCAGAATGACAACCCTATTATTCATACAGTGTACAAGCCTTATCTTAACCAGCTTCAGTAATGCTGTACCTTCTTCTTGCCTTGCTATGAATAATACTGACTTGCAAAGAATCTCCCTCATCATCCTTCAAGCCCCACCATAAAGAAGGCCATTCATCCCATTGTGCCAATATTGGCTCTTTCGAAACCGTGTCAGTTTGAGGTGGGAGGTCTGTGTCGTGGCTGGTAGCTCTACCTGTTCCAGAGGCTTTGGGTTCAAACCCTGTCCTGAACTTGCTGGCCATGGAAGGTGGGTTTATAACGTGGGCAAGTGTTTAGAGGATCAACTTGTGAATCATTTCCAACACATTTGGTGGGCGGCACAGTGGTTAGCATTGCTGCCTCACAGCGCCAGAGACCCGGGTTCAATTCCCGCCTCAGGCGACTGTGTGGAGTTTGCACGTTCTCCCCGTGTCTGCGTGGGTTTCCTCCGGGTGCTCCCGTTTCCTCCCACGGTCCAAAGATGTGCAGGTCAGGTGAATTGGCCATGCTAAATTGCCTGTAGTGTTAGGTAAGAGGTAAATGTAAGGGTATGGGTGGGTTACGCTTTGGCGGGTCGGTGTGGACTTGTTGGGCCGAAGGGCCTGTTTCCACACTGTAATGTAATTCCAACAGCAGCTGGTAAGAGAGGTGAGGTTCCCGGTCAGCTATGTGACAGATTGTATATTGGGACCTTTACCATAGGTCCAAACTACAAGATGTGTGCGTAAGTGTACTCTATCACAGAAACCCAGACTTCCTGCTGGTGTGGGAGAGGTGGTAGGGGAAGGTAAGAGTTGGAGGTTGGCTCAGTTGGCTGGACAGCTGGGTCTGGAACTAATTGGTGTTAATCGTATGTGGTTCAATCCCTCTGCTGGCTGAGGTGAATCCAGAAGCTGCCTCCTTGCCCTTACCTGTTGTGGAGATCACAGCACTCTTGGTCAGACTTGCCTGTGGCTACAGAACTCAAAAGGAAGAGGTTTAATGTAGTTTAAAGGGATCTGTCTGTTCTGCAGCAAAGCAAATTTTTCATTGGAGAATGCTTGCTACATCCCTTGGTGTGCACACACACACACACATGATCTGGTCCATGGAATGCACTCTCAGGTCAGAGCTACAGGAGTTCCTCAGGGCAGTGTCCTCTGAGAAACCCACTTCATTGTGCTTCACCACACCCTCTGTACAAAATGGGCATTACACAAACGATGGCTTCCTTGATAACTGCTTCACAACACATGTTATGGCAGCTGCCGTTTTTATATGCAATAAATAAATCTGCCTTCAATGTTTTTAAAAAGCCACAGTATGAATCTTGAATGCTGTATTGCAAAGAATTAAGAACATTCGATGTTTGATATGTCACTGAGTTTAGTCATAAGGTTGGACTGGTGTTCGTGTGGTATATCTGAAGTGATGGGTGGAAACACAAGGTAATTCTAATATTCTTACAATTCACATTCAGAATTCTTACTCAGATATTCAAATCCCATACACACACCACTCATGAAAGCCTTTCAACATCGCTGTGCCCCTCTAAACCTGGTGTCTTACACATCCACAATTCCCTTCACCTTAATATTCCATCCTTAAACCTCTCTACTCTCCCCAGCTCATTGTTAAAACCCATAAAGATTGGGATCACTTGTCTAAGGCTCCTTACATTTCTCAGTGTTAAATTTGGTTTTCTAACACTCCTGTGAAGTGTTTTACAATGTTAAGACACTTATTAATGCATTCAAATAAAAACAAAATACTGCGTATGTTGAGGAGCTGAAATTAAAAAAAATAGAAAGTGCTAAAGTAACTCCAAGAGTTAGAAATAGGAGAAGGAGTATGCCATTCACCCCTTTGGAGGGTGAAAAAGAGGAGCGAGTGTAGCACTGCTAATCCAAGAGTGCATCACAGCTACAGAAACAAGGTTGTTGAGGGAGATTGAAGAACTCATAGGCGGGCAGATTTTGGAAAAATGCAGATGTGGCAGGGTTTTTGTTTCAACTTTCCCAATATCAACTGGAACCTCCTAAGTGCAGATGGTTTGGATGGAGCTGTTGTTGTCAGGTGTGTTCAGGAGGGTTTCCTTACTCAGTATGTAGACAGGCCAATGAGGGGAGAGGCCATTTTGGATTTGGTGCTTGGCAATGAGCCAGGACAGGTGTCAGACCTCGTGGTGGGAGAACACTTTGGTGACAGTGATCACAACTGCCTCACATTTAGCATAGCCTTGGAGAGGGAAAGGAGCAGTTACTGAGGGAAAATATTTAATTGGGGAAAAGGAAATTATGCCGCTATTAGACAGGAGTTGGCAAGTACAGACTGGGAGCAATTGTTCCACAGAAAGGGCACAGCAGATATGTGGAGACTGTTTAAGGAGCAGTTGTTGCGAGTGATGCACAGATTTGTTCCTCTGAGACAGGTGAGAAGGGGTAAGATTAAGGAACCTTGGATGATGAGAACAGAGGAGCTTCTCGTCAAAAGGAAGAAGGCAGCTTACGTAATATGGAGTAAGCAAGGATCTAGCACAGCTTTAGAGGATTACAGGCTTGCTAGAAAGGACTTCAGAAATGGACTGAGGAGAGCCAGGAGGAGGCATGAAAAAGGCTTAGCAAATAGAATTGGAGAGAACCCAAAGGCATTTTACTCATACGTGAGGAATAAGAGAATGATCGGGGAGAAGGGAGGGGCGACCAGGGATAGAGGAGGGAACTTGTGCGTGGAGTCTGAGCAGATAGGGGAAGCCCTAAATGAGCTTTTTTGCTTTGGGTTTCTCTAAGGAAAGAGACCTTGCTGTGAATGAGAACTTTGAGGAGCTGGGATACAGGCTTGACCAGATCAAGTTTGATGAAGTTGATGTGCAGGAAATTTTGGCAAACATTAAGATTGATAAGTCCACAGTGCCAGACCAGATTTATCCTAGGCTGTTCCGGGAAGCGAGAAAGGAGGTTGCTAAGCCACTGGCGAAGAACTTTGCCTGCTCACTTTCCACGGGAGTCATACCAGAGGATTGGAAGGAGGCAAATGTTGTTCCTCTTTTCAAGAAGGGTAATAGGGATATCCCTCGCAATTACAGACCAGTCAGTCTTACATCTGTGGTCAGCAAAGTTTTAGAAAGAATTCTGAGGGATAGGATTTATGACTATTTGGAAAAGCACAGCTTGCTTAAAGGCAGTCAGCAGGGCTTTGTGAGGGGTAGGTCATGCCTCACAAATCTTATTGTGTTCTTTGAGGAGATGACAACACAGGTTGACGAAAGTCAAGCAGTGGATGTGGTGTATTTGGACTTCAGCAAGGCACTTGATAAGGTTCCCCATGGTAGGCTCATTCATAAAGTCAGGAAGTATGGGATACAGGGAGATTTTGCTATCTGGATTCAGAATAGGTTGGATGGCAGAAGGCAGAGAGTGGTTGTAGATGGAAAGTATTCTGCCTGGAGTTCAGTGTTGAATGGGGTCCCGCAGGGCTCTGTTCAGGGGCCTCTGCTCTTTGTAGTTTTTATAAATGACTTGGATGAGGAGATTGAGGGGTGGGATGGTAAATTTGCAGATGACACAAAGGTTGGAGGTGTCATCGATAGTATCAAGGGCTATTGCAGACTGCAGCACGACATAGACAGGATGCAGAGCTGGGCTGAGAAATGGCAGATGGAGTTCAACCTGAATAACTGCGAAGTGATGCATTTTGGAAAGTCGAACTTGAATGCTGAATATAGGATTAAAGACAGGATTCTTGGCAATGTGGAGGAATGGAAGGATCTTGATGTTCAAGTACATAGATCCCTCAAAGTTGCCACTCAAGTGGATAGTGCTGTTAAGAAGGCATGTAGTGTTTTGGCTTTCATTAACAGGAGATTGAGTTTAAGAGCCGTGAGGTTTTGCTACAGCTCTACAAGTCCCTGGTGAGACCACATTTGGAATATCGTGTCCAGTTCTGGTCGCCCTATTATAGGAGAGATACAGTGGCTTTGGAGAGGATGCAAAGAAGGTTTACCAGGATGCTGCCTGGACTGGAGGGCTTGCCTTATGAAGAAAGGTTGAATACGCTTGGACCTTTCTCTCTGGAGAGAAGGAGGAAGACAGGTGACCTGATTGAGCTATACAAGACAATGAGAGGCATAGATAGAGTCAATAGCCAGAGACTTTTCCCCAGGACAGGATTGACTGGTACGAGGGCCATAGTTTGAAGATATTAGAGGAAAGGTATAGAGCGGACATCAAAGAAGATTCTTTATGCAGAGAGTTGTGAATGCATGGAATGTGTTACCAGCGGTGGTGGCGGAAGCAGAGCCATTAGGGACATTTAAGCGACTGCTGGACATGCACATGGATAGCAGTGAATTGAGTGATGAGAAGGTTAAGTTATTTTACTTTACCTTAGGATTAATCCTCGGCACAACGTCGTGGGCCAAAGGGCCTGTTCTGTGCTGTACTTTCCTACATTCTATGTTCTATTCCATACAATCATGGCTGATCATCCTACTCATTATCTCTATCGACTCCTTCTTGAAAACATTTAATGTTTTAGCCTAAACTGCTTTCCTGGACAGACAATTCAACAGACTCACCACTCTGTGGGTGAAGAAATTTCTCCTCATCTCAGTCCTAGATGGCCTGAACCATAGGTGACTCTGGCTCCAGATTCCCTGGTCCTCTGGAACATCCTTCCTGTGTTTATACTGTCTACTCCTGTTAGAACTTGCTGGGTTTTTTTAATGATATCCTCCCTCATTCTCCTAAACTTTGTGGCTATAATCCTAACTGATCCATTATCTCTTTACACATCAGTCCTGCCATCCCAGGAATCACTCCGGTAAATCTTCACTGAACTCCCTCCATTACTAGAACATTCTCCCTCGGATATGGCGATCGAAACTGCACACAGTAATCCATGTGTGGTCTCACTAGGGCCCTGTACAATTTTGGCAAGGCATCTGCTCCTGTATGTGAATCCTCTCACTCTGCAATGCTGCCAGACCTGCTGACATTCTTTATTGCTTTCTGTATTGATATGTTAATTGCTGTTGTAGCATTTATAGATTGCTTTGTGTATTCAAATGTCTAAGTCCTTCTTATAAACATTTATGGAATGTGGGTGTTACTGCTTAGGCCAGCATTTGCAGCACACCCCCACTTCGAGTTATAGACTCAGAGACATTCAGCACAGAAACAGACCCTTTGGGGCAACTCATCCATGCTGACCAGATATCCTAAATAAAAATTGTGGAGAATTATTCGTCACAACCACCTTTTGAAAGAACAGCACTCTGAAAGCTAGTGCGTCCAATTAAACCTGTTGGACTATAACCTGGTGTTGTGTGATTTTTAACTTTGTACACCCCAGTCCAACAATGGTGTCTACAAATCATAAATAAATCTAGTCCCATTTGCCAGCATTTTGCCCATAACCTTCTAAGTGCTTCCTATTCAGGTACCCATCCAGATGCCTTTTAAATGTTGCAATTGTACCAGCCTCCACCACTTCGTCTGGCAGCTCATTCTATACACGCACCACTCTCTGCGTGAAAACATTGTCCCTTAGGTCCCTTTTAAATTTTTACCCTCTCACCCTAAACCTATCCCCTCTCGCTTTGGACTCCCACACCCCAAGGAAGAGATCTTGTCTATTTATTCTATCCATGCCCCTCATGATTTAATGAACCTCTATAAGGTCACCCCTCAGCCTCTGACACTCCAGGGAAAATAGCCCCAGTCTATCCAACCTCTCCCTATAGCTCAGTTCAGGCAGCATCCAAGGAGCTTTGAAATCGACGTTTCGGGCAAAAACCCTTCATCAGGAATAAAGGCAGTGAGCCTGGAGCGTGGAGAGATAAGCTAGAGGAGGATGGGGGTGGGGAGAAAGTAGCATAGAGTACAATGGGAGAGTAGGGGAGGGGATGAAGGTGATAGGTCAGGGAGGAGAGGATGGAGTGGATAGATGAAAAAGGAGATAGGCAGGTAGGACAAGTCATGGGGACAGTGCTGAGCTAGAAGTTTGGAACTAGGGTGAGGTGGGGGAAGGGGAAATGAGGAAACTGTTGAAGTCCACATTGATGCCCTGGGGTCGAAGTGTTCCGAGGTGGAAGATGAGGCGTTCTTCCTCCAGGCGTCTGGTGGTGAGGGAGCGACGGTGAAGGAGGCCCAGGACCTCCATGTCCTCGGCAGAGTGGGAGGGGTAGTTGAAATGTTGGGCCACTGGGCGGTGTGGTTGATTGGTGCGGGTGTCCCGGAGATGTTCCCTAAAGTGCTCTGCTAGGAGGCGCCCAGTCTCCCCAATGTACATGAGACCGCATCGGGAGCAACGGATACAATAAATGATATTAGTGGATGTGCAAGTAAAACTTTGATGGATGTGGAAGGCTCCTTTAGGGCCTTGGATAGAGGTGAGGGAGGAGGTGTGGGCGCAGGTTTTACAGTTCCTGCAGTGGCAGGGGAAAGTGCCAGGATGGGAGGGTGGGTTGTAGGGGGGCGTGGACCTGACCAGGTAGTCACGGAGGGAACGGTCTTTGCGGAATTCCTATACTCAATGCACTGACCAATAAAGGAATGTATACCAAACATCTTCACTATCCTATCTACCTATGACTCCACTTTCAAGGAACTATGAACCTGCACTCCAAGGTCTCTTTGTTCAGAAACACTCCCCAGGACCTTACCTTAAGTGTATAAGTCCTGCCCTGATTTTTGCCTTTCCAAAATGCAGCACTTCACATTTATCTAAATTAAATTCTATCTGCCACTCCTCAGCCCATTGGCCCATCTGATCAAGATTCTGTTGTACTCTGAGGTAACCTTCTTCACTGTCCACTCCACCTTCAATTTTGGTGTCATCTGCAAACTTACTAACCATATCTCCTATGTTCACATCCAAATCCTTTATATAAATGATGAAAAGTAGAAGACCCAACACCAATCCTTGTAGCACACCATGGGTCAGAGGCCTCCAGTCTGAAAAGCAACCCTCCATTACCATCCTCTATCTTCTACCTTCAAGCCGGTTCTATATCCAAATGGCGACTTCTCCCTGTATTTCACATGATCTAACTTTGCTAACCAGTCCACCATGAGGAACCTTGTCAAAAACCTTACTGAAGTCCATATTGATCACATCTACCGCTCTGTCCTCATCAATCCACTTTGCTACATCTTCAAAAAACTCAGTCAAGTCTGTTAGACATGATTTCCAACACACTAAGCCATGTTGACTACCTCTAATTGCTTCCAATTAAACATGTTGGACTATAACCTGGTGTTGTGTGATTTTTAACTTTGTACGCCCCAGTCCAACACCAGCAACTCAAATCACAATTATCCATAATCAGTCCTTGCCTTTCCAAATACATGTAAATCTTGTCCCTCAGGAATCCCTCTAACAACTTGCCCACCACCGATGTCAGGCTCACCAGTCTATTGTTCCCTGGCTTTTCCTTACCACCTTTCTTAAATAACGGCACCATGTTAGCCAGTCTCCAGTTAGCCAGCCTCCTCGTCTATGGCTTTCAATGATAGATACATCTCAGCAAGGGGCCCAGCAATCACTTCCCTAGCTTTGCACGGAGTTCTAGGCCCATGACAAGATAATAGTGAAGTACATTCTTGAAATACTGCAGTCTATGTGGTGTAGGTACACTCATAAATAGGGAGTTCCAGTATTTTGTCTCGGTCATATTGAAGAAACAGTGACATAATTACAAGTCAGACTGTGTATGACTTGGAGGGGAAATTTCAGGTGGCACAGCACTTACGCAATTGCTGCTGTGGTCATTCTACATGGCAGAGGTTGCAGAGATGGGAGGTTCTATCAGAGGAAGTTGGTATGAGTTGCTGCTGTCCATCTTGCAGACAGTAGACACTGCTGCCACTCTGTGCCAATGGCAAAGTGAGTACATGTTGAAGGGGATGGATGGGATGCCAATCACCCAGATTGCTGTTGCATGCATCCAGGTGAGTGGGGGGGTGTTCCATTGCATTCCTGATTTGTGACACATGATAGATGGTGGACAGGCTTTGGAGGGTTAGGACCAATTTTCCCTTTAAAATGTATATCTTACTTCTGTTTAATCAATGCCTTTAAAGGCTGCATATTTAGCATGGAGTCTTTCTTCATGCCTTTCTCTCTTGTTTGCTTAACTGCCTTTTCCTTAAATACTTCCATGTAGTTCACCTCCATCTCTCCTTGTGGTTATGGGTGCAGGGTTTTAAACACCCCTGTGTAATGAGGTTTCACCCGAATTCCCAAAGGAGTCATTGGTGACTATTTCAGTATTATCATTACTGCTGGATAGAGTTTCTTCCTCAATTGGAATTACTTTGAGCCAGGCTAATTTAGTGCTAGATGGATCTTGACTAGCTTTGATTAGAAATCAATATATATCACTCATCATTTTCTTCAGCTGATTTCCTCACCTCCTTTTCTCCTGAAGGTGCTGATTCCTCTCTGGGTATGGAAGTAATTGAAGCTTCCTATCTCCATCTTATTTGAGGTCAAACAAGTTTTCTCACTGCCTTTACATTTCTGCTGTTCATCTATTTTTTACAAACAGTCTAACAGGCGTTGGAGACGATGGACAATGTTCACAGCAGACTGACACTCAATCTACTTACACTGGAGATTTCTCAATGCTGATGTGAATTAGTTAAAAGGTTAAGAGAATAGTTAGACCTCGTTTACTAACAATTATCTCTCTCTTATTTAGCAGTCTTGCATTTGTATTTAACTGTCAGTGTGTGCATATTTGTGTGTGTGTCTCTGTGTGTATATATTTGTGTTTGTGTTTTGTATATGTGTGTGTCTGCATGTTGCATGGATGTTTATGTGCCTGGATGTCTATGTGCATGTGTGTGTTTGTATGTGTGTGCGTGTGCACGTGTGTGTATGTGTGCGCGTGTATGTATGTGTGTGTATGTGTGCGCGTGTATGTATGTGTGCGTATGTGTGCACGCGTGTATATGTGTGCGCGTGTATGTGTGTGTGCGTATGTGTGCACGCGTGTATATGTGTGCATATACGTGCGTATAAGCTGATTATTCTGCTGCTTCGAATTAGAAGGAAGTGAGTCTAATTTACTCACTTGGTCTGGCATAGGGAATAATCTTGCCTGTGTGTCTGGGTTTCAGGAATAGGCCATTCGATCCATCTAGCCTGTTCCACCGTTTAGTGGCTGATCTGTATGTCAGTCCCATTCATCTGTCTTCGATCCATGTCTCTTAGTCAATAAAAATCTATCTGTAGGAAAAGCAAATTACTTGCTGATGCTCTGACAGAAAAGCAGGAAACTCTGGAGGCCACGTAGCTGGTGTGTGAGAGGCAAGAGCAAACATTTCAGGTTAAAGCACAGAAGAAGGCCATTCAGGCAGTGCTGTCTATACTGGTCCACTTTGGAGCAATGCACTGAGCGTTGCTCCTCCTCCCTATCTTTTCCCTGTCAATCAGTGTATTTTTCCTGTTGGCTAAGGTCTTAGCTGTTATGTTTAGACCAAGCAGGCCCTGTGGATCCCAACCGAAAGAGAATGGTGGCAGCAAATATGCCTTCTAAAAATCAAAAGGCCAAATAGCTCCCAGAACTTGATGAGCAGTAGTGAGGTTTCATCTTATAATTCTTTTTTGGATAATAATCTAATTAGCTCTCAAAAGTACCTCCATCACACTCTCGGGGAGTTGATTCCAGATCCTAACCTCCCACAGACATGATAAGAGCTCTCCTCATCTCTCCATTGCTACTTTCACCAATTACCTTCACTTTGTGCCTTCTTGATCTTAATCCTGCCACCCAGAAGAACAGTTTGTCAATATCTATGCTGTCCAGCCTCCTCATGATTTTGAATATTGATATTGAGTTGTTGAGGTTACATCAGAAAATGAAACATTCAACCAAAGTCGTTATGGCTTCCAGAACTTAAACAGGTGACCCATGATAATGCTGTCATCATAGAATCCTTACAATGTGAAAACAGGCCATTAGGCCCAACAAGTTCACACCAACCCTCCAAAGAGTAACCCACCCAAAACCCATTCTCCATAACACTACATTTACCCCTGACTAATGCACCTAATCTATACATCCCTGAACAGTATGGGCAATTTAGCATAGCCAATTCACCTAACCTGCACATCTTTGGATTGTGGGAAGACACCGGAGTACGCAGAGGGAACCTGCACAGACATGGGGAGAATGTGCAAACTCTACACAGACAGTCACCCGAGGCTGGAATCAAACCAGGGTCCCTGGCACTGTGAAGCAGCAGTACTTACCACTGAGCCATCATGCCTGTTCTGTAAGAGGTGATATCTTCTCTGTAAGCTCAGGCTTGTTTGGTGAAGTTGCTGTTACAAATGAATGGTAAGTGTCTCGTGGCAATATTCGAAGTAGGACAGACTGTTTTTCTGGGTTCCAGCCCAGCACTGCTCCCTGAATCTGCACTATCAGGGACAGGTCAACTACTTGCCCATCACAAAGGCCCTACACACTCGAAGGATGCTGGGACTTCAGGTTATCAGTACACCAGGTGCTGCGGGATACCATCCAGGAAGTGTGAGTATAAATGTAAATGAATCGAAAGGTGCCACAACAGCACAGTCTGCAGTACCAGAGAGTGTAAAACCAATGCAAAACTTAAAATGGGAATGTAAATTCTTGATTAACTCATCATGGAACAACAAGACTGCAATAAGCTGTCACAGTATAAAACCCCCAGTACTACATCTGTGAGACCAAAAGAAATAGGAACGGCTACTTATAGGCCATTCGTCCCCTCGAGCCTGCTCCATCATTCAATTGGATCGTAGCTGATCTGAAATTCCTTACATCCATTTCCTGAGAGAATCTCTCTCTCAGCCTTAAATAGACATTGCCCTCACAGCTCTCTATGGCAAGGAGTTTGAAAGAGTCACAGCCCTCAGAGAAATTCCTCCTCATCTCAGTCTTAAATGAGTGCTCCTTAATTCTGAGACTATGGCCTCTGGTTCTAGACTCTGCCATAAGAGGGAAACAGTACTTACCCTGTCAAGCCCCTTAAGAATCCTATACATTTCAATGTGATCACCTCTCATTCTTCTAAGTTCCAGTGAGTAGGGTCCCAACCTGTTTAGCCTCTCAGCTTATTAGACAATCCCTCCATACCAGGGATCATCTTAGTGAACCTTCTCTGAACTGATCCAATGAAACGATATCTTTCCTTAAATAAGGCGACCAGACCTGTGCACAGTACTCCTGTTGTGGTCTCCCAAGCACCTTGAGCAGTTGCAATGAGACTTCCCTACTCTTATACTCCAACCACCTTGATATAAGGGCAAATATTCCATTAGCCTTCCCGATTACCTGCTGCCCGTGTGTGCTAACTCGCTGTGTTTTGTGCAGAAGTACTCCCAAGTCCCCTTGTGTTGCAGCTTCCTGCACTTGTTCTCAAAGCACTGGTGTTGGAAAATTTAATTGTATCAATTTACTGTTGAATGTCATTTGATAAGGTAAAAACATCACTGAAAATTACTCAGCTTTAGGGGCCTAGAGTTTATATTTGAAACTAGCCATTGACTTTTATTAATGCATCACTGAGCAGGATGTGGAAGCATGACAATGATTAAGAAGGTATATACAGGTCTTGTTTGGAGCCACATTCGGGGTTTGGTTTGGTCTAAGTGCAGTCTAAATTTATTGAAGCTTCTGATACATACCCACCTTCTCTTCTGGTGCAACTAACCTTCAGCGGCCCCTAGAAGTAACATCACCACACGCCCAAAACTGAATTTATGATTTTGTCATTCAGACAATACATTCGACATGAAACATTCACAATGCATTCATCTCAATAATCTCCAAGGCACAATAACACAGAGCAGAAGTAATCTGCTTAATGTAGAGTTGTTCAGCCCTTGAAAAAGAAAAATCAAATCAATTAGTTATTTTCCCAACTTTCTTTGGCTTCTCTACTAAAAGCATCTCACTCACAATGGGTGACTTCCACAGGGCTCAGCAGCCTTGCAGGAACACATCCAATAGATGTCCCACGCTTTGCCCAGCTTTCTCCAGGATCTCATCCAGCAGCCCAGGCCTGCTGAGCCCAGACAAAATACAAATAAATGCTTCTGTCTTTGCCAGAGTATCCTTTAAGAATCACTGTAGGTGGAGCAAAGAGCAGACAGAAAGTTGATGTCATTCTCAAGTGACACGGAGGCAGCTGCCTGGATGTTATGTAAAGGAATCTGCTCAATAGAATAAAAAGAGTTTATTTTGTTCTCTCCTATCTGTGGCTGCCTCCCATTCTTTCCCTTCCTGCCACTCTGATGCAAAGAGAGGCGTGGCTCCCAGTCAATACATCTCACCACTTTCTCCTAAAGGACACCTGGGGCAGGCTTTCACTTTCTCCCTCTGCTCCTAGTACAGGTCCCCCCCCCACACACACACTGTTCACAGTGTAGCTTTTATCCTGTTCCATTCAAATTCCCAGCCCCTGCCATTCCTCCTTGTCAGCTGATGATGGGTAAGATGCTTCCTGTCCTGGCCTGCCAAGGTCAAGTGATTTCATTGGCCATGTCTGCACTTGCATAGTGGCCATGTTGAATTTTGGACAATTTCTTTGTATTGTTTTCCATGATAATCCTATTTTCACCTCTATTAATAAAGTGGAAACAGGTCACTATTCTTAAATAGATCAGAAAAAAAACGTTCAATGTAAATTCGTTTTAAGAATGTCTGTTTTCAGAGTTTGGTTATGATCTAAAAAGATGATAGAAGCATGATTTCAATTGTAGCTGCTGTGTATTTTTGTCTTGGATCTAAGCACAGATGACACTGGTTTCAGTGCATGGAGCAGGTTTCAGTGCTTTAAAATGTCTATGCTAGCTCTCCAGCTCTAGCTCCTACCTCTTCATATAGTTCTGTTTACTTTTCCCAGAGTCTACACCCAGTCTTAAGCAAACAAGCACATTAAGCATCAATACTGAACCAACTCATACTATCAAACAGCCAAACCTTTGAACACTACAGTAAAAGTCAAAGGGGCAATATTGTGGATACTTAGAAAGGGAAACATTTGCAGGGTTAGTGGGCAGAATAGAGGAGAGGAAGTCATTGGTTAGCTGTTTCAGAACAGATATGAAGGGCCAAATGGCCTTTTTCTGTGTTCAATTATAAAAGAGTTAACACAATAGTGTAAATTGACAGAAAGAGGTTTTATTATCTTGGAATGAAATCATCTTCATCAGACATTATGTTATATTGATAGAACTTCTGCACCATTAGTTTTGCCGATGCAGCATGTAAAATTGCATTATACATCCTATTAAAATCTCTCTTCATCTCGGGATGCTATTGCCACTTTTTATAGCTGATGTTACAAAGCAATGATGCTATGCCCCAGGTCCTCTCAATCCATTATGGATTTACAAAACGCCTAGTGACACAAACAATAGAATGTCATTTGAGAACAGATGATCGCACGAACTGTGGTAAGTGAAATAATTTGAAAAAAACTCCACGTTAAATAAACTGCAACACTTCTACCTAGATGTTTCCCTGGATACCAACGGCATGTGCCATTCTGCCTCCCCTTTCTTGTTAAATGCTATTTTGCACAAAGACTGCTTTTTACATTTTCTGATAAACAAGCAGATGAGGAAGCAGGAGGGAAAAGTCAAGATGCTAATTAAAGGCAGGTGTCATTTATACTAAAAAGGCACGACTTATGTGTAAGAAAAACGCAATAAAACTATTCTTAGATCCAAACTCCAGTGAGTACCACAGGAAATACTGTCCATCCTCTACCAAGCACTGAAAATCCAAACTCACTGCTTTGTGAATAAGGAATACACTTACAACTGTGCTATAACTCATTGTCCCTCTTAACATGGCTCATGGGTTGACTGATGAAGGGCTTTTGCCCGAAACGTCGATTTTGCTGCTCGTCGGATGCTGCCTGAATTGCTGTGCTCTTCCAGCACCTCTGATCCAGAATCACGGGTTGACTGAAGCCTATCGACTATTCTGTCCTGTCCCTTTAAGAGCCCAGTTATAAACACAGTTTTCTGTGGCCAGTTATGAACGGCTGAGGTCATTTCAAGAAAAGGAAGGCAATGCAGACTTATAGAGTCATAGAGGTGTACAGCATGGAAACAGACCCTTCGGTCCAACTCATCCATTCCAACCACATATCCTAGATAAATCTAGTCCCATTTGCCAGCACTTGGCCAATATTCCACTGAACCCTTGCTAATCATGTACCTACCCAGATGCCTTTTAAATGTTGTAATTGTACCAGCCTCCACCACTTCCTCTGGCAGCTCATGCCATACACGCACCACCCTCTGCGTGAAAACGTTGTCCCTTAGGTGCCTTCTAACTCTTTCCCCATTCATATTATGCCTTCTAGTTTTGGGCTCCTCCACCCCAGGGAAAAGACCTTGTCTATTTACCCTATCCATGCCCCTCATGGCTTAATCAACATCCTGAATCTCCGACGCTCCAGGGAAAATAGCCCCGGTATACTCAGCCTCTCCCTATAGCTCAAACCCTCCAACCCTGGCAACGTCCTTGAAAATCTTTTCTGAACCCTTTCAAGTTTCATAACATCCTTCCTATAGCAGGAAGACCAGATGTGTGCACAGTATTCCAAATGTGGCCTAACCAATGTCCTGTACAGCCGCAACATGACCTCCCAACCCCTATACTCAATACTCTGACCGATAAAGGAAAGCATACCAAACGCCTTCGTCACTATCCTATCTACCTGTGTCTGCACTTTCAATGAACTATGAACCTGCACTCCAAGGTCTCTTGTGTCACTAGATGTTTTGTAAATTCATAATGGATTGAGAGGACTTGGGGCATACCAACATTGCTTTGTAACAGCAGCTATTAAAAAGTGGCAATAGCATACCAAGATGAAGAGAGATTTTAAGAGGATGTACAATGCAATTGTACACTCCACAAGGCCTTACCGTTACGTGCATAAGTTCTGCCTTGATTATCCTTTCCAAAATGCAGCACTTCACATTTATCTAAATTAAACTCCATCTGCCACTCCTCAGCCCATCGGCCCATCTGATCAAGATCCTGTTGTAAACTGAGGTAACCTTCTTCGCTGTCCACTGCACCTCCAATTTTGGTGTCATCTGCAAACTTACTAATCATACCTCCCATGTTCACATCCAAATCATAAATGACGAAAAGCAGTGGACCCAGCACCAAACCTGGCCACAGGCCTCCAGTCTGAAAAGCAACCCTTTATCTTCTACCTTCAAGCCAGTTCTGTATCTAAATGGCTAGTTCTCCCTGTATTCCATGAGATCTAACCTTGCTAACCAGTCTACCATGGGAACCTTGCCAAATGCCTTACTGAAGTCCATATAGATCACATCCACCGCTCTGCCCTCATCAATCTTATTTGTTAAATCTTCAAGAAACTCAATCAAGTCTATGAGATATGATTTCCCACACATTAAGCCATGCTGACTATCCCTAATCAGTCCTTGCCTTTCCAGATGTATGTAAATCCTGTTCCTCAGGATTTCCTTGTTCTCTGTTCTGTTCCTCTCTGCCCAGACTGTTTGACTTGCTCCTTTTCTATCTGTACCAATCTCAGACTGATCTCTTTTCTCACTCTCTCTCAGGGGCTCAGTCTCACCCCCCCCCCCCTCCAATAATTTAAATCCTCCCAAGCATCTGTAGAAAACCTCCCCGCCAGTATATTATCAAGTGCAATCTGTGCTTCTTGTACAGGTCACTTCTACCCTAGAAGAGATTCCAATGATCCTAAAACATGAATCCTTCAGCCACTCAGCCATGCATTCATCTGCTACATCTTCCTATTCCTACCCTCACTAGCTCATGGCACCAGGAGTAATCAAGATATTACCACCCTTGAGGACCTTCCTTTTCAAATTCCTGCCTAACTTCCTATATTCTCTCCTCAGAGTCTCAACCTTTTTTCTTCCTCTATTGTTAGTACAATATCTCCTGCTGGTTCCTCTCTCTTTTAAGAATATTCTGCACCCTCTCCTTGACCCTGGCACCAGGGAGTCAACACACCATTCTGATTTTCTGCTGCTGGCTGCAGAAATGTCTGTCTGTGCCTCTGACTAGACAGTCCCCTATGATAATCGATCGCTTGGAACCTGATGTACCCCATATTACATTAGAGCCAGTCTTGGTACCAGAAACCTAACCTTCAGTGTTACATTCCCCTGAGACTCCATTGTCCCCTGTATTTTCCAGAACAGCATATTTGTTTGAGATGGGGATAGCCAGAGAAGACTCCTGCAGTACCTGCCTCCCACTCTCGCCTTTCCTGGAGGTAACCCATCTACCTGAATGTATCTGCAGTTTTTCTCCCTTCCTGCAACTGACATCCATCACATCCCTAACTCCTGTAAATTCTTCATTGCCTCGAACTGTCACTCCATTGATCCATGTGATCTGATAGGATTTGTAACCAAAGCCACTTCCTGCAGACAGTAACAATGGAGACCCTCCCTAATCTCCCATATCCGACAGAAAGAGCACATCACTCTACTAAATTCCATCTTTGCACCTGAACAATCTACAAACCCAGAAAATAGCACAGTCTTACTGCTCTGAAAAACATTGCTGCACGCTAACTTAGTACCTATAGTTTATATTTTTAAAATTTAATCAGAGACAGGTCTCAGTAAAACATAAAATCAAAAAAATACCACTTTATTCCCTGTTGTAGCTTTACAAAATAAACAGCAAGGTTAACACTTTAAAAAGCCACTTAGCTGCTCTTCTGCTGTGAACCCTCCCACACAGGTTTCTTCAAGGTCAGCTGTGAATTTTGCTGTTTGTTAATTTTTCTTAGATGAACTCCGATATCCTGAGGTATTGAAATCAAACAGTAGAGGCAGGAGCTGTGCAGATTCACCACTGAGTCAGACAGCAGTGTAGGCTTCTTTCTCTGTTTGAATCACTTCCCATGTGGTCACTACCTTTGTCTGTCTTCCTCCTTTTTTAAAGTGTCATTATTTAGATCTTTTCTCCCCCAAACTTCCAAAACAATGCAACTGCTTATCAAACAGTAATTACTGCTCCGAGAATTTGAGGAAATCAGCTCCAACACTGAAAATATCTCAAAGAAAGACAGCTCCTACAGCCACAATACTTTCCCATCCTCCATCTTGGGTTACCCAGAATCTAGTTGATAGCTTAGTGGTGTTATTGTAACACCCACAAATCATTCTGGGGACCTGATTTCAAATCCCACCATGGCAGATGGTAGAATTTGAATTCAATAGAGATCTGGAATTCAGAGATTAATGATGACCATGTCAATTATTGGAAAAATCCATCTGGATTCTTAATGTCCTTAAGGAAAGGAATCTGCTATTTTTATCTGGTCTGGACTACATGGGAATCTGGGCCCACAGTAATGTGGCTGACTCTTAACTACCGTCTGAGGAATGTGACCAGTGATACCCAAATCCTGTAAGTGAGGAAAGGAAAATGCATGTAAAATTCAGGCTTTAGATCAATGCTTGTCTTCTCTATATGTCATTTCGTACCTGGTTTGTGATTTATCTGTGCCGTCTCACTTTCTTCTTTCCTCCTCTTCCTTGGCTAAATGTCTGAACTCTTGGATAGAGATTGGTTTTTATGAGAGCATTCTGATATCTTGAACACACACACTAGGCAGTACACATTGCCTGGATATTGGCCTCTGTATGGCATCAGAGCCTAGGTCACTCCAATCACCATCAGACAGTGTTCTGAGTAGTATGGGTGTCCTGATTTCCCCCTGCCCCACAATCCTGGTTCCATTTAAACCAATTGGAGTGACTGTCCTCTTCACTTCTCAAATCCGTTCTTCCAGTAGGTGACAAGTTTAACTCCTCTGTCCAGCATAGTTGCAACAACAGCAATGCCATGTCACTTACTGTCAATGTTCTTGCTCTGACTGCCTCCATTTCAGAGGGAACCCTGATATGAGGCTTTGCACCACTAAATCATTAAAACACAGTAGGAACGTTTGTGCCAATACTCAGAATGAGTAACCGCTAGTGCCTTTTCCCCATCTTCTCCCCATAACCTGCACAATCTTCCTTTCAGATAATGACCTCATTCCTTCTTGAATGGCTTGTCTGATCCTCCCTCCCCCACACTGTCAGGCAGCATCTTCTAGATCCTAACACCTCACTGGATGAGAAAGTTCCTCTATTGCTTCTTCTACAGTAATAGGAGGTGAATTGCTTCTTCAGAGAGCTGGCACAGATACATTGGGCACAGATACATTTCCATACTGTACCCATTCTGCAATTCAATGATGTTGTGGTAATCGCTGAGATTTGATAGTTTGTGAATGCTCATAGATGGAGAGTGCTCATCAGCTCACCTCAGTCAACTCTGCCTTTAAGTCAGGGCTTGTGAGTTCAGCAGTTTGAAGCCCCCACTAACACTACAGTTGGTACCTGAGAGCTCACTCTGCACTGACACTCCCACACTGAACAAATATTTGACTATCAGACATGACATCCTGAGATAGCAAACTTATGCCCCTAAAACACATAAAATGTCATGTCCCTTGGCAAAACAGGAAATGTTTGTAGTCTCTTAACCAACTTTTCTTCCTCAACCAATCACATATTTGACAGATTGACTGGACAATCATCTCATGACCCCTTGTAAATTCTTTCAGCTTAATGCTATTATGCGAAGTGGCTGCCACATGTATCAAAATGACAATGACGGCTACTCATAAAACTTATTAATTTGTGGCTTTAGGAAGTGTTTTAAGAGGGATGTGATAAGATGCAGTATAAATTCAATTTTTTTAATTCTTATTAACAGTGCCACTTGTTTGGAAATAAAATGAATTTTATCATGAAATTTGAAAGTAAAATTCTGTTTCCTTTTGTGATTAATTATAACTCACTATGTCCTTTGCTTCGAGATTGTAATCAATCACTTTTATTTTGCAAGTTAATTTTTTCTTCTCTCTCTCTCTCACAATTCTTCATATCAAAGAACTTTACGTGACTATATGGATGTGTAAGGTCCTAGACTTCTGCTGAGTAATCTGTGACATGGCCCCTGTGTAAGCTTATTAAAATAATCCACACAGACAAAGCTCCTGAATTATCTTTCGGAAATATATGATCATTTATATTGTTTTTGTTCAGAATATGTTCATTTGAACTTTCAGCCATGCGTCAGCCCTGGAGGAAACTGAAAGGCAGATCATTTATTATCTGCAACATTCAGTCGGCTAACGTAATGCCTATTTTCCAATCATTCAGTATTTGATAATCGATGCATTTTTTCAGTGGTATGCAAAAAAATGTCTTTGAAAGTATTTGATTTTTGTGCATAATTGAAGACAGACTACTTATTTTTCAGACCTGCATCCATAAGATGTTGGCCACACTGGGTGGACTGCTGACATCCATATGGAGCAGGGCAAAAGTGAGGACTGCAGATGCTGGAAACCAGAGTTTAAATCAGAGTGGTGCTGGAAAAGCACAGCTGGTCAGGCAGCATCCGAGGAGCAGGAAAATTGACGTTTCGGGCAAAAGCCCTCCATTTCTGATGAAGGGCTTTTGCCCGAAATGTCGATTTTCCTGCTCCTTGGATGCTGCCTGATTAGATTAGATTAGATTAGATTAGATTAGATTACTTACAGTGTGGAAACAGGCCCTTCGGCCCAACAAGTCCACACCGCCCCGCCGAAGCGCAACCCACCCATACCCCTACATTTACCCCTTACCTAACACTACGGGCAATTTAGCATGGCCAATTCACCTGACCTGCACATCTTTGGACTGTGGGAGGAAACCGGAGCACCCGGAGGAAACCCACGCAGACACGGGGAGAACGTGCAAACTCCACACAGTCAGTCGCCTGAGGCGGGTATTGAACCCGGGTCTCTGGCGCTGTGAGGCAGCAGTGCTAACCACTGTGCCACCGTGCCGCCCACGATCTGCTGTGCTTTTCCAGCACCACTCTAACCCAATCCATATGGAGCAGATCAACCCACAATGCTGTTAGTTAGGGAATCCCAGGATCTTGGCCTAGTGGTGGTGATGCAATAGCGATATACTTCCAAGTCAGGATGGTGGATGGCTTGGAGGGGAACTTGCAGGTAGAGTTGTTTACATGTACCTGTAGCCCCAGGTGATGGAGGGAATGGATTTGAAAGATGGCTGTCTTAGGAACCGTCAAAGGCTGTCATTAAATGAGAAGGAAAACAAGTTCAGCAGAATCAGACTGAAAGTGAAAGTGCCTTTCCCCTTCATTTTAATTCTAACATTTCCACAAACAGATCAGACAAATCAGTTTGATTTCAGAAACAAAAAAACCCAGAAATTTCTGGAAAGTCTCAGCAGATCTGACAGGGAGAAAGCAGAATTAACATTTTGGGTCCAGTGATCCTTCAAGTTACAGAGCTATACACACTGATACATACTTGTCCACACTTACTTGCCTTTCCAAATGCCATTTGCCAGCATTTGGCCCATATCCCTCTAAATCCTTCCTATTCATATACCCATCTAGACGCCTTTTAAAGTTGTAATTATACCAGCCTCCACCATTTCCTCTGGCAGTTCATTCCATACACGTACCACCTTTTGCATAAAAAGTTGCCCCTTAGATCATTTTTAAATCTTTCCCCTCACTCCTTAAACCTATGCTCTCTAGTTATGAGCCCCTCTACCCTAGGAAAAAGGGCTATTCACCATACCCATGCCCTTCATGACTTTATGAACCTCAGTAAGGTCATCTCTCAGCCTCCACTGCTCCAGGGAAAATAGCCCCAGCCTATTCAGCCTCTCCCTATAGCTCAAACTCTCCAATCCTGGCAACCTCCTTGTAAATCTTTTCTGAACCCTTTCAATTTTAGTAACATGCTTCCTGTAGCAGGGAGACCAGAATTGAATGTAGTATTCCAAAAGTGGCCTCAACAATGTCCTGTACAACCACAACATGACCTCTCTACTCCTGTACTCAATGCACTGATCAATAATGACAAGTGTGCCAAATACTTCCTTCACTACCCTATCTACCTGTGATTCACTTTTAAGGAACTATGCACCTGCACCCTGAGGTCTCTTTTTCTCCAGCAACACTTCCCAAGTCACAAACATTATTTGTGAAAGTCCTGCCCTGGTTTGCCTTACCAGAATGCAACACCTCACTTTTATCTAAGTGAAACTCCATCTGCCACTCCTTGGCCCAATGGCCTATCTGATCAAGGTCCCAACCTTCTCTCTGCACTACGCCACCAATTTTGGCCTCCTCTATTCACATCAAAATCATTTATGTAAATGATGAAACGCAGTGGACCCAGCACCAATCCTTGCAGCACAATGCTGATCACTCAGGCTTCCAGTCTAAAGAACAATCCTCTACCACCAAAGTCTGTCTTCTACCATCATGCCAATTTTATATCCAATTGGCTAGCTCCTCCTGGATTTCATATGATCTAACCTTGCTAACCAGTCTACCATGCGCAGCCTTGTTGAGCGCCTTGCTGAAGTCCATGTGGGCAGTGTTTTCCATTCTGCCATCATCAAAAATCTCAATCAAGTTAGTGAGGCATGATTTCCCATGCAGAAAGCCATGTTGACTATCCCTTGCCTTTCCAAATGTGTGTAAATCCAATCCCTCAGAATCCCTTCCAATTACTCACCCACCACTGACATCAGACTCACTGGTCTATAGTTCCCTAGCTTTTCCTTACACTTTTCTTTAATAATGGCACCACATTAGCCACCCTCCAGTCCTCCACCACCTCACCCGTGGCTATCAATGATACAAATATCTCATCAAAGCCCTAGCAATCTCTTCCCTAGCTTCCCACAAAATTCTGGGATACACCTAATCAGGTCGCAAGGATTTATCTATCTTTATGAGTTTTAAGACCTCCAATACCTCCGCTTCTGCAATACAGACATTTTTCAAGACATCACTATTTATTTCCCCAAGTTCCCTAACTTCCATATCTTTCTCCACACTGACATGAAACATCAGTTTAGTATCTCACCCATCACCGGTGGTTCCACACAGTGCTGATCTTTACAGAGGCTGATTCTTTCCCGAGCTACTTTTCCACCCTTAATGTATCTGTAATGATTTGGAGATGCCGGTGTTGGATTGGGGTGGACAAAGTTAAAAATCACACAACACAGGTTATAGTCCAACAGGTTTAATTGGAAGCACTAGCTTTTGGAATGCTGCTCCTTCATCAGGTGGTTGTGTACTCTATGGTTGTGTATTGATGAAGGAGCAGCACTCTGAAAGCTACTGCTTCCAGTTAAACCTGCTAGACTATAACCTGGTGTTGTGAGATTTTTAACAATGTATCTGTAGACACCCTTTGGATTATCTTTAACCTCATTTGCCAAAGCTACCTCATGTCCCCTTGTTGTCCTCTCAATTTCCCTCTTATCACTCATACTGCCTTTGTACTTCTCGAGGCATTCACTCGATTCCAGCTGCCATATGCCTCCTTTTTTTTCTAGTCATCCAGCAATCCCTACAACCATCAGTCTTGCCTGTTGCACTAGCAGAAAAATACTGTATCTGAACTCTCATTATCTCATCTCACTGCCCCACCATCCCTTTGCCTGCGAACAGCCTCTCCCAGTCAATGTTTGAAAGTTCCTGCCATATACGGTTAAAATTAGCCTTACTCTAATTTAGAACTTTAACTTCTGGATTAGGTCTATCCTTCTCCGTAACTACTTTAAAACAAATAGACCTATGATCGCTGGTCCCAAAGTGCTCCCCCATTAACCCTTCAGTCATTGGCCCTGCCTCACTTCCCAACAGAATGTCAAGTTTGCTCCTTCTTAAGTTGGTAAATCTACAAATGGAATAAAAAAGTTCTCTTGGACACATTTAACAAATTCCTCTCCATCCAAGCCCTTTCGGGAGTCCCAGTCTTTTTTTGGAAATTTATAATCCCCGACCATTACAACCTTATTATTCTTATAGGTATCTGAGACCTCCTTACTGGGGGGGGGGGGGCGGGGGGGTGCCTATAGTACAATTCAAATAAGGCAATTAACCCTTTCTTATTTCTCAGTTCTACATTTCTTCAAAAACCAAATAATTTCCATTTTCGTTTCTGATTTCCAGCATCCCTCGGTCTTTGAATTTTTTTGGTTTATTTTCACTTGACTGTCAGAGGCCAATGGGTGACCTGATAGAAGTTTACAAAATTATGAGAGGCGTGGATAGAATGGATAGTTGGAGTTCTTTTCCCAGGGTAGAAATATCGATTTCAAGGGGACATAACTTTAAGGTAAAAGGAGAGAAAGTTTAAAGGAGATGTGAGAGGTAAGTTTTTTACACAGTGGATGGTAAGGTGCTGCCAGAGGAGATGGTGGAGACAATATAATGGCAATATTTAAGAGGCATTTTCACAGATACTTGGATAGGCAGGAAATAGAGGGAGACAGACCGCATGGAGGCAAAAGGCTTTTAGGTTAGAAAGGTGTCAGCGCAGATTTGGTGGGATGAGGGGCCTGTTTCTGTGCTATACTTTGTTCACAATGTCTAAATAACATGAAGGTGACAACTTTAAAATTCCTACTGGACACACAGTGGATTCCTGGCAGATGGGACTGGGAAAATGGGACAGAAATTCTTTGGTGTAGCCATTTTCTAGGGTGACGGGGTTGAGGGCCTGTCCATTCTTACCTGTCTGTGGCCAGGAGGAAAAGGAGGGTGAAATTCCTGAGCTGCCTCTGAATGCCTTTTAAAAAAAACGCTCAGCAAGATTCCTGCCCTTTGGGAGTCCGGCCATACCACTCTGCTCCCTCATTCTGAAAGACCCCTTTAACTCTGCAGAGGGAGGGAGTTCATTTTCCCTGTTCTGGATCCCTTTTCTGAGCTGAATTTTCTTTTTACAGGTCAGAATGGATACATGGAATCACTCATGAAGCAACACGTCAGCTGTTCTTTCCAAGGTAGGCCCTTGCAGATGACAGTGGGCTGTGCCGAAGAGGTGACCTCAACTTTGGGCAGAGCTGACCATCCTCCTCCAGTGAACTTGAGGCCTGCTCTGCTAGGCCTCTAGCAGCAGACCAGAGCCTTCGCATTTCTTCGTTATCAAACTGACAGTCCTCAGAACCTGCTCTCCTGCCTCAGTACGAAATAATATTCTGGATTTATCTGGTTGATGTAATTTAGTACTTTTATTCCTCAATAAGTTCACTCCTTCAAGTCACCAGACAGAAACAGTGAGGGGAGCTTCAAACCAAAAACAATTCCCAGGAGGGAAAAAAACAGTATCATCAGTGAATAAGACGCTCTGGTCTGACTTGTTCTGTGTACTTTAAAATGGAGGTTCAGTGCTTTTTCAAGTGAGTATTAGCAATTTTATTTCTCTGGTCTTTTCCTCTGGGTTGGCTGGTAGTCCGGAAATGTTAGATGAGGGGAGGTTGTGGAAGGGGATTAATGTCTTTAAAATGTAATTCCCAACCTAAATCCGTGTCTAATCCATCTTTGAGCCAGGTTGGTGGATAGGCGATGGAAACAATATAGCGCAGCTGTTTGATGTTGTCTCTGGTCAATTGAATTTCTTCCAGTGCATCAGGAAGTTTGGGAACTACATTGCATGTCTGCCTGAGAATCTGCTGTTTTCCTCCAACCTCCGTTGCATGGCTCCGATCCTCCTCCCTGCTCCTCCAAGTCCTTAGATTTGGTCCTCTAACCTCTTCCTCCGATTTTGCCATTCCTTGGACTTTTGATCTGCAACCCCACTCCACATGACACCTCTGTCCTACCTTCCAAGGCCTTTAAATAGCTCACCCACAACCCCAGGCCTGTAAACATCCCTCCAAACATGGGGAGAATTCTTTCCCTAGGCGACTATGCTTTGGGATTAATCTCATTGATAGTTCTTACATTTTTTGCAATGGTCTATGTTTTAGTTTGTGCCATGAAAATGAAAACTGAACATAGTCTAACATGTGTGGTCTAACAAGCCCACTCTCCTGTGCCAGGTATATATTATATATATCTCATTATTCTATTTGCTTTATTAATTACTTTGCCAAATTGACCAGGCATTCAAAGTTTATGAAGTTATTTATAACAACAACTGCACAGTCCTAATGAGGAACATTCACAGTGAGTGCCAGCACTCATAACAGTCTATGGAAACAGTTAGGCAAATTTCTCAGTGTAAAATTAGAAACAGATGGAGACCAGTAGCTTTGCCAAACGGCAGCCCATAACCCAAACATTGTACATCACTCGTGAAGCAAACCAGATGTCTTGCTTCTTGACGGGTACATTGCAGTGAACATTCTTATTTCTTTAAACTTGACATTGCCAACCCTCCTTCAGCCAAATGAAACACTGTAACATATAATTCTGGGCATTGGCTGGTGTTGTATGTCACTGGGGCCTTCCTGAAGAACACCACATTTGTACTTTGGCATCATTGAAATATTTCTGATTATAATAGTCCATTGATTTTCTAACTGATGGTTGCTGCTAAGACAAATATAATTTTTTACATTAGACTTTCTGAGAGTCACTTTGATTCATTGAGTGCAGTATCTCCCAGTCGCAGTATCTGCCTGCTTAACTTTAAGGAGAAAGTGAGGACTGCAGATGCTGGAGAGCAGAGCTGAAAACGTGTTGCTGGAAAAGCACAGCAGGTCAGGCAGCATTCAAGGAGCAGGAGAATTGACGTTTCGGGCATGAGCACTTCTGGAATGAGGAAAGTGTGCCAAGCAGGCTAAGATAAAAGGTAGGGAGGAGGGACTTGGGGGAGGGGCGTTGGAAATGCAATAGGTGGAAGGAGGTTAAGGTGAGGATGATAAGGTGAGGGTGATAGGCCGGAGTGGGGGTGAGGGCAGAGAGGTCAGGAAGAAGATTGCAGGTTAGGAAGGTGGTGCTGAGTTCGAGGGTTGGGACTGAGACAAGGTGAGGGGAGGGGAAATGAGGAAATTGGAGAAATCTGAGTTCATCCCTTGTGGTTGGAGGGTTCCTAGGTGGAAGATGAGGCGCTCTTTCTCCAGCTGTCGTGTTGCTATGGTCTTGCGATGGAGGAGTCCAAGGACCTGCATGTCTTTGGTGGAGTGGGAGGGGGAGTTGAAGTGTTGAGCCACGGGGTGGTTGGGTTGGTTGGTCCGGGTGTCCCAGAGGTGTTCTCTGAAACGTTCCGCAAGTAGGCGGCCTGTCTCCCCAATATAGAGGAGTCCACATCGGATGCAGCGGATGCAGTAAATTATGTGTGTGGAGGTGCAGGTGAATTTGTGGTGGATATGGAAAGATGCCTTGGGCCTTGGAGGGAAGTAAGGGAGGAGGTGTGGGTGCAAGTTTTGCATTTCTTGCGATTGCAGGGGAAGGTGCCGGGAGTGAAGGTTGGGTTGGTGGGGGGTGTGTGGACCTGACGAGGGAGTCACGGAGGGAGTGGTCATTTCGGAACGCTGATAGGGGAGGGAAATATATCCCTGGTGGTGGGGTCCGTTTGGAGGTGGTGGAAATCACGACGGATGATACAATGTATATGGACGTTGGAGGGGTGGTAGGTGAGGACCAGTGGGGTTCTGTCCTGGTGGCGATTGGAGGGGCGGGGCTCAAGGGCTTAGGAGCGGGAAGTGGAGGAGATGCAGTGGAGAGCATCATCGACCACGTCTGGGGGGAAATTGCGGTCTTTGAAGAAGGAGGCCATCTGGGTTGTTCGGTATTGGAACTGGTCCTCCTGGGAGCAGATGCGGCGGAGACGAAGGAATTGGGAATATGGGATGGCGTTTTTACAGGGGGCAGGGTGGGAGGAGGTGTAGTCTCGGTAGCTGTGGGAGTCGGTCGGTTTATAGTAAATTTGATTCAGTCGCCCGAGATAGAAATGGAGAGGTCTAGGAAGGTCTAGGAACTCAGATTTCTCCAGTTTCCTCATTTCCCCTCCCCCCACCTTGTCTCAGTCCTAACCCTCGAACTCAGTGCCACCTTTCTAACCTGCAATCTTCTTCCTGACCTCTCCGCCCTCACCCCCACTCCGACCTATCACCCTCACCTTATCACCCTCACCTTAACCTCCTTCCACCTATCGCATTTCCAACGCCCCTCCCCCAAGTCCCTCCTCCCTACCTTTTATCTTAGCCTGCTTGGCACACTTTCCTCATTCCTGAAGAAGAGCTCATGCCAGAAATGTCAATTCTCCTGCTCCTTGGGTGCTGCCTGACCTGCTGCACTTTTCCAGCAACACATTTTCAGTGCTTAACTTTAAAGCATCTTAGACTTGCCATTTTCGGTGTAATATATAGGCACCATATAAAAAACATCAGAGTACCCATCTTTCCCTGATATCCATGTTTTAATCTCCATTTCCAACTCTTCCATGGTGCTGAAACATTCCTAATCAAAGTTACAACTCAAAGCCTTTGTGTCCATGATCATCTTGCTTCATCTCACTTGACATCTTTCCAGCCTTTGCTATGAATTACAGTTCATTGTCCTTCATTGCTCTCCACTGTCCAGCTGAGAGGGCTACCCTGCAAAGTTCAATTCAGTCATAGCCAGATAATCTCCTGAACTAGCTTCTCTTCTTGCTATCACAGTTACTTCTACAGACTCCATTGATTTGTACTTCCCTCACTCCTATTTCTGACCTAAATACTGCCATTTGTCGATATCATCCAAAGACACATCAACTCTACCTCGTCATCATCATCATCATCATCACACCTCTCTAGCTTTCCACTGCTTATCCATCAGCCAAGGTTCAACCGAAAGAGCTAACACCAGAGGTGGAACGAGAAAGACTTCACAACACTAAAGCAGCATTTGATCAAGCCTGACACGGATGGGATAAGGGTGACAGCTCTCCACCAGTCAAAGACATATCCTGTACAAATGAAGACTATCGTCGTTTTTGGAAGCCAATCATTTAGGAGCAGAGGAGCAAGAGTAGGCCATTCAGCCCATCCAGCCTGCTCTGCTACTTGATTTGATCATGGCTAACCATCTTGTGCAATGCCATTTGCCTTCGTTTTCTCCTGTTGGCTTTAGTATCCAGCTGACCATGCTCAATGACTGAGCTCCCACAGCCGTCCAAATGGTCACCATCTACTGAGTGAAGAAATTCACAGAATTCTTCCATTACAGAAGGAGACCATTCAGCCCATTGTGTTTGCATCAGCTCTCTGAACAAACATTACAACTAAATTCCAATCTCATACCTTTTTGTCCATAAATGCGCATTATCATTTCACTTCAAATAATCATCCAATACTTTCTTGAACATCTTGATGAATTTGACACAATCACACTTAGCGGCAGTGCTTTCCAGACCTTAACTGTTTGTTGTGTGGAAAAGACTTTTCTTACATTGTGTGTGCTTGTTTTGCAAATTACTTTAAATCTGCGTCCTCTGGTTCTTAATTAAACCTATTACGAGTGGGAACAGTCTCTCCCTGTCTACTCTGTCCAGGCCCCTCATGATTTTGAGCATTTCCATCTCATCTCCACATAGCTGTCTTCTCTCCAAGGAACCACAATCCCTACTCCTTCAATCTATCCTCACGACTGAAGTCTCGTGCCCCTGGAACCATTCTTGTAAACCTTTCTGCTCTCTCTCTTTCTCATGTGGTCACATCCTTCCTGCAATGTGGCACTTAGAACTGTATACAATGCTCCAGCCGAGGTCTAACTAGCATCTTATTCATGTCCAGCGTAGTCTCCTTGCTCCTGTACTTGTGGATTGCAACAGTTCAAGAGGCAGTTCACTACCACCCAATACTAACCTTTATTGTAGCAGAATATTGGTGGGATAGCACAGGCTTGCATCTGCTGGCGGTCAGATCAGGAAGAGATAACTTCATTGAAGCATGTAAGATCCTTAGGAATCTGGACAAGGTGGATGTGGAAGGGGTGTTACTTCTTGTGGGGGAATCTAGAACCAGGGTTGCCTGTTTAAAATAGAGATGAGGCGAGGATATTTTTCTCAAGATGGTGAAGAGTATCTCTTCCTCAAACATGTTGGAAGCACAGCCTTTGAATATTTTTAAGGCAGAGATAGATAGATCCTTGATAAGCAAAGGGACGAAAGGTTATCAGATGGAGGCGGGATCGTGGAATAATCAAATCAGCCATGATTATATTGAGCAGGCTTGGGGATCCAAATGGGCTAATTCATGTGGGCGTTTGTCCCAAATTTCAAGAGCTTTATTTGACATAAAATAGACGCCGATTGGAGAAGTGTATTTGAGAATTTACATCCCGTTGCTGGAAAAGGAGAACTGCCTCAAATGTACATCGTGTATGAGCTTTTGACTGTGTTTGATTAAGTGGATGCTGTCTCCCTCCATTTTCCTGGAAGATAACCCCCTCCTTCGCCATTATGTAAAGAAATTCATTGCTCAGATCTTTTGAGTATAGCCATTGTGATGTTATGTTGAGGTTGTACAGGATGTTGGTGAAGCCTCTACTGAAATACTGAAGGATATTTTTAAGCTGGTAACTGTTCAGAACTGATTTAGCAGGATGTTGCCAAGCATGGAGAGCTTGGGTTATAAGCAGAGGCTTAATAGGCTGGGACATTTTTCACTGGAGCATAGGAGAATGTGGGGTGACCTTAAAGAGATTTATAATGAGGGTACAGATAAGGTGAATGGCAGGAGTCTTTTCCCCATCAGGTGAGGGATTTCAAGACTGGGGGCATATTTTTAAGGTGAGAGATTTTTAAAAAAGATATGAGGGGTAACTTTTTTACACACGTGGTTCGTGTGATGGATGGGGCTGTGAAATGATGGATGGGGGTATAGTTACAATGTTTAAAAGTCATCTAGATAGCTACATGAAGAAGAAATGTTTGGAGGGATAGGGTCAAGCACGGACAGGTGGGCCTAGTTTAGTTTGAGATTATGTTCGGCACAGACTGGTTGGACCGAAGGGTCTGTTTCTGTGCTATCTGACTGTATCAATATAGAGAGCTGCCAGTTATGTGGTTACATATTTGGAAGAACCATGTGTAACCAAGTTTAATCCTGTACAGAACGAGCAGCAAGCACGGTAAATCGAGTAGTGAAAGTGAGAATGTAAAGGACATTGCTGCTGGTTAGTCGCATCAAGTGAGGAGAGAACCCTATTCCAATCTGCCTCTCTCATGGTGTAGTGTTTAAAATTAACAAGTGTGTAAAAGATCTTGCTTTTCTTTATTGCTTGCCAAATACTTGGGTGTCAAAGTAGAACTTGGTTTAAGCACTGGGCACGTGTCCTTAAGATGTGATATTTGTCCTCATTATTTTCATGTATGGAAGTTTTGAAAAGAGAATGGAAAATCCTCCCATTCAGCTGCCTTGGTTTCAGCACAACCACCGTTAAATGCAGCATGTGAGGTGCCAGCTGTGGCCTCATGTTTGACACTTTTACCTCAGAGGCCGAAGGTTGTGGGTTCACCATGGGCTTATGCAACAAAAGCCAATAGTTCTAACACAGTCCTGAGAGAGAGCTGCAGTTGTTGAGATGTTGCCTTTCAATGAGATGTTAATCCACGGCCCCTTCTGCCATCTCACATGGATGTGAAAGATACCAGCACTGCCCACACCTGATTGCTTTCTAGAGTCTCTCATTCAAAAGCACGATGAGACAGAGAGGACCCTGTAAATTAGCAGACCACTTGATTCCCTGGGGCAATGGTAAAGGACAAGGAAGAACAAAGCTCTTCTTAAAAATATGAAACAGGGTCTTCGGGAGGGCAGATAGAGTCTTGGTTTAGAATCTAATCTAAAGGTTAGCATCACTGACAATACAACACTCTATTACCGGACAGTACAATACTGCACTGAACTGTCACTTCACTTCATATCTTTAAATCTCTACAGTTGGGGTTAAATGCACAACCATCCCTTGCAGAGGTTAAAAACACTATCCATGGAGCTAAAGCCAGCATTCACAGAGATCTACTGCATAGAAAAAGGCCACTTGCACCATCGAGTCTGTGGTAATCAAAAACAAGCACCTAAGTACGGTGTTTTAATGCGAAATTACTATCACTGAGCATGTTGACTCCTTTCACAGAAACTTCTTTACAATGCAGCTGAAAAATATCACACATTTATCACTCTGTACATGATTTTATTTTTGTGATTTTTGTCAGAAATTACAGCAATATATTCATAAATACCTAATTACTACATTCAACAAATATATTACATTACAATAAATCCAAACAATACAGTTAAAACATAATTTTCACAGCATCAACCACCCCACCCCCCATTATAATGGAGGTCTCATCTTCCTCCCTCAAAAGAAAATGATACACTGAATGTGCATAGGCTGTAACAGAAGTGCAGAGCTATAATCCAATCTAACCAGTGGCAGATTTATAGTTGCAATGGCCTATAAAGGCAGCTCTGCTTGTGAAAAGCAGGTGTACGACATAGGGAAGTAGGTTATTAGCAACAGGCCTGTTGACTGCGAAATGGGGATCATGGCTACAAGGAATGCACTATTGTTTGTTAACTCTTTTGCATTTGAGCACTAGTCTTGTCAGGTTTGTGGCTGAAGTAAGGGCAGCAAGTGATTTGCTGCAGCAGGTGACTTCTCGTGGCCTGGATACTGGCATTTCCGCTATCCTTTGGTATTCATCATGGCTACTCGTGACCTACATTAAGTACAAAAGGTAGGGTGGGGCGGGGGGAAATATAATGCTGTACGACAAAACATTGCTTCATCAGTCCGAGTGTGAGGGGGCATCCACCCGCTACCATTGGCATTAGTTTTTTTTAGGGCACTTCATTAATTTCTGGATTAATTCTCAGAATAAATATCACAAATGGTCTCAACAAGGCTCTGTGGTGGCACTCAAGACAGATAGAATTAAAGAACCATCTGGAACTGCCTGCTTTTTGACTTAAGCTCTGAAGAAACACTGATATTCTTCTTTGGACTAACAAAATCACGTGACTTCATCTTGACCTCACAGATAATCGCACCCCTGTCGTTGGGTTTCTCACAATGAGGTGGGAATGGAATTATATTTGACCCGATTCCCTCATCAAGTGCTCACTCCTATGAACAGTGGTACAACCAACACCAATTCCAACTAAAGGTGGCATCTGTGCAATCTCATCAAAGGTAGATGGCATCACATTCTCAATAATACTGGACAAGTTGCAGATTCTTGCAAAACACACCTGTTTTTCCCTCAGAAATCAAATTTGCAAACAGATCCTTGAGTTTCCCCATGTTAAAGAGGCACGTTGTTTTAGTTCTCAGCCTGTATGTTTATAACTGTTATAGTATAAGGATTCTGTTGCCAGGTCAGACTGTTGCACTTCACTTCAAAAACCCAAATAAACTGGACAGCTCCAATAAGAGTTATGCACACCAATGCACTCACTGTTGAATGTAAAGTCCATTGTGTGCTCCCTAGTCAAGAATACTTTATCATCAAGGATGCTGTTAATGGGATACATGTTAACCTTCTCAAGTGCGTGCCCGTGCAGAGTTTGTTCACCAATAGCAGTCACATATGTCAAATACTGACTTCTGCGTTTCCTAATTGGAGAGATGTGCACAACTTTCTTAAAAAATTAAATCAGTCATTGGGAGACAAAGTAATTTCCAAATTTGTTTTAGTTGTATTTGGTATGAGTTGAAAGCCTTCTGGACACTGTTCACTCACTGGGTTTACCTGTAGTACTGACCAGTTTCTTATTGTTCAATAGTTTGGGAAACAACAGCAAAGATTTACAGAGGTACAGTCTGCCAAGTTAACATAGATTGGTCAAGGTAGAGTCATTAGAAAAGAAGTCATTGGAAATTCCAGTCAGGTCAGAGGACTCTTGGTGGAAGGACAAGCTTTGCAGGACTCAGTTATCAAATGGAATACCCAATGGCTAGTACCTGGTCCAAGGTATCAGTTAAATAAATGCAGGCTGAAAGACACTGCAAACAATAGGTTGTTGGTGGCATCTTCAAGTATTAGAACGAGGCTGAATTGTGTATTACAATCGTACATATGCCATGTTAAATATAACCAGTACGACAATGTCATGAAATGACTTCTATTAAGCATATCTCCTATCATAATTTAGCAAAACTGACAATGATGGCAGTTTCTGTATGTGGGCTTATTGGTGATTTGGCACCCAAGGTAAATGGTTGATGATAAATCACAACAAGAGAGAAACCAGCTTGTTGATATCATCAGTTATATTTAATGGGGCTGTGCAGAACAGTGACAGTGTCATCAACAAAGCCCTGGTCAACAGTAAGATTGACTGAAGACACAGTTGGTAAGATGTCTATCTGAGTCATCGAATAAATGGAGTACCTGGGAATGAGTTTGCAGATAGGGGAATTGTTGTAGTGAATCTCGTAGATAGAGTGTGTGGGTAGCATATATCTTTGTTGTACAGTATAAAGGACGTAAAGGAAACCCTTTCTATTCACCATATAATTCCTGCTTTCAACCCCTGCCCACCACCCCACAATATGTCAGTCAGTAGAAGGAAAACTAATTACCTACAGCACTGCAGAATATTAACACCAACTAGACTTCAAGTAGGTAAGCACTGAGAATGGATTGTAAGTATCCTTGCCCTTTCTTGCTAGATTCCAGAAGCACTGATTTGTTAGGTTCTGGTCCCATGGGTTCCCAGCCACCGTCCAGTACTTCACTCAAGTTTGTCTTCCTGTGTGGTAGTGCACATCAGAAGAGTATTTTACATTGTGGGGGCTCAGTTTCTATTTTTGAAAGTATCCTTGCTCAACAACCATGCACAGATGCACTCTAATCTGAGAGGGAGCAGGGGCAGGAACCGAGGCTGATTTCCCTCCAAACCAGGATAACATTGATGCACAGCTTCAGGCGAGACAATGTTTCTAATGCGGAAGGCTCTGTAACACATTCAACAGGCACCACCCCACAGCTACGCTATGTGGTGAAATGGGCACACTTTTATCTTTTCAAGTGGGTAAAGCCTGATGAACAAAAGATAATCTGGTGACATTGCAACATTGAGAGCTGGGACTCTCTGCAGTGGAGGGCTGTCTCTCTTTGTAAATACACCAATGGTTCACAATATGGCACAAAACCCATTTAGGAAGAGCTGCAATCTGATTGAGCCTCCAAGTGATTGGCAACAGCACTTCCAGGCACAATTAGCCTTGCACTCAACACTCAAATGAAATTCCTCTGAAGTCTCCCAGGAAGTGAGTCTTGCCTTCTTTAACCTCTTAGTGATTCATACTTACTAAAGCACAGCACCCAATGGATTGTTGGCTGCACTCCATTAATCAAGGTACGACAACTACTGGGGAAAAAAGGTGACGGGAATGGGGGTGATGCGGAGGAAAGGTTGCAATAACAGTCTCCTCCTCCCCCTTTATGTGTTGTCTACATGGGAAGGTTTGGGAAATGCAAAATGCCATGTAACAGTTGCAAGCAATTTACAAAGAAAATCGGATAAATCAAACCATGGGTCAGCAGTGGGTTAAGCACTCCCATTATCTCTGTTTCCAACAAAATAAATCCTGCAGCACGGCACTTGGTAAAATGGCATGGAACCTTTTTAAGTTGAGTGACAATTCGAGACGAGAAGTGGGAGAACACACTTGTCCTCGCACAAAGGGGCACGGACATCCATAATGTCAGGCTTTCTAATGTATATAGTTTCCAAGAAGCTAACCTGTGAGAAAGACTGCAGAAAGTCCCACTTACAAGGGACTAAAGCCTGGAATCTCCACTGAAAAGAAGGCTCACTTGCAGGGTCACGGGTTTTGAATGAATGGTAACAAATATGTTAGCATTTTTCATCCTTTTAATTTTACGTGCACATCCAGGAAGCAAGGCTCTTGATTACAAAGAGCAAGACTGTTTATATTTTGCACGGGAGAAAGATTCAAACAAATGTATCACAGAATGCTAATGGGCACAGAAATGCGTTCATTCTCCTCTCTCTCCAGGGTGTCGTAACTAATGTCTGTGTTTTACGAGTTTCCAGAGAGGGTTTCTGATGGGATTGTCATGGCTGTAGTCTTCCCTGACCTTGCACCAAGGGGGAATTTGGAGATTACAGTTACAATGAGTCACATTATCCTGCACTATCCCACAGAACATCATTCTCCCAACTCAGTACCATTCTAAACGAGTACAGGCCCAGTGAAGTGGCTGGGGGAATTAGAAAATGCATATTTAACTCTTCCATTGCCAGACACAACAGTCACTCATCAACTGTCAAAAGTGGACAATCCCTCAGTCCATTCTACCATGTGTGACAGTGCCGTGCAGATACAAAAAGAGAGGAAAAATGAACAAGTTATTTCTCTTATACAAAAAGGGACCATTAGACAGGGAGACCCATATCGGCTTTTTCACGAGTGCACCTCAAAAGGGGGCAAGTTCAAAAACATGTATATGTCTTCCGATTTTAATGAGTGCTAACTCTCCAAGCGCAAAGGGAACTTTTTTTTTGATGTGAAAGAGATTGAGTGCCCACTATAGGCGAGTGCAAATTATGTATGAAATATTACAGTACAACAGGAGGACAGATAAAGCAGCTGATACAGCCACACATCACTAACAGTGCTCACCTGTTCTGAGCACACATAAATAACAGGGAGGAAGGGGAGGGGGGAGGGGAAGTGGGGTGGGGAGGCAGGATGATTGGGGGTGGGGGGGTGGGGTGGCAGGATGTAGAGGCTTTGAATCCTCCTGTACAGAAATCTTAAACTGGTGCCACATGAAAACTAGAGTAACAGAGCATGCACCAGTGAAAACCAGCTCGCTTTCTTTCTCTTTCGGATTTCCTTTTAAAAACATTTAAATTTTTTTTGTCCTGACCAGCAGCAGTACGAACACTAAAAGCAAGATATTTGCCAAAGCAGAAACATATTAAAAATGGCAAGCTTTAATAACAATAATTAAAGTAATAAAAACATACAAAATCTGTTTTCATTTATATACAGTACAAGGCAAAGCACCTCTTGTGTGAAAAAATCCTTTTTATTTACTTTTTTAATTAAAAAAAAACCCTGCCCTTCAGGCTCCCATCTTTCTACTTTTTTTTAATGCATACACTCAGCTTTGTAACATGCATCTCTTGTGATTTAGAAGATTCTAGTTCAAGGTACCTTCAATCGCCTTAAGTGCATTTTTCGTGTTTTTTTAAAAAAAGCCTCATTATCTGAGCGAGTCTTGAACTGTCCTATTGTGGCCTGGTTCAGCTGCACTACAAGGGTTGTGAGGGACAGCCAATATTTCAGATGCTTTTTAATTGAGGGACGGGTGGGAGTAGGTCTGGGAATGGGGGAACGAGAAGAGATTTCAAAGGATTTTGGCAGATGGATTGATGGAAGGGGAATCCTGTGAGGGGAGGTGGAGAGCCAAGGTCCTTCATTCTCATGGGGTCAGCACTCGCAGCATCTTCCAACGGATTGGGTTCTTCTGCTTCTTTACTTTCGGGCAAGAAACATCCAGGCGAGAAGTCTGACTGAATCTGATGTGCTGTCCACGCTGCTATAGTAGGCCACTTGACCAAAGGAGTCAATGTGTACACTGAATAGGTTAGTGTCGGCTCTGGGAGCTCAGAATGAGGTCTCCGAACCCCGTGCTCTCAAAAGCAAACTGACTTGTCCTTTTAACCAGAAAAAGAGGGATAGAATAATGATGATGAGATCAAACAGGCTGGAAAAAAAAGGTTTCCTTAAGCAAATTTATGTAAAAATAGATCCAGAAGTCTCATTACAGTTGCATTGCAATGTTCATTCAAACAGGTCGTTTATCCTTCGACCCTTTGCTTCATATGTGGCACGTTTCCTTAGGTCTTGCCTAGAGTATCAATTCCAATGGGAATATTAAATACCAGGATAACAAAATAGTTTCTCTTTGCTGTGGCTGAGCTAACAGGGATGTCACCTTGGGTAGGACTTGAAATAGCTTCGAGACCAGTGCATGGTTGGGAGTGCAAGGCACTTTCTTAAATGGTCCAGCTCGGATTGGAGTCTTTCCCTTTCAGAGGCAACTTTCTGCTTCTGAGCCAGTAGTTCCTGCATTTCAAACAGAATCAGACACACTGGAATCAATTATCAGCACCACCACTCATAAGTTGCTCAACTTTGAATTATTTAAGATATTTAACTTCGAGCCCTATTCGGACACAAGTTCACAGACTTGTTAGTTATTCTGAAATATGCAGACAGCTGCCTTCCCTCCAAGTTATTAATTAAATTCATGAGCTGTGAATGGAACGTCTAGATTTTTTACTTATAATTCCAGATTGTTGTGACCTGGACCTTATAACTGGTTTCCTCATTGAAGGTCCTTCTCCCGCCATGAGATTTAGCAATGCAGGCGTTCAAAGAGATAGCTCATTAACATTTTCTGAACTAGAGATGGACAGGAAATGTAGGAGAAAGTGAGGACTGCAGATGCTGGAGATCAGAGCTGAAAAATGTATTGCTGGAAAAGCGCAGCATGTCAGGCAGCATCCTGAAGAAGGGCTTATGCCCGAAACATCGATTCTCCTGCTCCTTGGATGCTGCCTGACCTGCTGCGCTTTTCCAGCAACGCATTTTCAGCATGGACAGGAAATGTGTCATCCACACCTCCAGAAATTTGGGTGTTGAAGTGTTGGCAGTGGCCAACCAATGGATAGACACAAGTTGCCTCCTATATTATTCCCTGCTCTCCTGCTGATGTTGAACTGTGGCCATACAGGTCAGTGGCTCTCTAAGGGAGTCCAAGGAATAACGTGGCAATGCTTGCTCAACAGGACTTGACAGGACCCTGCAACCACCACAGGATTAAACTTGGATTTCAACAGCTTCCTTATGTCCCTTCCCCCAACATTATCCCAGTCCCAAGCCTCCAACTCTTCACCGCCCTCCGAACCCGTCCATCACTCCCCCCTCTGGCCTAGCACCTTCTCCCTCTCCTTCATCCACCTATCGCTTGCCAGCTACCTCTCCCCCCAGCTCCACCCCCTCCCATTTATCTCTCAGCTCTGATCCACAAGCCTCATTCCTGATGAAGGGCTTATGTCCAAAATGTTGATTCTCCTGCTCCTTGGATGCTGCCTGATATGCTGTGCTTTCCCAGCACCACCCTCTTCGACTCAACAGGACTGACAGTTCTTACGCATGGAAAGGAAACACATCCAACCATTATCCTTAAAGCATTGTTGAGACACTCTTTAGGTGCAGCATTTCAGATTCAGTATTTGTTTTTAAGTATTATAATCCATTCGACAAAGGGCATTCATTCAAATAAAATTTCAGTGTCACTCCGTGGGCTGAGGCCATTGTCCAGGTGACAGTCCGACACAGTGAGATAATGCACCAAACCTTATCCTCTCTCTGCAGCAAGGCAGAGTGACCAATAGCACAACCTGTGGTCAGTCCATCACTCTGTCTCTCTCTAACCACCAACAGGCCAACTCAATAGCCAAGGCGCTCTGAAGCTAACTGTTGTATGCCATCCTATCGTCCACTCTGGACAAAAGGAGGTAAAAACTGAGTCCTGAGTACACAAGACATTTACTAATTCAGCTCTATCACTAGATTTATAGAACTACAAGATGGCACCGGATATGGTTGACTCCTTGTGAGCTCCTCCATGCAGATCTAAGTTTCCTATTTCCTCCAATCGTTCTACACTCTTTTCCTAACAGTTTCTACCCCACTGTTGTTAGAACACTGAATGGACTCTCAAACTCTTAACATCCACCTGTACCTGTGTTTTTGTTTTTGCCGATGTTTACCTGTTATTTACTTGTCTATGCTACTTAACTCTGTGATCTGCCTGTATTGTTTGGAAGACAAAGCTTTTCACTGTGCCTCAGTAAATGTGACAATAAATTCAATTCAATACAATTACAGAATGGTCACTGCACAGGAGGCCATTAGGCCCAACGTGTCAGTACTAGCTCTGCACAAAGACAGTACATTGATGCTATTGCCCCAGTTTTTCCCCATTGTCCGACCACTTTTCCCCCTTTAGATAACAACACAATGTTCTTTCCAAAACTATCACTGAAGCTGTTGCCACAATACTCTTTCATAAAGGGACAATCACTGTGGGAGGTACAATTTAATTCTCAAAGTAGACCAACATGGTCTGGGTGAAACTTGTTCAGTGAATAAAACTTCATCAAGGTTCAAAGCTCTTCGTTTCTATTCCATGGGGTGGTAATTTTGCTGGTGTCCAATTCCATCCAGTGGACAGTAGCCTCATTATAAACTGCTGGCTGGTTAGGTTGCTGAGTACAAAAAAGATGGAACAGGTTCTGGACTGTCAGCCCTTGAGAACTCCATCAGGGTTCTATCTGGTTAATGCGGTACACTTGCTGCTGCTCTGATATAGCCATTTCAAGGACCTCATAAGAATATTAGGGTTACGTTCTATGCCTCAGTACTCCTGTGCTCCACTGTCCTGTTCCCATTGAAATGAGAAAAATCAGTCCAGGGGTTTAACAGTCCAGTATAAACAAGAGAATTGTCACAAAATGTTTCATCTCAGCACTTACCGACATACTGAGGGATAGCTGTTCTGCAGTCAGGCTAAGGTTATAGTGAAATGTTTCTAGACGTCGGCACTGGGCCTGCAGAATCTGCCTCTCAATATTTTGTTCTGTAATGAAATTATAAATTTTGTGTTACTTCATCTGCTTGAAGCATTAACTCGTCACCAAATCATTAGCACTCTAATCTCAGAACTCACCTTAACAGTAGCAACAGGCACAGACCAAACAAGGTCATTTAACTGATTGAGGTTTACAAAATCATGAAGGGTATAGACAGGGTGGACAGAGACAAGTTTTTTCCCAGGGTGAAGGATTCAATAACAAGAGGTCACTCTTTCAAGGTGAGAGGTGGAAAGTTTAAGGGGGATACACACGGCAAGTACTTCACACAGAGGGTGGTGGGCATTTGGAACGCATTGTCAGCAGAGGTGGTCGAGGCAGGCACGGTAGATTCATTTAAGATGCGTCTGGACAGATGCATGAGTAGGTGGGGAGCAGAGGGATACAGATGCTTAGGAATTGGCGACAGGTTTAGACAGTTGATTTGGATCGGCTCAGGCTTGGAGGGCCGAAGGGCCTGTTCCTGGGCTGTAAATTTTCTTTGTTCTTTGTTTAACTCCTTAACTAAAAGCGAAATGTTGTGATGCGGGAGATTTGAAATAAAAACAGAAACTGCTGGAGGAACTCAGCAGGTCTGTGGAGAAGGCATCTCCAGCACTTCCTGTGTTTTCTTAAAATCTCAGATCTCCAGCATCCACATTATTTTGCTTTTACTTAAATTCATGAGCGATCCTCTCTCCAGAGATGATGTCAGACCTGCAGAGCTTCTCCAGCACTTTCTGTTTCTATTTGGTTGTTTATCTTCATGCCTCCTGTTTCCTTTAAAGACTTTCCTTCTGAAGAGGATGCAGGCTTGGTTTTCTTGTCAAGCATCCTTCGGTCTCCATTGTTCGCTCCCCCCACTGAAATGGGTGACTGCCACATTGCACTGTTTGGCAGTTCCTTCGATTCTTTCAGAGGATGTGAGCATTGGTGGCTCAGGACAGCATTTATCAGATTAGATTAGATTAGATTCCCTACAGAGTGGAAACAGGCCCTTCGGCCCAACAAGTCCACAATGACCCTCCGTAGAGCAACCCACCCAGACCCATTCCCCTACATTTACCCCGAGTAATGCACCTAACAGTGTGGACAATTTAGCATGGCCAATTCACCTAACCGGCACATCTTTGGATGTGGGAGGAAACCGGAGCACCCAGAGGAAACTCACACAGAGACGGGGAGAATGTGCAAACTCCACACAGACTGTCGCCTGAGGCTGGAATCGAACCCGGATCCCTGGCGCTGCGAGGCAGCAGTGCTAACCACTGAGGCACTGTGCCACCCTATCACTCACCCCTAATTGCCCTCAAGGTGGTGGTTGCGGTGCAGGGACAGGAGCGCAGCGGTAGCAGAACTGGGCAACAACTCAGTGGACCTGCTGGGAGTGGGTCCAAGTCAGAGCAAATGGAGGGATTTAAATGTATTCAATTAGTAAAACCTGAAATTAAAAAAGTTCATCTCAGTCATGGTGAACATGATTGGATTACTATACGGTGCAACTGGTTCACTGAAGTGTTTGCGAATGGCTGACTTTACCATGGGACTGGCCTGTATTTGACTCCAGATGCACTGTAAGGTGCCTCGCTATTACCCACCACCTGACATACAGCGTACCTTCCACATATTCCTGGTAAGCCTCAAAGACAGCTTCAATGCCCTGCCACTTTGAATGGAAAGGTCGCGATTCCTCCTCTTCCTCCTCTTCATCTTCATTGTCAGTTTCCTCCTCACGCTCGTATGCCATCCCTTTCCGGGTCTGGGTGGCACTGTGCTGCCCGTTCTGGTGTGTAAACTCAGCTCGGCTGGCAGAGTCCATCTCTGGAATGTTGTAGCGGACAGAGGCATCGAGCTTGTGATTCTGTTCTGCAGTTAGTGTCGCCGTGGTACCTGAAAAGAAACAAGATTTCAGTGAGGGCTGAGGTGAATAAATGAAAATTGCACCATGTGGAAAGGGGTAGGGGGAGTGGAGAGGTGACATGACTGGGTAAAATAATGAGAGAATATCTCAGGAATGCTCACTGTGAAGACCTAGTGGACTGTAACTCATCCACTTTGATGAATATAGGGTCAGCAGGTCAGCTCAGTAGTCAATCTTATGCACTCTCTAGATTAGTGTCAGAAACCTACGATGCCATTCACATTCCAGGTTGGGAAACAGAATTACAGCATTGTTATGGTGCAAGAGGCAATTCAGCCCCCTTGTGCTTGCACTGGATCTACTACCTTGTACCAATTTCCTGCCTTTCTATCTAAGTAATCATCCCTATTGAATGACTCAAATGAACCTGCCTCCAACACAGTTCTAGACAGTGCATTCCATACTCTAACTACTCACTTTGAGAAAAAGATTTTTCTCAAATCACCCCTGTTTCTTTTGCACATCACGTTAAATCAATGCCCTCTCGACACGAGCAGCTTATTCCCATCAACACTTCCAACCTGCTCAGGATTATGAAAACCTCTGTCAAATTTCCTCTCAGCTTTATTCTCTCCAATAACAGGCTCAACCTCTGCGATTGTTCCTCATAACTGGTGTCTCATCCCTGGAACCATTCTTGTAAATCTCTCCTGCAGTCTCTCCAATGCATTCATATCTTCCCTCTAATGTGGCACTCATAACTGTACACAATACTCCAGATGAGGTCAAACAGATGTTGTATATCACCTCATTGCTCTTGCAATCTATGCCCATATTAATAAAGTCAAGGCTACTGAATGCTTTATTTATGGCTCTCTCCACCCTGGGACCCTCCAACCACATGGAATTAATGTGGATTTTACCAGTTTCCGCATTTCCCCTTCCTCACTTATCCCAGTCCCGATCTTCCAACTCGGCACCGCTCTCTTGAACTGTCCTACCTGTCCATCTTCCTTTCCATCTACCCACTCCACATTCCTCTCCGACCTATCATTTTCACCACCACCTTCATCTACCTATCGCATTCCCAGCTACCTCATCTCCAGCCCCATCCCCCCCCCATTTATCTTTCAGTCCCCTTGGCTCATAAGCCTCATTCCTGATGAAGGGCTTTTGCCTGAAACCTCGATTCTCCTGCTCCTCAGATGCTGTCTGACAGGCTGTGCTTTTCCAGCACCACACTCTTTGACTTGCCACCTTTACTGATCTCTGCACATATCCACCTAGGTCCCTCTGCTCCTGATCCTCCTTTAGAATTCTACCTTCCAATTTACATTGACCTTCATTGCTCTTCTGACTCAAGTGCATCAGCTCACACTTCTCTGCATTGAACTGTACCTGCACACTCCATCATCTTTGTCAATGTCCTTTTGAAGGTCTGCACTGCTCTCCTCACAATTTATAATTCTTGCAAATTTAACGTCATCTGCAAACTTTGAAATTGTTGCATTCACATCACGATCGAGATGACTAATATGTATCAAGAAATAACTACAAATCCAAATTTCTCCGGGATCTTCCTAGAACGAATGTACGGACACAGACAGACAGAGATTCTTGCTTTCACCAGCTGGTAATGAAATTCACATTGTGCCTATTTCTTTGCCTTTTTATTACCTCCAATTGTCTTGCTTTAGTTAATATCCTGTCCACCACCTTAGTTCAGCAATTTGACAACCAGATAGTTTTTTGTTCATATGTTCAAAGGCTATGGGTGTCTCTGGCTAGGTTGGTATTTATTGGCCACAGGGCAGTTAAGAGTCTGGGTCTGGAGTCATATGTAGACTGGACCAGGTAAGGATGGTTACCTCTCTAAAAGAGGTTACTGAACCAGCTGGGTTTTACAATAACTGTAGTGAGTTGCCATTAGGCTAATTTTCCCCCCAACCCCCACAATCGACGGTCAGCATTACTCTCTTACTTGCAGATTTTTATTGTGAGATTCGAATACAGGTCCCCAGGACATTACCTGTGTCCCTGGATTCACAGCCCAGCAACAATACCACTGGGGTGTCACCTCCCCTGACTGAAGGCCAGAAATCAGTGTGCTTAAAGTGACCACAGTGAAACAGGAGCTTCCTTTCATCACAAGGCAGCAGCGTACCTGTGTTTATCTTGGGCTGAATTTCAGCCAGAAGCACAAAGCAAACTAATAAAAAATGTAAACAAATAATCATTTGCAATTACCGCAGGGAGACATGCTCATAACTTCCTTTCGTTGAGAAGGCAGCTGGTTAATTGGATGCTTTGAGAGGGAGCACTTGCAGTGATCAGGTTCAAACCCAGCATGGGGTTAGCTTCCTGGAGCAAGAAACTGTTGATAAATTTCTTATATTTCGTAGGAAGCAGTAATCAATCTGAAAAACACGGGCAGAGGGCAGCACTTGCAAACTCTTCCCCTCCTCCCTACAATTGGCGTGTCAAGTTGGCTGATGTATTTGAACACGTGAAAGGACTACAGGACTTGCATTTGTAGAGCATCTGTTAGGTACTGGGGACATCCCAAGGTGTTTTATGCAGCCAATGACGTACTTCTAAAGTGTACTTCCTGCTGTCATGTGGGAATCACTTGTGGACAGGATCACTTGTGCACAGCAAGACTCCACTCTGAGATCGATCTGTCTGTTTTGGTAATGTTGATTGAGGAATGGGTTTTCCTTCAGGTTAAGTAGGAAGGACTCCCCTAGCCTTCTGAATTCTCTTAATGCCACCTGAGAGGGCCTCTGTGTAAATTTTAGTCCAAAATCCAGCACAACTGACAGTGCAGCACTCCCTCAGCACTGCACTAAACGTCGCACTTATGTGGGTCTTGGGCTTGGCGCTTTGTCTGAAACCTTCTAACTGGGAGGCATGGGCACTATCATTGAGTCACCAGCTTAATGTGATAGTATGGTGAGGGCTGAAAATGTGTTGCTGGAAAAGCGCAGCAGGTCAGGCAGCATCCAGGGAACAGGAGAATCGACGTTTCGGGCATAAGCCCTTCTTCAGGAATGGTGAGGAGCAAATGTCCAGTCCTGTCGATGGCTTTGGCAGATCTATGCAGTGGCCTCTATGATACCAAGCTCAGTACCTGTTCAGTGTGGAGTAACTGAGCACAGTCAGGCCACTTACAATCCACTTCATGGTTCTTGCAATGTCGACAGGGGGAGAACATCCTCCTGAGGATTCCTGTCAGAAAGGGTGTGAATGGGTGTCACAAAGCCACATAGCTGCGAACACGTGCAATCTCAAATGCTGTGGGAGGTTTGGCTGCATGGGTGCCACCGTTGCCTACCATGGGGCAGTGCCAGGAACTGGAATATGAGGAGATGGGAAAAAGTAAGAGGAAACAAGAAAGCAAGAGAACATCCTACTTCAACACGAGACAAGAGAAAATAATCGTTGGTTTGGATTGGCCGAAACATAATACCTGATTTGCCTTTGAAGTTGCCAATTTTTTTTTCTCTGAAGGCAAGTGAAGAGCTGGCTTAGATTGTGGAACATGTCAGGTACATTACTCGAGATTTCTCTGTCCTTGGTTGGAACCTTCCCATGCTGTCAGGGCTCGAACTCAGGACCAGGAGGATGTTTCGATGTGAGGGCACCGAGAGTGTGATTCGACTGACGGTGGTCAAAGGTAACAGCAGCCTATCTGGCCAGAAGGCACAAGGACAAGAAATAGGCCATTCAACCCATTGAATCTACTCTACTGTTCAATGAGGTCGTGGCTAATCTGATAGTCCTCAACTCCACTTTCCTGCATTTACTTCCCCATAATCCTCAAGTTCCAGACTCATTAAAAATCTGTCTACCTCAGCTGTGAATGCACTTAGTGACTCAGCTGAACAGCCCTCTGTGGTAAAGAAATCCACAGATTTGCTAACCTCTCAGGGAAGAAATTGCTCCTCATCTCTGATTGAAGTGGGCAACCCCTTAATCTATGATTACGCTGTCTGGTCCTAGATTCTCCCACAGGGAAGGCAACCATTCCACAGTTACCTTGTAAAGTCCCTGAGGAACCTCGTACATTCCATTAAGGTCGCCTCTCATTCTTCAATAACCCAATGAAGACAGGCCCAATCTACTCAACCGTTCCTCATAAGACAGTCCTTCTGTACCCTGATTAGCCTTTTAAGCTTGCCTAGCAGAATATTTAGCTACCCAACCTTGGAATGATCCTGGGTACTGGTGACACTCTCAAACTGAAGCCAAAACCCATCAACCGGCTGAAAGTGGCTTAACCGAGTCAGTCCGTAAATCTCAAGGTCCTCCCCACAGTTGTCCCTGCATCTCCGGTGGAGGGCTAAGTATGTCAGAGTTGTGGTTATCCTGCAGAGAGAGGTTACCCCTCCACTGGGATGATTTAGAGAATATTTTAAAAATTAAATACCTCTCCAAGTGTCTTCCTTTTGAAGGCCGGATACCTCAGGAACACAGCCACTCTCTTTTCGCTGGCAGGTGTGGGGTGGTAACCCTGACACGATCCTGCCCCAGAATTAGTTTTAAAAGGTTCTGCCGCATAACCTCAGTCCATACTGGGGTAGGAAAGGTTCCATCGTCCCACTGCTCACTTGGGAAAACTCGCGGTGAAATGAGATCTGGAGCACACGCACAACTTTTCATTCGAGGAGCTGTGGCCAGCATCCGCATTATCAGATTGTTCCTCAGTTGTAAAACGTCAATGAACAGGAAAGCAGGTTGGACTAACAGGAGTGACTTTAGGTGGTGGATATAGGGTACCACACAGTCAGGTGTCATTGCGAGAGAATCACAGAATTGTTATAGCGCCCCAGATGGTCATTCGGCTCAACCTGCCTGTACCCGATTCTGCAAACGGCAGTCATTACCTCGTGTCAATCTCCTGCCTTCCCCACCACCACCTCCCACATGTCATCTTTATCCAAATAATCATCCAAAGTGCTCCTGAATGCCTCAGTTGAACCTGATCCCACCCAAGCACGGCCTTCCACACCCTCACATATCGCTGAATCTTCAGGTTTGCCATCACTTTGCTCTTGTTCCATTTGTTGCTCAGTTTAAATCTGTGGCCTCGAGTTTTTGTTCCTTTTCTAGGTCAGACCAGCTTCTTCCAAGCAGCTCTAGCCAAAGTTTGACAACCTCTATCAGATCTCTGCTCAGCCTTCTCCTCTTCAAGGAGAACCGTCCCAACCTCTTCAATCTATCCTCATCACTGAAGTTCCTGGACTGGAGGGCATGCCTTATGAAGAAGGGTCGAGGGAGCTAGGGCTTTTCTCACTGGAGCGAAGAAGGATGAGAGGCGACTTGATAGAGGCATAGATAGAATGAATAGCCAGAGACTTCTTCCCATAGCGGAAATGGCTATCACGAGGGGACATAATTTTAAGGTGATTGGAGGGAGGTTTAGGGGAGATGTCAGAGGTAGGTTCTTTACACTGAGAGTGGTGGGTGTGTGGAATGCACTGCAGCAGTAATAGTAGAATCAGATACATTAGGGACATTTAAGCGACTCTTGGATAGGTACATGAAAGGTAGTACAAGGGAGTGTATGTAGGTTAGACTGATCTTAGAGGATAAATGGTCAGCACAACATCGAGAGCTGAAGGGCTGTTCTTTGTTCTCATCAAGGAACCAACCTTGTAAACCATTTCTGCATTCTCTGTCCAGTGTGTTCACATCCTTCCTATAACGTGGCACCCAGAGCTGGGCGCAATAGCTGGAGTGGATGTTCAAAGTCCCATGGAATAAACTGAAAAGTATTCTCTTTCAATCAACATCATCAAAATACTGACTGGTGTTTGTAGGAACGTTACTGGTGGAAAATGGCTGTAAATCTAGTGTGGTCCAAAATATAATTAATGGCACAAATTGCTTTTGGATGTTTAGCTGTTTGAATCTAACTTTGTTTACCCTGAAATCCACCCGTTCATGAAGCCTCATCATAGTAATGCAGTTTGGGGCACTTAGAATGTGACAGATTATCAGCAATGTTCACAATACTGTTCAGAAAACAATTCATGGAATCATAGAATCCCTACAGTGTGGCCCATTTGGACCCATCGAGTCCTCACTGACCCTCTGAACGGCACCTCACCCACCCCTTACCTTACTCCTGTAGCCCTGCATTTCCCACGACCAATCCACCCATGTGAGGCACATCTTTGGACTGTGGGACAGACTGGAACACCCGGAGGAAACCCACGCAGACACGGGGAGAATGTGTAAACTCTACATGGACTGTCGCTGGAGGCTGGAACTGAACCCAAGTTCCTGGCGCTGTGAGGCAGCAGTGCTAACCACTGAGCCACCATGACACCCCTCTCCTTCCCCCTTGCACAATTAACTCCTGGATTTTTCCTCAGGAGGCAGGAGCAGGCACCTCCTCCCATGAGTCATTCACCACAGGGGAGACCCTTCAGCCCATCGATTTTGTACAAACGACCACCACGTTAGTCATTCTCACCTACCTTTGTGCTTCTGCAATGCTCGCTGTGTGGACTGCAGCACAGACTCGTGAAACTGCTGGGCAAAGTCCTCAGCCATGAACACCTCCCAGGGCTTCCTTTTCTCGTTCAGGCTGTGCCCGGTGCCAGGATTGTCTTTCTGGAGGGCAGCTGTGGTGTTTGTGAGCACGCTTACTGTCCTATTCCCAACAGGCCCCTCGACAGGCCTAGTCTTGTCATTGTGAGGGCCTGGCTCCTTAGGCTTTGACGTAGCCTCTGAGGCTTTCGCTGGCTCTGCACTCTTCCGGAGTTCCGGCACAGCAGGGGTGGCGCTTGGCGGCCTATCGGATTCGGCAGAGGTGGAAGACTCGGCTGCGCCCACTGCAGAAACAGAAAGGTGCATGTGATTTTCAAAATAGGTGCCTTTCACAGCTGTGCTGTATCGCATCATTGTGCTCACAGCCAGGTACAAATGACTGTTTCAGTAAAAGGGATTTCACTTCAAATGAAAACATCCCCTCGAATAGTGGTGACTGATGTTTCCTCGAAGCAGCACTGCCCACACAGAAGCCTCAGAGCTACCACACAAGCCCTGTTCTGAGAGAAATGGGTGCACAGTCCCACAAATAAACTGAAAAATACTGTGCACTCACTAAATCGGGCCATGCACAACAGCTTATTTCAAAACCAACCTCAGTGACGGCTGGTATTGAGGCACTGCAATCCACAGCTCTCTCTAATACATGCACACTTGGGTGGTCCGTGTGTGTCTGTCCGCACATGTGTGTGTCCATCCGCGCATATGTCCATCTGCATGTGTCTGTCCGTGTGTGTGCATGTGTGGGGCGGGAGGTTAAAATCAGCCAGAAACTGCTGGCCAGCCTACGAGTGCCTCACAGCACTCAGTCTGCACCAGAGACTCACCCCTGGGCTCATGTTAATGGCTAGCAAGCCCTTGCTTGTGCCTCTCTTCACCTTTAACCCCAGCTAAGATTGGCTAACTCAGCAGGGACTGAAAGTTAAACTAATACCCTCTGGATCTGTCTGGTTCAGAACTATAGAGGGCAGTGGGATTTACAGATAGAAACTCGAATCTCCATTCACAGCTCCTTTCCTCAGAAGCCACTGATTCCCTGAACTGTGGCTAATTTGGATTCATCCTGAGAGGGAGGGACTGGGAGATAACTGGACTGTGTCTAATGTTGTCCCAGTCTGAGCAAGCTTGGGATCAAATCCTGATCCAGACAGCTCAGTATCATAGATTTAGCCAGTTGGTTGCATTGCATGAATTGGGGGTTTGGACACTAAGTGACCAGCATTCTGTCCAAAGACACAGCAAAATGTAAAGACAAAAATATCTACTTAGTCCCTCACCTCTGCCTAAACTGTAACTAGCACATGGCATGAGGCAGCATTTCTCCCCTTCTGAAAGTAAGTGCCAAATATTAACCCTGGTCATCATGATATCACTCCGAAAAAGGGAGATTCTTGGAACCTCAAAGACACTCACATAACAACATGACCCTACCCAACCCTCCAATCAGAGATGTTCCGACAAATGTTGCTGCAGTGTTCCCAACATTTAGGAAATAAATTGAAGATGATTCCAATCCCACAACTGGATCATTTGAGCATGACTGCAGACTTAGCAAAATGGCCAGAATCAATCCCCCAGCAAAGATGCCCACCCCTGTGTTCCACAACAATGTAGGAACCCCAATCCTCATTTACTTAAGCCACTCCTCCTATTAAAGGTCACTTTCTTTGCTCAAACTGCGTTGCCAGTGCGTTGTCAAGGGTTTTCTTTGCCATTCAGGTCAGGAAAACGGGCTGAGATCACTTAATCATCTTACCGTCTATAAGACAGAGAAGCAAACAGCCAAAATGGGAATTGCAACTTCAAGTCCAGAGTTTTAGGTTTGTTTATTCAGCAAATATGAAGTCAGTTTTGAAGGAAGCAACTGAGGTTTGATTTGGGAGTGGGGATGGGAGGAGGGCCCCCTCTCTCAATCATTTCCTGAGGTCAGACCCATTGGCAAAGCTTTGGCAGGCTCGAGCGGGAAGGGAAGAGAAATGCTTCAAAGTAAAAGGAGAGAAATGGAGGGAGGGACAGTGAAGTATACGGCGAGAGACAGATAGATGTGTGAAAAAACTAATGAAGCTGTGTTTGAGCAGATGAAAAGGAGTTCAGAAAAAAAAACCCCTCCACCGGCCGCCACTGTATTGCCGGAGGGGAATCACCCCAGAGGTGCATCCCCATGTGCATTCTGATTAAACCAGCAGTTCTGAAGCTTCTCATAGACCAGTTACAAAAGGACCTCTCGAAGAGGTCAACACTCACCAGTCTGAGATGAGCTGGGACTGCTACACGATGGAGGGGAGAGGTATTTAAAAGGTGCTTCTGAAGGCTGGGTCTTCTGTTTTACGGAATGGATCATTTCTATCAGGGTCTCCTTTTCTGTGTGTGTGAGAGAGAGAGGGAAAGAAGCGCCAATAAATATTAGGGTGAACACTGAGCTTTAAACAAACCCCAACAGCGAATTGAGACTGTGTGACAGAGCCAGGCGCATTGGTATTTAGCTGTGGGACTGTAGCCAAGTGTGGGTTAATTCCGACTCAGCATGAAGCTGTTATCCAAGTCTGACTGAGGTCTATTAAAAGTGGAAGCTGACCAATAATGGCTGGAGACCAAATGGGTGATTTTAATATCTACATACCCATTTACTGTATATGTGGAAAAGAAAACTCACATAAATTGACAAGGTGTGGTTAATAACTTTTGACTTTAGTTGGAATATTCTTTTAAGATTTTAATGAACCTTTCACATACTATGCTCTTCATATTATCAAAATCAAAGTGCTTCAGTTGGTGGCAGGAAGCCCTCATGCTGGGGCCATGGGAGTACTTGCACCTCAGACTGGAGGGAGCAAAGATCAGTAATGTGGATAAACACCACGAACAGAGGAGTAACATGGGAAGGAACTGTCATGGCAGCCAGATAGGACTCAGCTGGTCTCTCGGCCACCTCTGAGTCTGAAAGGTGTGGATTCAACTCCCAGCATGAAGGCCTGAACACTAAATTTTGACCAATGCTCTACTGCGAGGCAGCTACACTACTGGAGGTGCTGCCCTTTGGCTAAGGCACTAAATCCTGTTCTCCCTCTTTTCCCTAAACCCTGCTTGTCCTCTGACACCTTCACTACACAGGGCCATAGCGTCTACAGTTCGGAAAAGGCCCTTCAGCCCATCGAATCTCTGCCGGTCAAAAACAACCACCTAATGACTCTCATCCCAATTTCCCGCATTTGATCATTTGCCTCATATGCCTTGGGTCAAATGATCTCTAAGACTGAGAGGGCTAAATGTGGATGGGATGGCAGAACAGACACTGGAATAGAAATAAAGAGAACCCCTCATTCTCAGGGAGAAAGGAGAAGGGCTGAGAGTCAGTGGGGATTGATACAGAAACAACAGAAACTCCAACCAGAGGCCCAGAGGCTGCTACTCTCTAGATAGTCAACTCCCCAGCACCCCCCACCTCAGCGAGAAACAGATGGACGGGGGAACAGACCTTTACCTTTTCTTTTCTCCGGGAGTATGTGAGCGAGGCTAAAAGACGTCAGGAATCTCTTCTTCTCGGCGAGGTCGGGAGTGCTGTTCATTTCGTCGGCGCTGTACTTGTTGGTGGGCAGGGGCCGCGGTGAGGGGGCCTGCCGCTTGGTTGAGACCGGAGGCGGTGAAGGACTCCGCTCCATCAACATCCGGCGCCTCTTGCGTCGTTTCTGCTTCAACAACTCCTCCCTCCGGGCCTGGGTGGTCAGGCTGAAGACTTGCAGGAAGTCCAGTTTCTAAAACCAATGGAAGAGAGGTCGAGATTAACTCAGCAGCTTCAACAGTAAAAGCAGGGCGAGATAGAATAGAATCCCTACTGTGTGGAAGCAGACCATTCAGCCCATTGATCGAGTCCACAGTGATCCTCCAAAGACCATCCCACACAGATCCACCCTCCCACCCTGTATCCCTGCAGTTCCCATGGCTAATCCACCTAGTGTGCACATGTCTGGACACAAGGGTAATGTTGCATGGCCAATCCACCCAAACTGCACACCTATGGAGGAAACTGGAGCACTTGGAGGAAACCCACACAGACACGGGAAGAATGTGCAAACTCCCCACAGACAGTTGCCGAAGGTGGAATCAATCCCGGTCCCTGGCGCTGTGAGGCAGCAGTGCTAACCACCGTGCCACCCAAGAGGGTGCCAGCACTTCAAAAGGAGGGAACTGCTCCTAACTTCTTGTTGTTCTCTATTCACAGTCTCGGCCATTACCTCATTGATAGAGAAACTGGGTAAGCACCTGAAGAGGTGAACATTTGGAGGGATAGGGAAAATCTTTTGACAACCTCCAAATATCTCAACATGCTTTAGAGACAATGAGGTATACTTTGAAATGTAGTAACAGTTATAATGAGAAACATGGCAACCAACTTACACGCAGCAAGTTCCCACAAACAACAACATGATACAGAATCATGGAGTCATTGAGGATGGAAACAGACCCTTCGGTCCAACCAGTCCATGCAGACCCCACTCCCAAACTAAACCAGTCCTACCTGCCTGCAATTGGCCCAGATCCCTCCAAACCTTTCCTATTCATGAACTTATCCAAATGTATTTTAAACATTGTAACTGTGCCCACATCCACCACTTCCTCCGGAAATTCATTCCACACATGAATCAGTGTAAAAAAACTTCCACCTCATCTCTAATGATCAGACTTTGTCCAAGACACCAGGGAAAGCTGAGCACATTAGCTTTTACTTTCCCTCAAGCCAGGCAAGTTCTCAGTTTAACATCTCATCCTAAAGTTGCCACAACACCCCCTGGGGACTGTAATGGAGTGTAAGATTTTGTGCTTAAGGCCTGGATTGGGATGGAGAACCTAGAATTCAGAGGAATGTGTGCTAGCAATGTAGCCACGCTGACCCACTAGGTAATAGCAGAACTGTGGAATAAAACTAACAGCACAGCCGTTAGAGATCAGCCACAGGCATGATAGATGATAGATTAAATGGCCTCTCATTGTAGTGTAAGATTCTGTGATGAGCTCCTCCAACCATACATCTTTCTGCCAATCCCCAGAGGAAAGAACAGTCAACATATCCATCTGAATGAACGACACAAGCCAGGAGTGTGGTGGAAGCACTCAAGAAGCTCAGCACCATGTGAACAAAGCAGGCCAATCTGCACCCCATTACACTGACCAATATTCACTCCCTCCAATCACGAACACACACTGTTAGCAGTGAGTACCAGCTGCAAGATGCACTGCAGTATCTTACCAAGGTTTCCTCTACAGCCCATTCCAAACCAAACTCCACCAACTAGAAGGACAAGGGCAGCAGACAAACGACATTTGATCCTGGAATTATATCGCCATTCCTTCTTTGCTACTGGGGCAAAATCCCGAAACTCCCTCCCTCACAGCACTGAGTGTCCGTATACCACAAGGACTGCAGTGGTTCAAGAAGTCAGGTCTTCCCAAGTGCAATTAGGGTTGGGTAATGAATGCTGAACTCCCTAGAAGTACCGACAAAGAACAAAGAACCTTATAGCACACAAACAGACCCTTCAGCCCTCCAGACCTGCACCGATCCAGATTCTCTATCTAAACCTGCTGCCTATTTTCTAAGGATCTGTATCCCTCTGCTCCCTGCCTATTCATGTATCTGTCTAGATACATCTTAAATAATGCTATCATTCCCACCTCCAGCACCTCTGTTGGCAATGCGTTCCAGACCCCCACCACCTTTGCGTAAAGAACTTTCCACGCATATCTCCCCTAAACCTTTCCCCCTCATTTTGAACTCGCGACCCCTAATAACTGAGTTCCACACATTGGGAAAAAGCTTCTTGTTATCCACCCTGTCAATATTGCTCATAATTTTGTAGATCTCAATCAAATCCCCCCTCAAGCTCCTTCTTTAGAATGAAAATAATCCTAATCTATTCAACCTCTCTTCATAGCTGGTGCCTTCCATACCAGGCAACATCCTGGTGAACCTCCTCTGCACCCTCTCCAAAGCATCCACATCCCTTGTTACCAGCACTGTATGCAGTATTCCAAATGCGGCCGAACCAAAGTCCTATACAACTGTAACATGACCTGCCAACTCTTGTACTCAATAGCCCATCCAATGAAGGAAAACATGCCGTATGCCTTTTTGACCACTTTACTGAACTGCGTTATCACCTTCGGGGAACAATGGACCTAAACAACCAGATCTCGATGTATACCAATTTTCCCCAGGACGTTTCCATTTACTGTATAGTTCGCTCTTGAATTGGATCTTCCAAAATGCCCGGATTGAACTCCATCTGCCATTTCTCTGCCCATCTCTCCAATCTATCTATATCCTGCCATATTCTCTGACAGTTCCCTTCACTGTTACTCCACCAATTCTGGTGTCATCTGCAAACTTGCTCATGAGGCAACTTACACCCTCCTCCAAATCATTTATATATATCACAAGCAGCAGTGGTCCCAGCACGGATCCCTGTGGACCACCACTGGTCACAGGTCTCCATTTTGCGAAACTTCCTTCCACTACTACTCTCTGTCTCCTGTTGCCCAGCCAGTTCTCTATCCATTTAGCTAGAACACCCTGGACCCCATGTGACTTCACCTTCTTCATCAGCCTACCATGGGGAACTTTATCAAATGCCTTACTAAAGTCCATGCTTCTGACATCTACAGCCTTTCCCCCATCAATCAACTTTGTCACCTTCTCAAAGAATTCTATTAGGTTTGTAAGACATGACCTTCCCCGCACAAAACCATGCTGCCCATTACTGATAAGCCCATTTTTTGCCAAATAGGAGTGGATCCTATCCCTCAGTATCTTCTCTAGCAGCTTCCTTAACACTAACGTCAGGCTCACCGGTCTATAATTACCTGGAGTACCCCTGCTACCCTTCTTAAACAAGGGGACAACATTAGCAATTCTCTAGTCCTCCGGGATCTCACCCTTGTTCAAGGATTCTGCAAATATGTGTTAAAGCCCCAGCTATTTCCTCTCTTGCTTCCCTCAGTAACTTGGGCTAGATCCCATCCGGACCTGGGGACTTGTCTACCTTAATGCTTTTTAGAATACCCAAAACGTCCTCTCTCCTTATGCTGACTTGACCTAGGGTACCCAAAGATCTATCTCTAACCTTAACATCCACCATGTCCCTCTCCTCGGTGAATACTGATGCAAAGTACTCATTAAGAATCTCACCCATTTCCTCTGACTCCATGCATAACTTTCTTCCTTTGTCCCTGAGTGGGTCAACCCTTTCTCTAGTTACCCTCTTGCTCCTTATATATAAAAAAGGGCTTTTGGGTTTTCCTTAACCTTGTTTGTTAAGGATATCTCCTGACCCCTTTTAGCCCTCTTAATTCCTCATTTCAGATTGGCCCTACATTCCTGATATTCTTCCAAAGCTTAGTCTGTCTTCAGTTGCCTAGACCTTATGTACGCATCCTTTTTCCTCTTAGCTCTTCTCACAATTTTACCCGTCATCCATGGTTCCCTAACCTTGCCATTTTGATCTCTCATTTTCACAGGAACATACCACTTCTGAACTCTAATCAACCTCTCTTCAAAAGCCTCTCACATATCGAATGTGGATTTCCCTTCAAACAGCTGCTCCCTATCTACATTCTCCAGCTCCTGCCGAATATTGGTACAGTTGGCCTTCCCCCAGTTAAGCACTCTTCCTTTAGGACCATTCTTGTCTTTGTCCATGAGTATTCTAAAACTTATGGAATTGTTATCATTATTCCTGAAGAAATACCGCTACTGAAACATCAACCACCTGGCTGGGCTCATTTCCCAACATCAGGTCCAGTATGGCCCCTTCCCGAGTTGGACTATTTACATACTGCTCTAGAAAACCTTCCTGGATGCTCCTTACAAATTCTGCTCCATCTAGACCTCTAACACTAAGTAAATCCCAGTCAATGTTGGGAAAATTAAAATCTCGTATCACCATTACCCTGTTGCTCCTACATCTTTCCATGATCTGTTTACACATTTGGAGCTTTATCTCACACTCAACATTGGGAGACCTGTAGTACAGCCCCAACATTGTTACCACACCCTTCCTACTTTTGAGCTCTGCCCATATTGGCCCACTTTGACATCCTCTCTGACCAGTAATGCAACTCCTCCACCCCTTTTACCTCCCACTCTATCCTGCCTGCAGCATTGATATCCTGGGATGTTTAGCTGTCAATCATGCCCATCCCTCAACCAAGTCTCAGTAATAGCAATAACATCATGCTCCTAGGTACTAATTCAAACCTTAAGTTCATCCACCTAACCTATTACACTTCTTGCATTAAAACAAATGCACCTCAAACCACCACTCCCTTTGCATTCATCATCTGCTCCCAGCCTCTTCTTCCACTTAGTCATGCAGACTTCATTATCTGCTTTAGTTACTGCTTCCTTACTGTCCTCTAACCTCATTTGGTTCCCAAGCCCTGCCACATTAATTTAAACCCTCCTCTACGTTGCATGTTTTCTTTATTCACTTGTAGGACAGGGGTGTTGCTAGTTGGGCTAGCTTTTACTGTTGGTCCCTAGTTGCCCTTGAGAAGGTGGTGGTGAGAAGTCTTCTTGAACTACTACTATAACTAGCAGCTCAGATGACTGATGCACTTCGTTATTCTGATTATAAGTTGTGAATGTATAGAACCATTTTAATAGTCCAGATGGTTAAACATTCACTCAGGAGACAAAGCTACAAAGAACTGGTTGTAAATCCAAAATCGGAGAGAGAGGACAGCAGGACAAGGGTTCAGGCTCAAGTCTCAAAATCTGATCCTCAAATACGAGGTTCTAATAATAAATTCAATTGGGAATTCATGCACAATATCTTTACTCAGAGAGTGGTCAGAATATGGAGCTGATTGCTACAGGGAGTGGCTTATCCAAGTAGAATTGATCAATACAGGGGAGGCTAGACAAAGACATGAGGGAGAATGGGTTGTTAGTTGAGACAAAGCAGAATGGGAGTCAGCTTCTGTGGCACGTAAATGGCTAATTTCTGTGCTGTGCATTCCATCTAATTTCTCGTATTTAAAAGCCTTAATTATTAAGGTATCAAAACATGACAAACAGGACAACAGACTCTCGGCATCAGCTTCGCATTTCCTGTGGTTCCGGACAGCCCACTCAAAAAATCAGGCTTGTTTCATTCAAAACCATGAGGGGTCTGGACACAGTGAACAGAGAAAAGCTGTTCCCACTCGACTGAAAAGCAGAGCACACACTCTGAAGGTAATTGGCAAAAACAGCAATGGTGACAGGAGGAGAAACTTTTCCACACAGTGTGGGGCCAGGACCTACTCAAGAGTGTGGTGGAGGAGGGGCAAATTGTGGCCTTTAAGTGGGATTTGGATTATTATCTAAAAAAGACTGTGTAGTGTTGCAGCAGGGGAATAGCACTGGGGTTTATTGTTCCTTCAGAGATCCTGCGCAGTCATTACAGGCTGAATGGCCTCCTTCTGAGCTGCAACCATTCTGTAATCAAGATGAGAGTCAATTCTACTGCGACGAGAAAAATCCTGGCAAGATGCCATCGAGCTGCAGAACCCCAGTTTCTAATCTACTTTGTGCATTGCTGAAAATATAGTTGAAGCAACAGGTGCCATTAGCTGCTTCATGCTGCTTTATGCAGTAGTCACACAAGTTCTATTCACCACCAACAGGATGCTGTAGTCAAGCCATAAAGACATTCTGCCCATTACAGAAACAAACAATATGGCTTGTGAATTTCAGCGCTGTTGTGAAGGGCGATACCGGCAGATCACATCAAACAGCATGTCGGCTGAGTACGCACTGACACTGCTCTTGGCAAATTCACAATAGTGTCCTACATTACATGTGTTTCTGTAACTAGACACACTTGCTGGATAATCCTTATAAGGTACAAGGTATTACACTGACAACCAATTTAGGATTGTCAGTTGTACCAATGCTGTGGCACACTTGTGGAGACTGGAAGCTGCATATATTAATACACAGGGCTATGTTCTTTGCAGACTGAAATGACATATCTACACACTGGCTGAACTGAACTCAATAAAATAGGTGACAGCCATCAACTGTTTCATTTCTCATGTATTGCCCCGATCCATTAGAGACAACCTGCCTGGCTTCAAATTTAAATAAAGCCTGGCAGTTAACTGTCAATCAGTATTAATGTGTATATTCGCCATGACAAAAATCTTCACTGATCATAGTTCACTTGCCAAACAATCAGCAGTCTTCCTTTGTATAGTATAAATGTTGTTGTCCATTTACTTTGGCATTCTTGCAAATTATCCTGATGGATGTGAGGCCAAAAGCTTTGATGAAACATGTCTTCTTCAGCAAGTTGTACACTCCCAAATAACAAATGTATTTTGTATAAGAGGACACGGCAAGGGAAGATGGCTGTAGTTTTCCCCTTCCTCACAGTCCTCTGTGTAACCAACAAATGTCTTCATCGCGATACACCTGCCCCACCCTTCCGTTTGTGTTTGATTCAACACTCCAGTGGCACTTCGGAAAGATTTCCTGATGTTGTCCATGCGATTACATCGAAATCATTGCACAGGGGAACAATGGATGACATCTGCTCATTTGAACCAAGGTCTCACCATTGCCATCAGGAGCAAAACTCTCGGTGTGGTGAGACAGAAATTCTCCAGCACCCAATACAACAGCACGTGACAACCCTCAGGCAGAAGGTTAGCTCATCCACTGAGCACAATGAACACTCCGGGAATATGCTGACGGTGTCACCAGACCAGACAGAAGAACATGAGGGTCCAAAGCTTTTGGCATTTGAACACTCAAAGGTGTTTACATTAAGCATTAGTTGATCATTCCTTTCTTGAGTCGCTTTTGCCACAGATTGATTAGAATTAGAATTAGCTCTATTGTCACATATACTCACGAGTCAAAAGTTTACAAATCGCCACTTATGGTGCCATCTTAGGTGCAAAGGTACCTAGGTACAGAACCTTAGGCACAAAGCAGAAAGATGAGGAAGCAAAAGTTAAAATGACAGTCATCACAGCCTATTTTGCTTTCAGTGTGTAGGCCTTTTTATTGGTGTCTTTGATCTTCTCAATATTTTCTCACCACCAGATTTGCTCAAAGCAGGCTCCAACTTGCCCTTGCCTGAGGAGGGAAGCATATCTTCTGACTGCCTCAGCTTGCTCTCACAGGCCAAACGAGCTCCTACTGTCCCATACAGCCCTACTCTACAGGAGAGGAGATACCACTCTGAATCCCAACCATTATCCTTCTGCCATTGAGGAAAACACAGACCACTTCCATTGGGATAAATCACGTTTTACCCAGCACCTGGACTGCCAGGGAATCGCATTAGAACCATTATCTGAAGCAATTTTGCAACCCATGTGGGTCAGTTGAAGCTCTTCATCTCAATCCCTATGTTGCTGATTTTAATCTGCTAAATCAGTGACTTAATGGGTATAGGAACTAATGATCCTGCTCAGTGATTTAATTGTAAACATCAGGGGACAGAACAAAGAAATGCACTGAAATGACGATGTGATTAAGTAGTGATTGATTGACACAGCACAAATTTCGATAGTTCTTACACTCAGGTATGGACGTTGCCATTTTGCACAGGCCCGTCAATGACTTAATCCCTCCACAAGTGCCTCGCCATCCCACTGGATCGCAGGCTCGATTGATTCCTCATCATCTTCAGCCAATACGATGTCTGGTTAGGCACAGTCACAGAAATGAAAAGGACTGCACAAACACTCCAAATCTGGTTTTGATGATCTACATCAGGCAGCCTGGGGTAGCCGGTGGTGAGAGTGGGTGGAGACAGCCCGGGGTCAGTCGCTAGTGAGAGTGAGTGGAGACGTGGGTCAGTCGGTGGTGAAAGTGGGTGGAGACAGGCTGGGGTCAGACAGTGGTGAGATAGGGTGGAGACAGGTTGAGTCAGTCAGTAGTGAGAGTGGGTGGAGACAGCTCGGGGTCAGACGGTGGTGAGAGTGGGTGGAGACAATGTGGGTCAGTCGGTGGTGAGAGTGGGTGGGGTCGCCCTGGGTCAGTTGGTGATGAGAGTGGGTGGAGATAGACCGGGGTCAGTTGGTGGTGAGAGTGGGTGGAGACAGGCCGGGATCAGACTGTGGTGAGAGTGGGTGGAGACAACCTGGGTCCGTCGGTGATGAGAGTGGGTGGAGATAGGCCGGGGTCAGTCGGTGGTGAGAGTGGGTGGAGACAGATCGGGATCAGACTGTGGTGAGAGTGGGTGGAGACAACCTGGGTCAGTCGGTGGTGAGAGTGGGTGGAGACAGGCCGGGGTCAGATGGTGGTGAGAGTGGGTGGAGACAGTCCGGGGTCAGACGGTGGTGAGAGTGGGTGAAGACAGGCCGGGGTCAGTCGGTGGTGAGAGTGGGTGGAGACAGGCCGGGATCAGACTGTGGTGAGAGTGGGTGGAGACAACCTGGGTCAGTCGGTGGTGAGAGTGGGTGGAGACAGGCCGGGGTCAGATGGTGGTGAGAGTGGGTGGAGACAGTCCGGGGTCAGACGGTGGTGAGAGTGGGTGGAGACTGGCCGGGGTCAGATGGTGGTGAGAGTGGGTGGAGACAGTCCGGGGTCAGACGGTGGTGACAGTGGGTGAAGACAGGCCGGGGTCAGACGGTGGTGAGAGTGGGTGGAGACAGGCCAGGGTCAGAGGGTGGTGAGAGTGGGTGGAGACAGGCCGGGGTCAGTCGGTGGTGAGAGTGGGTGGAGACAGGCCGGGGTCAGATGGTGGTGAGAGTGGGTGGAGACAGGCCAGGGTCGGATGGTGGTGAGAGTGGGTGGAGGCAGCCCGGGGTCAGACAGTGGTGAGAGTGGGTGGAGACAGCCCGGGGTCAGTCGGTGGTGAGAGTGGGTGGAGACAGGCCGGGGTCAGATGGTGGTGAGAGTGGGTAGAGACAGGCCGGGGTCAGACGGTGATGAGAGTGGGTGGAGACAGGCCAGGGTCATACGGTGGTGAGAGTAGCTGGAGGCAGCCCGGGGTCAGACAGTGATGAGAGTGGGTGGAGACAGGCCAGGGTCAGATGGTGGTGAGAGTGGGTGGAAACATCCCGGGGTCAGACGGTGATGAGAGTGAGTGGAGACAGACCGGGGTCAGACGGTGGTGAGAGTGGGTGGAGACTGGCCGGGGTCAGACGGTGGTGAGAGTGGGTGGAGACAGTCCGGGGTCAGACGGTGGTGAGAGTGGGTGAAGACAGGCCGGGGTCAGACGGTGGTGAGAGTGGGTGGAGACAGGCCGGGGTCAGAGGGTGGTGAGAGTGGGTGGAGACAGGCCGGGGTCAGACGGTGATGAGAGTGGGTGGAGACAGGCCGGGGTCAGACGGTGATGAGAGTGGGTGGAGACAGCCTGGGGTCAGACGGTGGTGAGAGTGGGTGGAGACAGGCCAGGGTCAGATGGTGGTGAGAGTGGGTGGAGACAACGTGGGTCAGTCGGTGTTGAGAGTGGGTGGAGACAACGTGGGTCAGTTGGTGGTGAGAGTGGGTGGAGACAGTCCGGGGTCAGACAGTGGTGAGCGTGGGTGGAGACAGGCCGGGGTCAGACGGTGATGAGAGTGGGTGGAGACAGGCCGGGGTCAGCTGGTGGTGAGCGTGGGTGGAGACAAGCCAGGTTCGGATGGTGGTGAGAGTGGGTGGAGGCAGCCCGGGGTCAGACAGTGGTGAGAGTGGGTGGAGGCAGCCCATGGTCAGACGGTGGTGAGAGTGGGTGGAGACAGGCCGGGGTCAGACGGTGGTGAGAGTGGGTGGAGACAGCCCGGGGTCAGAAGGTGGTGAGAGTGGGTGGAGACAGGCCAGGGTCAGAGGGTGATGAGTGGGTGGAGGCAGCCCGGGGTCAGATGGTGGTGAGAGTGGGTGGAGACAACGTGGGTCAGTCGGTGGTGAGAGTGGGTGGAGGCAGCCCGGGTTCAGACAGTGATGAGAGTGGGTGGAGACAGGCCGGGTCAGTCGGTGGTGAGAGTGGGTGGAGACAGGCCGGGGTCAGACGGTGGTGAGAGTGGGTGGAGACAGGCCGGGGTCAGACGGTGATGAGAGTGGGTGGAGACAGGCCTGGGTCAGACGGTGGTGAGAGTGGATGGAGACAGGCCGGGGTCAGACAGTGATGAGAGTGGGTGGAGACAGGCCGGGGTCAGACGGTGATGAGAGTGGGTGGAGACAGGCCAGGGTCAGACTGTGGTGAGAGTGGGTGGAGACAGGCCGGGGTCAGACGGTGATGAGAGTGGATGGAGACAACGTGGGTCAGACGGTGGTGAGAGTGGGTGGAGACAGGCCGGGGTCAGAGGGTGGTGAGAGTGGGTGGAGACAGGCCGGGGTCAGACGGTGATGAGAGTGGGTGGAGACAGGCCGGGGTCAGACGGTGATGAGAGTGGGTGGAGACAGCCTGGGGTCAGACGGTGGTGAGAGTGGGTGGAGACAGGCCAGGGTCAGATGGTGGTGAGAGTGGGTGGAGACAACGTGGGTCAGTCGGTGTTGAGAGTGGGTGGAGACAACGTGGGTCAGTTGGTGGTGAGAGTGGGTGGAGACAGTCCGGGGTCAGACAGTGGTGAGCGTGGGTGGAGACAGGCCGGGGTCAGACGGTGATGAGAGTGGGTGGAGACAGGCCGGGGTCAGCTGGTGGTGAGCGTGGGTGGAGACAAGCCAGGTTCGGATGGTGGTGAGAGTGGGTGGAGGCAGCCCGGGGTCAGACAGTGGTGAGAGTGGGTGGAGGCAGCCCATGGTCAGACGGTGGTGAGAGTGGGTGGAGACAGGCCGGGGTCAGACGGTGGTGAGAGTGGGTGGAGACAGCCCGGGGTCAGAAGGTGGTGAGAGTGGGTGGAGACAGGCCAGGGTCAGAGGGTGATGAGTGGGTGGAGGCAGCCCGGGGTCAGATGGTGGTGAGAGTGGGTGGAGACAACGTGGGTCAGTCGGTGGTGAGAGTGGGTGGAGGCAGCCCGGGTTCAGACAGTGATGAGAGTGGGTGGAGACAGGCCGGGTCAGTCGGTGGTGAGAGTGGGTGGAGACAGGCCGGGGTCAGACGGTGGTGAGAGTGGGTGGAGACAGGCCGGGGTCAGACGGTGATGAGAGTGGGTGGAGACAGGCCTGGGTCAGACGGTGGTGAGAGTGGATGGAGACAGGCCGGGGTCAGACAGTGATGAGAGTGGGTGGAGACAGGCCGGGGTCAGACGGTGATGAGAGTGGGTGGAGACAGGCCAGGGTCAGACTGTGGTGAGAGTGGGTGGAGACAGGCCGGGGTCAGACGGTGATGAGAGTGGATGGAGACAACGTGGGTCAGTCGGTGGTGAGAGTGGGTGGAGACAGGCCGGGGTCAGTCGGTGGTGAGAGTGGGTGGAGACAGGCCGGGGTCAGTCAGTGGTGAGCGTGGGTGGAGACAGGCCGGGGTCAGACGGTGATGAGAGTGGGTGGAGACAGGCTGGGGTCACACAGTGGTGAGAGTGGGTGGAGACAGGCCAGGGTCAGATGGTGGTGAGAGTGGGTGGAGACATGCCAGGGTCAGATCGTGGTGAGAGTGGGTGAAGGCGTCCCATGGTCAGTCAGTGAAAAGAGTGGGTGGAGACAGGCCGGGGTCAGACAGTGGTGAGCGTGGGTTGAGACATGCCAGGGTCATTCAATGGTGAGCGTGGGTGTAGACAGGCCGGGGTCAGACGGTGGTGAGAGTGGGTGGAGACAGGCCAGGGTCGGAGGGTGGTGAGAGTGGTTGGAGACAGGCCGGGGTCAGACGGTGGTGAGAGTGGGTGGAGACAGGCCGGGGTCAGATGGTGGTGAGAGTGGGTGGAGACAACCCGGGGTCAGACGGTGGCGAGAGTGGGTGGAGACAGGCCAGGGTCAGAGGGTGATGAGAGTGGGTGGAGACAGGCCAGGGTCAGATGGTGGTGAGAGAGGGTGGAGTCAGGCCGGGGTCAGTCAGTGGTGAGCGTGGGTGGAGACAGGCTGGGGTCACACGGTGGTGAGAGTGGGTGGAGACAGGCCAGGGTCAGAAGGTGGTGAGAGTGGGTGGAGACATGCCAGGGTCATTCAATGGTGAGCGTGGGTGGATACAGCCCGGGGTCAGTCAACGGTGAGCGTGGGTGTAGACAGGCCGGGGTCAGACGGTGGTGAGAGTGGGTGGAGACAGGCCGGGGTCAGAGGGTGGTGAGAGTGGGTGGAGACAGGCCAGGGTCAGATGGTGGTGAGAGTGGGTGGAGACAACCCGGGGTCAGACGGTGGCGAGAGTGGGTGGAGACAGGCCAGGGTCAGAGGGTGATGAGAGTGGGTGGAGACAGGCCAGGGTCAGATGGTGGTGAGAGTGGGTGGAGACAACGTGGGTCAGTCGGTGGTGAGAGTGGGTGGAGACAGGCCGGGGTCAGTCAATGGTGAGCGTGGGTGGAGACAGGCCGCGGTCAGACGGTGATGAGAGTGGGTGGAGACAGCCCGGGGTCAGACGGTGATGAGAGTGGGTGCAGACAGGCCAGGGTCAGACGGTGGTGAGAGTGGGTGGAGACAGGCCGGGGTCAGACAGTGGTGAGAGTGGGTGGATACAGCCCGGGGTCAGTCAGTGGTGAGAGTGGGTGGAGACAGGCCAGGGTCAGAGGGTGATGAGTGGGTGGAGACAGGCCAGGGTCAGACGGTGGTGAGAGTGGGTGGAGATAGGCCAGGGTCAGACGGTGGTGAGAGTGGGTGGATACAGCCCGGGGATGCTTATAGCTGCGGTGTTCAACTTTTAACCATGTTCCTTTGTTTCTCTGCTTTTTTACAAGAAGGACTATAATGTTTAACTTTTTAAGCTTATCTCTTAATTTTTCTGCTCTGTATCTAAGATTCTGTACCTAGATACCTTTGTACCTAAGATGGCCCTGTAAGTGACAACTTGTAAACCTTTCCCTGTATTGGTGATTTTTGAGAAGATTTGTAGCTCAGGTTGATGATAAGTATACAAGTTATCTCGCTGAGCTGGAAGGTTTGTTTTCAGACGTTTCGCCACCATACTAGGTAACATCATCAGTGAGAGTCTCTGATAAATCGCCGGTGGTATGTCCCACCTCTCTATAGGCCTTGGTTTCTTAAGGCGGATGATGTCATTTCCGGTTCTTTTTATTTCAAGGGAAGGGAGATAGTGTCTAAATCGATGTGTTTATGGATAGAGTTCTGGTCAGAATACCGTGCCTCGAAGAATTCTCATGCGTGTCTTTGTTTTGCCTGTCCTAGGATGTGTGTGCTGTCCCAGTCAAAATGGCGTCATTCTTTGTCTGTATGTATAAAAACTAGTGACAGTGGGTCCTGTCTTTTGGTGGCCAGTTGGTGTTCATGTATCCTGGTGGCAAGTTTCCTGCTAGTTTGTCCGATGTAGTGTTTTTTATAGTTCTTCTATGGTATCTTGTAAATGACGTTAGTTTTGCCAGTGGTTTTGCTGGAGGACTATTCAGGTTCATTAGTCACTGCTTAAGTGTGTTGGTCAGTTTGTGGTCTACCATGATGCCAAGGGGTCTGAGTAGCCTTTTCTGTCATTTCTGATATATCTTTGATGTAAGGTAATGTGGCTATAGTTTTTGGTTACATTATGTCTGCTTGTTTGGGTTTGTTAAACACTTGCAAGATATCATGGAAGAACTGTGCAAAAACACTACATCAGACAAACTAGCAGGAAACTTGCCACCAGGATATATGAACACCAACTGGCCACCAAAAGACAGGACCCACTATCATTAGTTTTTATACATACAGACAAAGAACGACACCATTTTGACTGAGACAGCACACACATCCTAGGACAGGCAAAACAAAGACACGCATGAGAATTCTTAGAGGCACGGCATTCTAACCAGAACTCTATCAATAAACACATCGATTTAGATCCTATCTACCTTCCCTTGAAATAAAAAGAACCGGAAATGACATCACCCGCCTTAAGAAACCAAGACCTATAGAGAGGCGGGACATACCACCAGCGCTGCACCAGAGACTCTCACTGATGATGTTACCTAGTATCGTGACGAAACATCTGAAAACAAATCTTCAAGCTCAGTGAGTTAACTTCCATACATACGTTTCCCTGTACTCATGTGAGTATATGTGACAACAAAGCTAATTCCAAAAAAGTCCCTCATAAAGGTGAAAAGACAGCACCAAACAGACCAAGAATATGTTGAAGGAATGATGACATCCTCCATATAAAACCATAAGACATGAAAGTTGAAGCAGGCCATTCAGCCCATTGAGTCTGTTCCACCATACAATGACATCATGGGCTGTCCTGATAATCCTTAACTCCACCTTCCAGCCTTTTCCCCCCAATCCTTGGTCCACTTACTGATTAGAAATCTGTCTACCGAGCTTTGAACTTAATGACCCAGCCTCGACACTAAAGAATTCCACAGCTTTACAATGCTCTGAGAAGAAATTCCACCTCATCTCAGTCTTATTTAGTAATCCATTATTCTGTATTCTGGTCCTAGGCTCTTCCACGGGGGAAGCAATCTTTCCACATCTACCCGGTCAAGTCCAATGAGAATCTTGCCTGCTTCAGTAGGGTCGCCTCTCATTCTTCTAAACTCCACTGAGGACTAAAAGGAGAAAGTGAGGACCGTAGATGCTGGACAATCAGACTTGAAAAGTGTGGCGCTAGAAAAACACAGCAGGTCAGGGAGCATCCAAGGAGCAGGAGAGTCAATGTTTCAAGCATCAGGGCAGAGACATGCGAAGTTAGGTGGTGGTAGAATTTTAAGGAAAGGCAAGATCCCATTACCTTTATGCTGTCTCTCCTCAGGAGCAGCTATCCATTTAGGCCCATCTCCTTGCCTTTACCCACTACAATTTAATTTTCTTTCCTCTCTAAGAGGGAATAGGTTGGGAAAATCTTCTCCTATTGACCAAAGTGTCTGAAACCTGAGGATCCACATTTAAGGTGATTGGCAAAACGGCAACATAAAGATTTTAATGCTGTGGGTGTTTTGGGTCTGGAATACACTTGCTGAGAACTTGAAGGAAGGAGATTAAATTAGGGACTTTAGGAGTGATTTGGATCATTATGTGAAAAAGAAAAGCATGGCAGGGCCGCTGGGAAATGATATCGAAGGTGGGTGAAGGCGAGTTGCAGTTATAGAGAACCAGCAGGGACATAATGAGCCAAAAATCCTCCTCCTGTGCTGTAATTATTCTATAATTCTATATATATCCACTTCCCTGAAAAAAAACTATTGATTTTGCTTCCGTCATCAACTCTGGCTTCTGCCCCTCTACATGAGAAAGCTCTTCTTATCTCTCTCTCTTTGTTCTTTTGATGGTGATCTACAATTTCAGTCTCTCCAGTTATTGACTCTCCCATCAAAGGAATTAGCTTTATCCTATTTGTCTCATCAAAAAAAATGATCACTTTAAACATGAAATCAAATCTCCCTGTGACTTTCTCTGCTGTATGCAAAGGGCCCAGTTTTTCACAAGTACCACTTTTAATTAATGTTTCTCATCTTGGCACTATCTTAGTCAATCACTTCTCCATCCTTTCCAAGGCTTCAATATTTTTATCAAACTTGATACCTGAAAAAGTGACACATTGTTCTAATTTCAGCTTAATTGATACACATTTAGCAATACCTCAAGGCTTTGCAGTTAATGTCCCTATTTATAACAGCTATAATCTCTTTACAGCTTCAACTTGTTCCTCCAATTTTCAAGATTTGCTAATCAGGATCTGTAAATTATTTTGCACCTCATTTACCAAGTAGTAAAATATCACATATCCTTTCATAACATTTCAGTGTCAATACTCTCTCTTTATTCGTACATCTTAACCGTAACCTTACCCTCAACTTACACTTTTTTGACATCACTATGTCATGATGGTGAGAACTGGGTTTTTTATCCAATTCCTTTGCTCTCTCGCCTGAAGGTGCTGGGGCAGAGTAGCACCACTTCCTATCTGTATGTCCGAACTTACAAATTACCACCTGGAATATGCGCAGGGATGGTCACTTCACAGAAGGGAAGAAACTTGAGGAATCATACTGCACAGGAGGATGCCTTTTGGTCCATTGTGATAAAAAGATCCACTCAATTTGTCCCAGACTCCAGCCCTACCCTCACAATCCAGCAAATCTTCCCTTTCCGAGTATTCACCAACTCCCTTTTGAGCTTTACAAGTGAATTTGTGTATCCCACCCTTCAGGCAGTGGTTTCCAGTCTGCAAAAACTTAAATAAAACTAAGTTCTCATCTCCTGTCTGGTTCATTTGGCAGTTATCATAACTCCATATCCTCTGGTCGTGGTGAAACCAAGACATATTTGACTGAAACTGCTAGTAATTTACATGTTAAAAATGGCTTTCCCTTAACTTCAGTGTGTGTTTAACAGAATTATTGTCACTTGACATGAAGTAATGAAAAGAATAGGTTTCTTTTCCTTTTACCTTTTTTCAATGAACCCATCTGGCTTGTTTTTATCTCTATCTAGCTTGACTTTGCTCTTTCAACATCTATGACTGGGTCATACCTGAACTGCGACTACCAACTCCACTGAATGGTTGGAACCATGAAATTAATTAATTTGCCTCACTTTGCTCCACTGACAGATTGTGCAATATTGGCAGACTTCCAATTTCTTTTTGACTCACACTTTCAGCTGGAGGAGCAATTGGATGATAGGAGCAAAAAAAAACCAAATTCCTGGAAACTCTCAGCATTAGAAATAAGATGGATGAGCTTGAGGTTCTTTTGGAAATTGGCAGATACGATATTGTGGGGATAACTGAGACGTGGCTTCAAGTGGACAGGGCCTGGGAAATGAATATTCAAGGCTACACGTGCTATCGTAAGGACAGACTGACGGGCAGAGGGGGTGGGGTGGCCATGTTGGTAAGGGATGATATTCAGTCCCTTGCATGGGGGGACCTAGAATCAGGGGATGTAGAGTCAGTGTGGATAGAACTGAGAAATACTAAGGGTAAAAAGACCCTCTTGGGAGTTATCTACAGGCCCCCAAACAGTAGTCTGGATGTCGGATGTAAGTTAAATCAGGAGTTGAAATTGGCCTATCGCAAAGATGTTACTACAGTTGTTATGAGGGATTTCAACATGCAGGTAGACTGGGAGAATCTGGATGGTATTGGACCTCAAGAAAGAGACTTTGTGTAGTGCTTCAGAGATAGATTCTTAGAACAGCTGGAGCCGACCAGGGAGAAGGCAATTCTGGATCTGGTATTGTGCAATGAACCAGAATTGGTCAGGGACCTCGAAGTGAAAAAGGAGCCATTGGGAAGTAGTGACCATAATACAATAAGCTTCAATCTGCAATTTGAGAGGCAGAGGGTACAATCGGAAATGACAATTTTTCAGTTGAATAAAGGGAACTGTGGAGCTATGAGGGAGGAGCTGGCCAAAGTTCAATGGTGCAATACCTTAGCAGGGATGACAGTGGAGGAACAATGGCAGATATTTCTGGGTATAATGCAGAAGATGCAGGATCAGTTCATTCCAAAAAGGAAGAAAGATCCTAGGAGGAGGCATGGGTGGCCGTGGCTGACAAGGGAAATTAAGAAACATATAAAGTTAAAGGAGAAAAAGTATAACATAGCAAAGATAAGTGGGAAAACGGAGGACTGAGATTAGATTCCCTACAGTGTGGATACAGGCCCTTCGGCCCAACCAGCCCACACCGACCCTCCGAAGAGTAACCCACCCAGACACTATGGGGCAATTTAGCTTGGCCAATTCACCTAACCTGCACATCTTTGGACTGTGGGACGAAACCAGAGCACCCAGAGGAAACCCACGCAGACACAGGGAAAATGTGCAAACTCCACACAGACAGTCACCCGAGGCTGGAATCGAACCTGGGACCCTGGTGCTGTGAGGCAGCAGTGCTAACAACTGAGCCACTGTGCTGCCCTTAAGCTTTTAAAGAACAACAGAGGATTACTAAGAAGGAAATACGCAAAGAAAAAATGAGGTATGAAGGTAAACTGGCCAATAATATAAAGGAGGATAGTAAAAGTTTTTTTAGGTATGTAAAAGGCAAAAAAATGGTTAAGACTAAAATTGGGCCCTTGAAGACAGAAACAGGGGAATATATTACGGGGAACAAAGAATGGCAGAAGAATTGAATTGGTACTTCAGATCTGTGTTCACTGGGAAGACACAAGCAATCTCCCTGAGGTAACAGGTGGGAGAGAGAAAGCAGGAAATTATAGACCAGTTAGTCTGACCTCAGTGGTGGGAAAGATGCTGGAGTCTATTATAAAGGATGAAATTACAACACATCTGGGTAGTAGTAACAGGATAGGTCAGAGTCAGCATGGATTTATGAAGGGGAAATCATGCTTGACTAATCTTCTGGAATTTTTTGAGGATGTAACTCTGAAGATGGACGAGGGAGATCCAGTAAATGTAGTGCACCTGGACTTTCAGAAAGCTTTTGATAAAGTCCCACATAGGAGGTTAGTGAGCAAAATTAGGGCGCATGGTATTGGGGGCAAAGTACTAACTTGGATTGAGAGTTGGTTGGCTGACAGGAAACAAAGAGTAGTGATAAACGGCTCCATTTCGGAATGGCAGGCAGTGACCAGTGGGGTACCGCAGGGATCAGTACTGGGACCGCAGCTTTTTACAATATATGTTAATGATATAGAAGATGGTATTAGTAATAACATTAGCAAATTTGCTGATGATACTAAGCTGGGTGGCAGGGTCAAATGTGATGAGGATGTTAGGAGATTACAGGGTGACCTGGACAAGTTAGATGAGTGGTCAGATGCATGGCAGATGCAGTTTAATGTGGATAAATGTATGGTTATCCACTTTGGTGGCAAGAACAGGAAGGCAGATTAGGTAAAGGGGCAGTAAAGGGGCAATTTAGGTAAATGGGCAGTATAGAGAGATCTGGGTGTTCTTGTACACCAGTCAATGAAGGTAAGCATGCAGGTACAGCAGGTAGTGAAGAAGGCTAATAGCATGCTGGCCTTCATAACAAGAGGGATTGAGTATAGAAGCAAAGAGGTTCTTCTGCAGCTGTACAGGGCCCTGGTGAGACCACACCTGGAGTACTGTGTGCAATTCTGGTCTCCAAATTTGAGGAAAGACATTCTGGCTATTGAGGGAGGGCAGCATAGGTTCACGAGGTCAATTCCTGGAATGGCGGGATTACCTTACACTGAAAGACTGGAGCGACTGGGCTTGTATACCCTTGAGTTTAGAAGACTGAGAGGGGATCTGATTGAGACATATAAGATTATTAAAGGATTGGACACTCTGGAGGCAGGAAACATGTTTCCGCTGATGGGTGAGTGCCGAACCAGAGGACACAGCTTAAAAATACGGGGTAGACCATTTAGGACAGAGATGAGGAGAAACTTCTTCACCCAGAGAGTGGTGGCTGTGTGGAATGCTCTGCCCCAGAGGGCAGTGGAGGCCCAGTCTCTGGATTCATTTAAGAAAGAATTGGATAGAGCTCTCAAGGATTGTGGAATCAAGGGTTATGGAGATAAAGCAGGAACAGGATACTGATTAAAGATGATCAACCATGACCATATTGAATGGTGGTGCAGGCTTGAAGGGCAGAATGACCTATCCTGCACCTATTGTCTATTGTCATTGGGGCGGCACGGTGGCTCAGTGGTTAGCACTGCTGCCTCACAGCACCAGGGACCCAGGTTCAATTCCAGCCTTGGGCGTCTGTGTGGAGTTTGCACATTCTCCCCGTGTCTGCGCGGGTTTCTTCCGGGTGCTCCGGTTTCCTCCCACAGTCCAAAGATGTGCAGGTCAGGTGAATTGGTCATGCAAATTGCCCATAGAGTTAGGTGCATTAGTTAGGGGGAATGGGTCTGGGTGGGTTACTCTTCGGAGGATCGGTGTGGACTAGATGGGCCGAAGGGCCTGTTTCCACACTATAGGGAATCTAATCAAATCTAATATGTGGAGAGAAGCAGAGTTCACCTTTCAGGTCCAGTAACCCTTCCTCTGAACCATGTGCTCTCCCTTTGAGATTTCTACAGCCCTGGGAGGGTTGGGATATCCACTATGCTGTGAGCAAAGGAGTTCCAGGATTTTGACACAGTGACGCAGAAGGAATGGCTGAGGAACTGGAAGCTGTGGAACTGCAGCATCACCACTGGTGGGAGGATGTAATGACAGCGTGACAATTTACACAGGAGATGATTATTATAAATGTGGAAGAGTGTGCCAGTGCTGGAGATTCAGTGTTTTACCTGGAAATAGCTGGGTCAAAAACATGAGGATTCCCCTGAATCCGAGCAAATCTGAATCTGTCAAATTATTTTATACTATCTTAACATTGTAATTTTCCAAATGACTACTGAGTTCCTATCACTATTCCTGGTCACTTTGCAAATTTAACTCAGCATTAAGTAGTCCCATTGTAACTGAAGAGTGAATGGTGGTCATTTTAAATGATCACAGTTTGGGTAGCGTTGCTTCTTTCTGTTTACGGCTCATTGCTCCACTCTGTTCTGCTTGCTGTATAACGACTGTGCAATTTGCTTTAGTTTCTTACAGGGCTACATCTGTTTTAATGGACTGCAAGATAAACTGCTCAGCGTACAACTCATTCAAAGCAAGCTGTGGGGAACAGGCATCTCCTTAATTGCACCAAATTAAAAACAGTCACAGAAAAGCTGTTTTTGTTTTGTCGCTGGGAATGAAATGCAAAAAGCTGCTGTGCAGGTACTCTCGGAGTTTGTAATCCATCACTGTGGTAGGGCCCAAGCTGAAAAATCATTACCTTGTCTGGATAATTTATTAAAACACAGCTTTGAGATTCCTGCTGGTTGAGGTGATGAATGTGCTAGACTTAGCCCAACAGACCAGGGAGCTTTTAGCCCAGGCTGACCACGAAGGTGTTGGTGTCCTACTCTAAGGGCCGAGGAGAATCAGACAGTGATCAGCTCTTAACATATGTATGTGCGTGTGTGTGTGTGTCTGTGTGTGTGTGTGTGTATGTGTGCACATGCCCATCCACTGACACTGGGTGAGGATCAGTACCAGCTGAGCCAAACAGCAATGCCTACATTTAAGTGAAGAATAGGAAGGTAATTCATTTTGTGAAGGATGGACATCGCCAATGGAAGACTCTTTCAGGCTACCCCATTGACCTGCAGCCTTTGCAAAGAATGGAACCAAATGTGTAAATCACTCTCCATCAGGTACACAATCTCTCCATTGTCATGTCCTCAGTTGAGTGATACATAGGTCTCAGGTTAAAGATTCAGAGGAAGTTGGGAGTTCTGACCACTGAACAGGGTAGAGGCCCACTGCACACCCTCGTATTTAGACATTCTCAGGCACTTGTGAACCAGCTTTAGGGAAATAGCTCCATTCCTTTGTTGATGCCTTGGGAAAGTAAAACACCATTGAAGCAAGCTCTGACAAAAAAACCTGGAGTGGAGGCCAAAGGGCATGCTGATGGCAAAACACTTCACCTCTTCGGCAAATCCTGCAGCCGTGCCAGTGCCAAAAACCATTCTATACATTTCTGTGGATCCAACAGGAAAGGGCACAGTCCAGGAACTCCATACACTTTGTGGCTGAGAAGGAAACTTCAGCTTTACTGAGCATAGGAGTTGACCAGCATGGTGCAAACCATCATGCTGCTAGAATAGAGTCACAGTGATGTACACCACGGAGACAGACCCTTTGGTCCAACCCATCCAGGCTGATCAGATATCCTCAATAGATCTAGTCCCATTTGCCAGCATTTGGTCCATATCCCTCTAAACCCTTCCATTTACCATCTAGAAGTCTTTTAAATGTTGTAATTGCGCCAGCCTCCACCACTTCCTCTGGCAGTTCATTCCACACATGCACCACCATCTGCATGAAAAAGTTGCCCCTTAGGTCCCTTTTAAAGTTTTTCCCTCACAGCTTATGCCCTTTAGTTTTGGACTCCCTCACCTTGGAGAAAAGACATTGTCTATTTCCTCTATCCATGCCCCTCATGATTTTATAAATCTCTATAAGATCACCCCTCAGCCTCCGACGCTCCAGCGAAAACAGCCCCAGCCTATTAAACCTCTCCCTGTAGCTCAAACCCTGGCAACATTCTTGTAAATCTTTTCTGAACGCTTTCAAGTTTCACAACATTGTTCCTACAGCAGGGAGACCAGAACTGCACACAATGCTCCAAAAGTGGCCTAACCAATGTCCTGCACAGCCGCAACATGATCTCCCAACACCTGTACTCAATGCACTGACCAATAATAGAAAGCATATCAAACGCTTTCTTTACTATCCTTTCTACCTTGACTCCCCTTTCATGGAAATATGAACCTGCACTCCAAGGTCTCTTTGCTCAGCAAAACTCCCTAGGACCTTCCCATTAAGTATATAAGTCCTGCTCTGATTTGCTTTTCCAAAATGGAGCACCTCATATTTATTTAAATTAAACTCCATCTGGCACTCCCCGGCCCATTAGCCCATCTGATCAAAATTACATTGCATTCTGAGTAACCTTCGCTGTCCAAATAACGAAACCCGGTATAGTTAGTAAGTTTGCAGATGACACCTCCTATGTTTCTATCCAAATCATTTATGTAAGTGATGAAAAGTAGTGGACCCAGCATCAATCCTTGTGACACATTGCTGGACACAGACCTCCAGTCTGAAAACCAACCCTCCACTACTACCCTCTGTCTTCTACCTTTGAACCAGTTCTGTATCCAAATGGCTAGTTCTCTCTCTATTCCATGAGATCTAACCTTGCTGACCAGTCTACCATGAGGAACCTTGTTGAATGCCTTACTGATATCCATAAAGATTACATCCACCGCTCTGCCCTCATCAATCCTCTTTGTTACTTCTTCTAAAAAGTTAATCAAGTTTTTGAGACCCGATTTCCCACACACAAAGCCATGTTGACTATCCCGATTCAGTCCTTGCCTTTCCAAATGACCATCAGGATTCCCTCCAACAACCTGTCCACCACTGATTTCAGGCTCACCGGTCTATAGCTCCCTGACTGTTCCTCTCACCTTTTAACCTTTTATAAATAGTAGCACCACACTGGCCATTCTCCAGTTCTTCCAGCACCTCACCTGTAGCTATCAATGATACAAGAAGCCAGTTCACCACCACCTTCTCAGGGGCAACTAGGGACAGGCAATAAATGCTGGCCAGCCAGCAATGCCCACATCCACAAACTGAATAAAATAAATATCTCAGTAAAAGGCCCAGCAATCACTTCCCTATCTTCCCACAGAGTTCTAGGGTACACCTGATCAGGTCCTGGGGATTTATCCACCTTTACTCGTTTTATGACATCCAGCACCTCCTCCTCTGTAATAGATGTTGTTCTTTATTTCCCCACATTCTCTGTCTTCCATATCCTTCTCCACAGTTAACACTGATGCAAAGTACTCATTCAATATTATCCCCCATCCCCTTCGGTTCCATACACTGGCAACCTTGCTCATCTTTAATAGGCCCTATTCTGTCTTTCATCACCGTTTTGTCCTTAACGTATTTATAAAATCCCTTTGGATTCTCCTTAACTCTATTTGCCAAAGCTATCACGTGTCCCCTTTTGCCCTCCTGATTTCCCTCTTAAGTATACTCCTACTGCCTTTGAACCCTTCTAAGGATTCACTTGATCTCTGCTGTCTGCTGAAGAAGGGCTTATGCCCGAAACGTTGATTCTCCTTCTCCTTGGATGTTGCCTGACCTGCTGCGCTTTTCCAGCAACACATTTTTAAGCTCTGCTGTCTATACCTGACATATGAGTTCCTGATGAAGGGCTTTTGCCTGAAACGTCGATTTTACTGCTCCTCGGATGCTGCCTAAACTGCTGTGCCTTTCCAGCACCACTCTAATCTAGACTCTGTTTTCCAGCATCTGCAGTCATTGTTTTTACCTATACCTGACATATACTGTACTTCCTTTTTTTAAAACAAAACCTCAATTTCTCTCGTCATCCAGCATTCCCTAAACCACCCGTCTTACCTTTAACCCTAACAAGAACACACTGTCTCTGGACTCATATTATTGCATTTTTGAAGACTTCCCATTTTCCAGCCATCCCTTTACCTGCGAACATCCATCCCCAATCAACTTTTGAAAGTTCATGCCTACTACTATCAAAATTAGCCTTCCTTCAATTAAGAACTTTAACTTTTTGATCTGGTTTATCCTTTTCCATCACTATTTTAAAACTCATAGAATTATTGTCGCTGGCCCCAAAGGGCTTCCCCACTGACACCTCAGTCACCTGCCCTGCCTTAGGTCCCAACAGTAGGTCAAGGTTTGTACCTTCTCTAGTAGGTACATCCACATACAGAATCAGAAACTTTTCTTGTACACCTTAACAAATTCCTCTCCATCCAAGCCCTTAACAGAATGGCAGTCTCAAACTATGTTTGGAAAGTTAAAATCCCCTACCATAACCACTCTATTATTCTTACAGATAACTGAGATCTCCTTACAAATTTGTTTCTCAGTTTCCCGCTGACTATTGGGGATCTATAGTACAATCCCAATAAGGTGATCATCCCTCTCTTATTTCTCAGTTCCACCCAAATAACTTTCTGGACATTTTGGGAGAACATGATGGAGGAAGATTAGAGTCTGAATTGGATGGATTCATGGGTCTGTTAGCACTGATGGACACAGTGATGGCTTTGCAGCAGACAGAGGACTCACAGCCTCTGAGTTAGAAAATAACTTTGGGATTTAGACAAAACTCTTCAGAAGGAAGAAGATAATTTTACAAGTAAATCACTGAAACTCTGCTCTTTGAGAAGCAAATGAGTTGCGATTTAGTTGTCAAATGCTGAAACAACCAACCTGAAAATTCTCTGAGACACTGTGAATATTAAATATGTCTAGATATTTTTTTCTCTTGCCATTGTTTGCTGCTTTCAGATTATCGGTATTTTCTGTGTGAAAACTACCTCTCATCGAGCCAAGATGCCTCATGAACTCCTTAGCATCTTTACAAATAGCCATCACCTTCAGCTTAATCCACAGTAATCCCAATGTCTTGACTAACAAATCCTTCTTCACCCTGTGTTGTACATCTAAGCAGTTGGATGTCCTGTCTCAAATGCACTCATTTTTTTGGAAAATTCAAAAATAAGCAAGGGAGTTCAGAGGGAACATGTTTTTACAGAAAGAAGGAAGGGGGAGAATGGCAAATTAATGATGTGGTGAGGAATGCAAAGAGAAGGGAAAAGGAGGCTTCTAAGTCTATTAGATTCTCATTATCGTTCCACAGCCTATTTTTAGACTGCCACAATGGAGAAGTGTTAACATACCTCAGATGAATCGTCAAGTTTCAGAGGTGGCTGTTCAGCGACTCGCCGGAGATGTGCTCGAACTTCCTCTTCATCACTTTCATCATACGAGTCATCAAAGTCATAGTAATAACCTAATTAGAAACAGTGGAAGCAAAGCAACAGAATAACTGACAAAGCAGCCTGACAGTGTGCAAATATGTTCTGCTGTGTCAGCACATTCATCCTGAGCTGAACTGCCCAATTAGTTCATTTCAATCCTTCAATTAACTAACTACATCCAAGTGCGTGTACACACACAGGCACGCACACACATACCACACCCCCACAGACACATACACACACACAAACAGATACGCACGCACACTCTAAGCTCCAGCACAGTGTCTTCTAAATATAGTCTGCTGAATCAAATATCACAAGTGAAAGTGGGACCACAGAAACAGGAGTAGGCCAATCAATCCCTCAAGCCTGTTTCACCATTTAATCCGATTGTGGCTAATCAAACTCTTCAATGTCTTTCACCCACACCATCCCCATAATCCTATATGCCATCGATAATCAAAGAGTTATCAATATCTACTTTAAATCCACTAAAAGACAGAGATTCCACAGTCATATAGCACAGAAACAGACTCTTCGGCCAACCAGTCCATGCCCACCATAATCCCAAACTAAACTAGTCCGACCTGCCTGCATTTGGCCCATATCCCTCCAAACATTTCCTATTCATGTACTTACTTACCTAAATGTCCTGTAAATATTGTGAAGGTACCTGCATCCACTGCTTCCTCTGGAATTTCATTCTACACACAAACCACTCTCTGTGTAAAACAAATTGCCTCTCACCTTAAAAATATGTCCATGGTCTTGACATCCCCACCCTAGGGAAAAGACACCTGCTATTTGCCTTATCTCATTCCCTCATGACTTTACCAACCTGTAAAAGGTCATCTCTCAACCTCCCAATGAAAAAAAGTCCCAGTCTATCCAGCCCCTCCTTATAACTCAAATCCTCCATTCATGGTAACATCCTCTGCAGTTCTGAAAATTCACCAACCTTTAAGTAAAAGAAAGTCTCCTCATCTCTGTTCTATGTGGCATCTCCTTTATTTTTAAAATTGTGTCCCCGACAACGGGGGAACCCCCCTTACCTGCATCTATACCTTCCATCTCTTTAAGTATTCTATATGTTTCAATGAGATCTCCTCTCATTCTTCAAAACTCTCAAGAATACAGGTCCAATTTACCCAATCTCTCTTCACAGGACAGTCCCAACATCCTGGGAACAAGGTCTGTTGAAGCTTTGTTGCATTTTGCTATGGCAATAACATCTGCACTGAGGTAAGGAGACCAAAATTGCTCACAGTATTCCAAGTGCAGTCTAACCAAACTTCCATACAATTCAAGCAATACCTCATTGCTCCTGTACTCAAATCTTCTTGGGAATCCTGATTTCAAAGGTAGATTGTGTTAAGGAAATTGATTCTTTATCAGTGTGTAAGTGCTGGGGTGCTCAGGGGCAGGAGATCCAGGACTTCCCAAAGTGGGGCTGGCCACCCCAAACTGGGCCTTGAGATGAAATTCTGGGGTACCCAGCTGTGAGGCAAAAAGAGCAATCACGCAGCTCTGACCATGTGCTCCCGCCCTAACCTGTTCTCACACATCTCTTTCATACCCAGTTTTCATAGTTCTCACTCGACAATTGCCAATCCTTGAGTTAGGGTCACAATGGGAAAACAAACCTTTGGGAAGCACTGCTTTAGACTCTGTGAGCTGGATTCAGCCCAAGTGATTTCCACAGTAATCATTACATTCCTAATTCCAGATTTTTCTGGAATTCAAATTCCATCATCTTCTGTGGTGCGATTCGAACTCGGGTCATCAGAGCATTACCTGGATTAACAGTCTAATGAAAATGCCACTCCGGTATTGCTTCCCATTATATTTATATACTTACATTTTACTATTTTACATATCATACTCAGCATCTTCCAAAACTTCTGTTGCTTGATGCTCTGCATTGATCGGACATGTCGAGCATTAGGTTTAGTAGAACGTCATAGTCTCATTCCTTAGCTATATCAATACCATTCATAAAGCAAGCTGCCTAATGGTCGTTCCTGTACACATTATGTTAATATCATATCTGCATGATATTAAAACCTTAAAGTCACTCCAGTTTATCTGTTAATACACTAGCTTTTACTTTAATTAATTCATGGGAATGTAAGTATCACTGGCTCAGCCAGATTTATTGCCCATCCTTAAACTGTCCAGAGCACAGGGATCACATGTAGGCCAGATCACATAATGATGACAGATCACCTTCCCTAAAGGACATTAGTGAATCCAATGGACTTTTACAACTGACATAGGTTATGTGGTCACCATTAGGCAAGCTTTTTAATTATAATCAGTTCTTAGGAAGGGTCACTGGACCTGGAATGTTAACTCTGATTTCTCTCCACAGAACATTTGCCTTGGTCTCTGGATTGCTAGCTCAGGGATGTAATTTATAACTTCACCTTCTGCCCCATTTTCTCCTGTTTTGGGCTTTTGTTTTGGTTTCTGGCTAAGTTAAAGCAGCCCCGGTGCGCAATTTTTTGTGTTTTTCTCTTTGGATTAAGCCACGGCTTTTGTTATTCTGGACAAGAGGGCCGCACAGTGGCTCAGCGGTTAGCACTGATCTGTTAAACAAGTCAAGGCAGAGAAAAATATTCTGACCCGAAATGTTAACTCTGCTTTCTCTCCACAGATGCTGCCAGACCTGCTGAGTTTTCCCAGCAATTTCTGCTTTTGGTTCCGATTTCGAGCACCTGCAGTAATTTTGGTTTTTCTCCTTTCAGAGAAAAATGTAGTTATTTATTCCACGGTGGCCAGAATAAGTCACCACAAAGTCCAGGTACCTCTGCTGGCTCAGAACCAAGGCACTACAATACCACAACAAAACGCTCAAACAATTAAATGTCCTGGGAGTCAGATAGCACAGAAGAGGCCCTTCCTCCCATGAGCTGTTCCACCTTTACTAACCCACTGTTCTCTGCCACCCAGGCTCACCTTTCTCTTTTGCCTCTTTCCGCTTCTTCTCTTCAAGGTCCAGCTTGCTTATCAGCCTCCTGTGGCGCTGTAGGAGTTCGTCATAGACATACATAGGCCCTGGGGCTCTCGGTAGGCTCAGGGGCTGTCTATAGGGGGAAGCTGACTTGTGCAATAAGCTCATGTCGCTGCACGGCCCGAGGAAGGGCATGGACATCCGCTGCTGGTTAAGGATGGACTGGGCAGATTTCTCCAGCTCCGCAAACGGAGGGCCGTAAGAGTGAGAGTGCGAGGCATGCTCCAGGGAGACTGGGCCCCGTGACGGCTGATACTTCTCAGGGCACTCTCGCCTCTTGGTGCTCTCCTCATGGCTGTGGATCTTCTCCATCTTGATTGGTGGGCCTGTCTGCCGGTGCATGTCGTAGTGGCCGGCATAGTTGTTCAGCACGTGGTGATCGTGGCTCTTCCGGGACTCAGCGTGATTATCCATCAGGGTCACTGGGTTCCAGAGGACGGCCGGGTTGGAATGGTGCTCCTTGTGCTGGGGTTTGGGGGAAATGAGTGGGGGCGGAGCTCCTAGTTGCTGGGGTTGCTCTCTGCCACACAGCTCATGGTGACCATGTCCAGATCTACAAAACACAGAACGACAACATCAACAAACAATGTCAGATTATATACACACAGGTTGAGGGCTTGCTCCTCTGGGTGGAATCCAAAATGTGCTCAAAATCTATTACGTTTCTGATTTCCTCAGATCTCACCAACGACCGCAGAGCCAAAACAGTAACACTTCTTCTCTCCATAAATGCTGCCTCACCCAATTAATATTTCCAGCACTTTTCTTTGTATTAAAGGGAGACACCTAGCAAAGAGGAAGGGCCCATGATTATTTTGTACATCATCTACAAGTTGCACACCAGCAACGCACCAAGACTCCTTCAACAGCACCTTCCACACCTGCCATCTTTCCCATCTGGAAGGACAAGGGCATCAGATACATGGGGTCACCACCACGTGCACGTTTCTCTCCAAGACACTCACCATTCTGGTTTGATATGTATCGCCGTTCCTTCATTGCAGCTAGGTCAAAACCCTGGAGGCTCCCTTCCTAACAGCACTATACGCACATCACATGGACAGCAGTGGTTCAAAAAGGCAACTCACCACCACCTTCTCTAGGGCAGCTAAATGTCTGCAGTAAATGCTGGTCACCTGATCAACACCATTCACTTCCCATGAACGAACGTTTTAAAAAAGGTCAGGAATGATGATGATACCTGAACATTGCCAGGTCATCAATTCAGCTGCAGTGGACAACACCAAAGAATATATCCTGCATTTGAATGGTGATCAGCTGCTGTTTTCTATCTCTCAATTAACACACAGAGAACTGAGCAAATGTTTCCCATGACACAAATTTTAAAGACACTTGCATCAAAAAAAACTGACAACTTGGTCAATGAGAAACCGGTTTCTCTTCTTGTGTTGAAGTACATGACTGGGCGTGTCATAAGACTTGGCAAATCCCCTGAAAAATGAACCCAGCAACAACTTTATCCAGTTGGGATGACTTGTGGAAATTAAAACTGGAAAAGAGGATTTGACAGGAAAGCTTTAAGAAACCAAAATGTTGAAATCTGTGTTGGAAAGGGAAGACTTTCTGCAGTTCTAACCCAACGTGAAATAACTATGGTACAGTGGCTTTGAAGATATCTTGACTCTCAAAGGGATATTATTACTGTCCATTATAATTGACTTACATAAATTAGATAATTATATAATCCCTACAGTGTGGAAACAGGTCCTTTGGCCCAACAAGTCCACACTGACTTCAGGAACCATTCCTGAGGAAGGGTTATACCCAAATTGTTGACTTCTCCACCTTCAGATGCCACCTGGCTTGCTGTGTTCTTCCAGCTTCCTGCTTGTCTACTTTGGATTCCAGCATCTGCAGTTTCTTTATGTCTCTATACAAATTTAAGTTGTCATTGGTGGGACACAAGCTCCACTTTAAGGCACCCCAAGCATGTTCGAACTTCCATTGCTCATTCCCACCACTATCCAGTCACTTACAACATATAAGTGAAGGCTGCGAGATACAGAGTGCCACTCCAGAGACTAGAGTACACTCCCAGTGCAGCACTGAAGGAGTGGAGCACTGTCAGAGCTGCTGACCTTGGATAGCAGGTTAAACTGAAACCCACTTGATCTCCCTGGTGGATGGAAATGATCCTTGTGCCACTATTCTGAAGAACAACAGGCAAGTTCTGCCAAGTGGCTATCCTTCAGCTGAAGTCACTAAAATAGTCCATCTGTGCCCTTTCAGTTTGCTGTTTGCAAGAGCTTAAATGCAATCAATGCTTTGGGATGGGCTGAGATTGTCACGACATTAAAAGAAGTCCTTTTTTTATAAAGGCTACATTTGATCACGTATTTGTGTTGGGGTGGCTGACTCCCAATGCAGTCACAGCAGGCACACCTATTGTGGGCTCCTTCTTCCTGCTAAACAATCAATGACCCAATACTGGCATGTCTAAGGACATTTGAACATCAGGTGCGATCTTGCTTGTGACTCCTAGTATAATAAACCAGCTTGCCATTTTGGCTCACATATTTGGAAGGACTAACAGGCAGAAAAGAGTGGGGATAAATGAATGCTATTCTGATTGGTGTGACAATGCTGCTCCTTTAACAAGATTATGCTATCCTTGGCTTTATCTTCAGAGAGGTCATAAAAGACACACACCGCAAAACGTCTGAGGTTGAAGGGTTTTAGGGTCAGTTTGATTATAACTAACAGATACTGCCTCAGTCAGAAGGCTTTCAAGTTAAAATAAACACAGTTGTACAATGAAAGGGGAGTGGCTAGTTCTCCCAGCTCAGCTTTTCTCTGGCTTGGTTTGGTTTTTAGCCTTAGGGTTGGAAAGAAAGCAGGTTCATGCTGGTACTCTCTCTCTCAGACTTCTCTCCTGGAAGAACCTATATTTGATTTTACCTTTATTGTCAAGGGATGTTTATGGGGATTTTTGCAAGTATTTGGAACTGCACCGTAAAGGTGGGATGAGCTGTTGGGTTTTCGGATAAGTTAAGGTTTTCGGTTTTCTGTTCTTTTTTGTTTGTGTTTCATTCGGTAATCTTGTAAATAAATTCTGTTTTGTTTAAAACTAAGTGGTTTGACCAGGGACATTTCTCCTGGAGTATCCAAGCTACATCTGTTTAAAGCAAGTAGTAAAGTTGGGGTTTGGGCTACCTTTTAAAAATGTTTTGAAGGGGTCTGGCCTGGTCTGTAATATTGGCAATCAGTATTCTAGTAGTGTGCTTCAGGGATCAGTGTGGGACTGCAATTATTCACAATTTATACAGATGTACATAGATAATTTGGAGTTAGAACCATGTGTAGTGTGTCAAAGTTTGCAGATGACACTAAGACAAAAGGCAGAGCAAAATGTGCAAAGGACTGCGATACCTTACAGATGAACATAGATACTTTAAGTAAGTGTGTAAAGGTGTGGCAGATGGAATACAATGTTAATAAATGTGAAGTCATCCATTTTGGTAGGAGTAACAGTAAAAAGGACTATTACTTAAATGGTAAAACGTTGCAGCATGCTGCTATGCAGAGGGACCTGGGTGTTCTTATGATGAATCACAGAAGGTTGGTCTGTAGGTACAAGGGGTAATTGGGAAGGCAAATGGAATTTTGTCCTTCATTGCTAAAGGGATTGAGTTTAAAAGCAGGGACGTTATGTTGCAGCTGTACAGGGTGCTGGTGAAGCCACACCTGGAAGACTGTGTACAGTTTTGGTCTCCTTACTACAGAAAGGATGTACTGGCACTAGATGGGGTGCAGAGGAGGTTCGCTAGGTTGATGCCGGAGTTGAGGGTGTTGGCTATGAGGTGAGACTGAGCTGACTGGGATTATGTTCACTGGAATTTCGAAGAATGAGGGGGGATCTTATAGAGACATATCAAATTATGAAGGGAACAGATAAGATAGACATAGAGAGGATGTTTTCACTGGCAGGTGAAACTAGGACAAGAGGGCATAGCTTCAAAATTAGGGGGAGCAGGTTTAGGACTGAATTGAGAAAGAATTTCTTCACCCAGTGGGTTGTGAATCAGTGGAATTCCCTGCCCAGTGAAGTAGTTGACACTACTTCAGTAAATGTTTTTAAAGCTAAGATAGATAATTTCTTGAACAATAAAGGAATTAAGGGTTATGATGAGAGGGCGGGTAAGTGGAGCTGAGGCCATGAAAAGATCAGCCATGATCTTATTGAATGGTGGTGTAGCCTCAAAGGGTCAGATGGCTGACTCCTGCTTCTAGTTCTTACGTTCTAAGGAATGCTTGGGTTAGACACCATAGCCTGTGTCCATGGGGCCAGCGACTGAGAGACACAGAATAATGGGGAATGGATATAGATGGACAACTTGAGGATTAAAAAAAAGGAGGGAAAGTTAGATTAAAAGTGATGTAAAATAAAGGGCAATCAGGGATGGGCAATAAACGGTGGTCTCACCAGTGATGCCCACATCCCATGAAAAGATTTTTTAAAAGTTTATTTAAATCATGGCAAGGCAACATGATGGTTCAGTGGTTAGCACTGCTGCCTCACAACACCAGGGACCCTGGTTCGACACCACCCTCGGGCAACTGTCTGTGTGGAGTTTGTACATTGTCCCCATGTCTGCGTGGGTTTCCTCCCACAGTCCAAAGACATGCAGGCTAATTGAATTAGCCATGGGAAATGCAGGGTTACAGGAATAAAGTAGGGGCTGGGTCTGGGTGGGATGCTGGTCAGAGGATCAATGTGGACTTGATGGGCTGAATGGCCTGCTTCCACACTGTCTGGATTTTATGAAGCACTGGAAGACAATCAAGAGCAGCTAAAGAGAACTGTTCACAATCAATCAGTCTGAAAGAAATAAAGATTGAAAGATGCTGTACACAGTTACCAAGATGCAACTCTATTTTGTGAGGAGGGCTGATACACCTAGCTTTCCTCTGCATTGTGTAAGCAGATTAGATTCATCAACTCAATTGCATCCAGTGTATATTATTCTTCCATCACCATTTAATGTAAGCAGACAGTTGCAAAAAGGCTTTTATTTTTGTTCTGAAGAATGCAATTATCAGCCAGCCTTAGATAGATGAAGCAGGATTATCACTCGCTTCCTGAACACGAGTTGGGTATTATTATTCTAATAATGAGAAATCACCTAAATGCCTCAAAAGCAGCTGAGAGAATTGGGGGGTGGGGGTGTAAACGGGTGGGCATTTGGGTTAGTCTGAAGCTTTGAATCACACATGTATCTCCTCCAAACACATATTGAGAATAAAGTGGGAATCATAGATCCCTGCCCCGATCACACCTGATTAGTCTGCTAAGCTGAGAGAGATAGTAAAATCCCCGACAATAATAAATCATCAGAGCAGGAGGCAGCCTGTGTGAGCAATGCTTAATCATCCGGCAATGGACTGAACAAACAGGCGTCAGAAATTTTTTTTCCCCACTGCAACCCCTGTGGCTTCAGGATGTGAATACAATTACCTTTTCAGTCTCGCTCATAGTTGTGTCAATACAGAGAGAGAGAGAGAGAGAGAGAGAGAGAGGAAGAGTGTAATTGTAATACAGCAGCTTGCAAATTATGGTGACCTCTGCTTTCCATAAAGTGTCATATAATTATCAGTGTGGTTATCTACATATAATTTGTCATCCAACATACTGTTAAAAACCCAATTTAACTGTAATCTCAGCCAGTGTATGGCTCTGCTCTATCGCCTGCTCTATGCATATGAGTCCATTATCCATGAGCACTGAATCGTTGGACTGTCATGGCACATCGACAGATCTTTTGAATATATGGCAGTCTTGGTAGGATTGGAATGTTTTAATTCGGCAATGAAGCAAGTCAAAGTGAGGATATTGCAACAATATGACGACAATATTGTCGGAAGCTTTTTGCCACTTGACTGACTTGCTCAGCATTTCACAAGCTAGGGGAGCCCCCAGCATTCGAACATAGTTCATCATGGACATGTCTATAACAACAACTTATGTTGTCTAGCACCTTTAATGTATTAAAATATTGCAGCATGCTTCACAGGATAATTAAGAAACTAAAGGTGAGATCTTGTCACACAAGGTGAAACGATCATTTGAAAGCAACAGGAGTGATGTTGTGAAACCTGATAGGGTGCAGAAAAGATTTACAAGGATATTACTGGGGTTGGAGGATTTGAGCCACAGGGAGAAGCTGAATAGGCTGGGGCTGGTTCCCCTGAAGCACTGGAGGCTGAGGGTGACCTTATAGAGGTTTATAAAATCATGAGGGACATGGATAGGGTGAATAGTAAAGGTCTTTTCCCCAGGGTGAGGGAGTTCAGAACTAAAAGGTATGGGTTTAAGGTGAGAGGGGAAAGATTTAAAAGGGACCTAAAGGGAAAATTTTTCACGTAGAGGATGGTGCGTGTATGGAATGAAATGCCAGAGGAAGTGACGGAGGCTGGTATAATTACAGCATTTAAAAGGCATCTGAATGGGTATATGAATTGGAAGTGGTAAGAGGGATATGTGCCAAATGACGGCAAATGGGACGAGATGAATTTATGATATCTGGTTGGGATGGACAAGATGGACAAAGAGTCTGTTTCCATGCTGTACATCTCTACGACTCTGCGTGTGAACATGGGGCGGCACGGTGGCTCAGTGGTTAGCACTGCTGCCTCACAGCGCCAGGGACCCAGGTTCAATTCCAGCCTCGGGTGACTGTCCTTGTGGAGTTTGCACATTCTCCTCGTGTCTGCGTGGGTTTCCTCCGGATGCTCCGGTTTCCTCCCACAGTCCAAAGATGTGCAGGCCAGGTGAATTGGCCATGCTAAATTGTTCATAGTGTTACGTGCATCATTCAGAGGGAAATGGGTCTGGGAGGGTTACTCTTTGAAGGGATGGTGTGGACTTGTTGGGTTGAAGGGCCTGTTTCCACACTGTAGGGAATCTAATCTAATGCACTTGGTGGGGGGGTAGCGAAGCAAAGGCTTACACTGTGAATTGTACGATCCTGCAAAGTACAGAACATCAGAGGGATGTGTGTGCACAGAACCCCAAAGGTAGCAGGGTAGGTATATCAGTTAGTTAAGGATATATGGATAGTTCCCTTTATTAGCAGAGGCACAGAATAAAAAAGCAAGAAGATAATGCTGGAACTGTATAAAACACTGGCTAGGCCAAAACTGGAATAGTGCATGCAGTTGTGGTCACTGCAATATACGTAGGATGTGATTACACTAGAGAGTGTGCAGAGAAGATTTGCCAGGATGTTGCCTAGGTTGGAGGGTCTGAGCTATGAGGTAAGGTTATGGAGGCTGGGGTTGATTTCTTTGGTTGAGGGGGGGATATGATAGCAGTGTATGAGATTATAAGGACAACGTTAAAAATCACACAACAACAGGTTATAGTCCAACAGGTTTAACTGGAAGTACTAGCGTTGTAAGGGGCATAGATAAGATGGATAAAACAAGGCATTTTTCCATTCGAATGGAAGGGTCAATAACCAGGTGCAGAGATTTAAGAGATAGAGGGTAAGACGAGAGGTGAAGAGGCTTTTTTTTGCCTTGAGGTTGGATTGAATTTGGAATTTGTTGCCTGAAAGGGAAGTTGAGTAAGAAATTCTCCTAACATTTAAGCACTTGCTAGAAATTCATTGCCATTGCCTCCAAGGCTACGGGCCAAATGCTGGAAAGCAGGATTAGCGCAAGTGAGGGCTTTGTTGACAGGCCTGGATACAGTGGGCTGAATGGCCTTCTTCTGTGCTATAAACATGAGAGTTCTTCTCAGAATTTGGAATCTACTGAGGATGGGGAATTTGGGATTCAAATTAGGGATATACAAGAGGTTGTAATTGGATCAGTGTAGACATCACAAAGTAACCTGAGGCTGCAAGAGGTTATGAAGGTATGAGGCCATCAAGAGATTTTAAAACAAGGATAAGCATTTTAAGCAGTTTAACCAAGCAACTACCTGACCAGGAAGCAATGAAAGACAGCGAGAACAAAGGTTCTTGTGGCAGAGTGGTAGTGCCTGTATATCTGGGCTGGGATACCCAGGTTCAAGGTCCTCTCCTGCTCCAGAGAAGTGTAAAAATATCTCTGAACAGAGTAGAAAAGAAAAAGACAGTGAGAACAGGGGTTGTGGGTGAATGGGACCTGGTGAGAGATAAGGCTCTCGTAGCAGAGTTTACAGAGTACAGAATATGGGAGGCCAATCAGGAGTGTGCTGACATCACTGTGAAAGCAAACACTGGAAGGTAAAAACACCCACAAGAGGGCATCGGTTCCAATTTCAACATTGGAATAATAGTAGTTATCAGCATTGCTCTGGTCTAAGCAGGAAGTAATCAAAGAGATTGAATAGATATTCCACAACACCAGGTTATAGTCCAACTGGTATATTTGGAAGCAGGAGCTTTCGAAGCACTGTTCCTTCAGCACTCTGAAAGCTAGTGCTTCCAAATAAACCTGTTGGACTATAACCTGGTGTAGTGTGATTTTTAACTTTGTCCACCCCAGTCCAACACCGGCACCGTCATGAATAGATCCTCACCTTTATCATCTGGGAATGGAATTCAGAGCAACGGAGTCTGACACTGAGGAGGGACATCAGGAAGTGCTTTTGGACACAAGAGCTTGGGAAAATCGGCAATTTATTACACCCTCTCCCCACAACCTCCCAAAGGTTGTGGATGCTGGGGGCCAGTAGAAATTTTCAAGATTTATGTTGAGTAAGATTTCAGTTCCAAAGGTGGAAAAGATACAGGTCGGCCATAATCCAGATGACTGGTAGGACGGGTGCAGCAGGCTGAATGTACTGTCACGTAATCCTGGCTGGTTTCCCATCCCCCTTCAGGAGTATTGAGACAAATGGTGCACCCGTATTATTGGATTGATTGAAACTGCTGATCTAGCAAAAGGAAAGTGGTCTCCCAGTGTCTGTGGCTTTGCTGCCAATGGCCCCTTGCATGTATTAAAAAAAACTGTCCCGTGTCCCCACAAAAGAATTAAAACAAGACTTATTTTTGTACACTCACAGGATGTGGGCATCTCTGTCCATCCCAGAGGGAAATTATGAGTCAGCAACATTGCTGTGGGTCTGGAGTCCCATGTAGGTCAGACCAGGTAAGGATGACAGATTCCTTCCCTGAAGGAAATTAATGAATCAATTTCCTGACATAAACAACAAATTCATGGTCATTATTAGACTCTTAATTCCAGATTCTTTTATTGAATTCAAATTTGAATCCAGGTCCCCAGAACATTTGCTGAATTTCTGGATTAATAGTCCAGCGATGAGACCACTCGGACATTGCCTTCCCTTATTTCCTATGGCCTGCACTAGTTTCATGGAATGGAGGTGCCTGTGTTGGGCTGGGGTGTTCAAACCTCAGAGATAGGAGATTTCACATTTGCAATCATGACTTCTCCCATGTCACTATCCAGTGAATCCAATAATCAGTTGGATTCCTTACCATGTCGGTCATTGTACCAAAATCAAAGTTGTCTCCAGCCAGTGGCTGAAGGTATGCTGCCTTAACAGCCTTTTTAAAATAAAATGGCTTCACCATTAAAATCAGGTGAGACATAAGGTTTAAGTTCTCTTTTGTTTAACTACTCATCCTCCTCTGTGTGCTAGAAGCAAGCGTATCTCCTGTTTAGCAGAGCATCAATCCAAGACTGTCAATCCTCATGGTTTGAGAACTCACTTTTAAAAACCTTCAGCCTTTGACAGCAGCCTTTCATTGATTTTGTTGTAAATTCCTGAACAAATCTGGTAGGCGCTGCTTCCTTCTATGTATTTTAAGAATCAAAAATGATGAGGCCATTCAGTCTATTGTGTCTGTGTCAGCTCATTGAAGGAGCTATCCAGTTAGTTTTAGCTGACTTGCTCTAACGCCTTTAGCCCAGCAAAGTTTTCCCCTTGCAAGTATTTATCTAATGTCCTCCTGAAAGTTACCATTGAATCTGCTCACACTGCCCTTTCAGTGTCATAACTTATTTATATTAAAAAAATTCCATTTCCCCTCCTGTCTTTTGACAACTGCCTGAAATGTCTCTCTTCTGATTCTCCACCCTCACTGTGAGGCAAAGCAATTTTATCCCAGAAAAACCTGTCAAAATATTCAACACCTCTAATAAGGCCCCTCAGAATTGCCTTAAACACTGCAAAACTACGGCATAGTTAAGTAGCAGGAAGTTGCACACCAGATTTTCTGTTTTTGGCAGGAGGGGGTGGGAGGCACTTTGGAACTTTTCCTCTCATTGAAAGACAGATACCAACAAGTTGCCACACCTGACTGTCCATTCTGAGCTTCTACAATACAGCAAAACCACATTCACTTGAATGGCTGATTTATGCACAAACACAACAGCAAAACATCACAATCCTTTGTCAAGCATTATCCAGTGGAAATCTGTAAGAATTAAAAGCAGGAATAGGCCATTTGGCCCCTCAAGCCTACTTCCCCAGTTGATAAGGTCATGGCTGGCTTGATTATGGTCTCAAATTCCAATTTCCTGCCTATCCCAGAAAACCTTGAACTCCCTTGTTAAACAAGAATCTATTTCTACCTTAAAAATATTCAATGAACCCACCTGCACTTCTCTCTGACAAAGAAAATTCTAAAGACCTAGGACCCTCTGGAGAGAAAAATATATTTCTCCTCATTTGAGTTTTAAATTAGAGACCCCTTATGTTTAAACGGTCGCCCTAAGATCAAGACTGGTTCGTAAGGAGAAACACCACCAGTTCAGCATCCATGCTGCTGAGTCTCTTCGGGAACTTTCAGTAAGATTGCCACTCACTTATTCAAGCTCCTCCCAACCTGTCCGACCCACCTAAGGTAGCCAATGCTTCAGAGGGCATTATGCGCAGAAAGAAAGAGATTTACAAACTCTTAATCAATACAGGATAATATTGCACAGTGTAGGTAGTAGTTTCTATCTGGATCTGTCTCAATGCAGTGTGACATTGTGCCAAATGGGAAATGGGAATTGATATGGATGATAGAGGCTACAAGGCTGAAAGTACATTCTAAGTCAATAGATTTGTCATGAGCTCACTTTCTAGTGCTATTTCCGCACGTAAGGAATCACAAATTATATGGCAAAATCATTCCAGGTTCACAGGAGATGGATGGATGCAACAAGCTCCTTAAGAGCTGTTTCTGAATGGAGGTGGGGACAGTTAGTTCAGACTTTGGGACTCTCCATGCCATCCCAGGTAAACAGAGTCATGAAAAGCATCCCATGTATTCTTAAAGACGTGGCAACAAAAATACAAGATGCAAAACTGCCATATTTCTCTCATGACCCGTTACTGCCTTTAGCTGTGATGACCTTATGAAAATTTCGTTAACCAGAAAGTTTCCAAGGATTCTGTTTTGCTCTCTGTACACAATTCTGAGAATGGATCCTTTATTCCATCAAACTACTTTTGTTTGGTTAAGTTCAATCTCAAATTCCATGGTTAAAAGATTGTCTGCAAATGTCAATCATTCTGCAATCTGTTAAAGTTGCAAAAATATTCATGCAAATACACAGGCATCTGAACAACTCTCCTTAAATAGCGCTGTTGCTCCAAATGATGCTTCAGTGATTATCAGATGTGAAGACGGATTCCTGGGTTGGCAGGAGAGACCGAATTAGTTAAGACTGTGTTCACAAGAGTTTAGAAAAATGAGGGGAAAATCTCATAGAAACCTACACAATTCTAATAGGTCTAGACAGGGTAAACGCAGGAAAGATGTTCCCGATGACCAAGGAGTCCCGACCTAGGGATCATAATCTGGGGATAAGAGTATGCCAATTAGGACTGAGAATGAGGAGAAATTCCTCCACAAGGGAATTCTCTGTCACCAAAGCAACTGAGACTTAAACATTGACAGTTTTTGAGGAGGAGTTAGATATTGTACTTAGAGCTAAAGGGATCAAAAGTTATGGGGTGAAATATGGATGAGGGGATGGAATTGAATGATCAGCCATGATCATATTGAATAGCTGAGCAGGCTTGAAAGGGCCAAGTCACACAGTCCTGTTGCTATTTTCTAAGGTGACACTGAATGACTGCCATTATTCAATGGGTTTTGGTGGGGGCGCTGTGACTCTAGCCTGCTGGTTCCAGAGACAGTGAGCAGCTGTGATGCCTCACCTCTACAAAGTGCTACTCAGGCACAAGTGGCCATTAAAGATTCCAGGGGTGGAAATCCTACCCAGTGACAGTTGCTCTGGCCAGTCTGAGGCCGGCAACTCTTCCGAATAGCAGCGCCACCTGGAGACATGGTGGCTGCTGCTGGAACCACACTTACTGAAGGTGGCACAGGGCACAGGCAATGGGGGAGGGGGAGGGATAGGGGAGGGTTATGGGGGAATGGATGCAGGGATGTCAGAAAGGGCAGAGAGTTGACTCTCAATGAGATAACCATTGCTTTTCAAGTGCTGCGTCTCTTGAAGAGGCCCTGACTGCCTCTGAATGAAGGACCTCCCCTTCATCCCCAACCCTAAGTTGGCCACATGACTTTACCTAATGTGCATCCCACATGTCAATGGCTCCCAGTGGATGTGAGTGAAAGTCTGAATACTGGTTATTATCCGATTACTTAAGGGTCTCAGTTGGCAAATGGATGGGAAGGGTAACCACAGGTCTTTCTAATGGGGCCTGGGATGGGAGTTTACATCAGAGTCCAATAATCATTGTGGCCCTTGGGAGTGGAGGTAAATCCTGCTGTGTCTGGGTTGGGGGTGAGGCAGAGGGCACTGCGACTTGGTTGGGGATAAGTGAGTGAAGGCATGAGGATGCTGTTCTTTGGTTGGCTCAGGCCAGTGGGCACTGTGCCCAGGCATAGAACTGGCACCATGATCTCTGCCCTTGCTTCAGGCCCTGAATTCATTCAGCTGTAATGGGAAGGCAGCGGGTTTCGGATCAGTTACCAGCCTGACTCTTTATGCGCTCTTCCTGCCTTGAGAGAAGTCATAAAATTGCACCTAATGTTTCTGCTAAAGTACAGCGAAGTCTGTCATGTCAAATTCCAACATTTGGTAAGTGCAGGAGTGAAATTTCTTCAAAGACTGGATGGAAGATCCTCCTGGCCACCAGTTAAACTCATTAATTAATTTATTTGAAGTAATCGGGTTAACAAATGAGTTCCAGTGACAAGCGGAGGAATTTAGCATGGATGGGTTAATTATAAACGGTGCTGAGAGCAATTTCCCTCAGCTTGAGAACATGTTCTCCCTCAAGAAACGCATTTCACACCAAGTGGATAATTTGTTCTTTTCCAAACTGACAGGTGGTAAAATGGACCACTGGAAGATCACTGAGTGTAACCATCAAATTCAGGCTGTTTCCCCCTCACAGTTTGAGGAAGACTACACTCTGAAACCAGCTCAATGTCCCAGCACGTTTCCCCCATCAGATCTAATGGATGGGGATCAAGGTGTCAATAAACAGATATCACCCAACCTGATCCTTGGTAAATGCCTGATCGTGGTCAGCAGTCCAACCCATTGATTATTCAGCAGTTTAAAGGGTTTACCCAGACTCTCTTGTCACGCAGTCTCACCTGACAGAGTCCCTGTGCTCCACCTCATTCTGTGAGCCTGGTCGGCCAATGTCCAAGTGCTGCTCAAGTACCTGCTGCCGAAACTCGGACACTTGGTACTGCCGGTCCTCCTTCTCTTGCCGCAGTTGCCGCTGTTTGGCCATCCATTTCTCTTCTTCATTGTTCCTCTGCAGCAGCATGGCTGAGCTGCTTCCGGGTGGGACAAAACTGTTATGGTTGGAGATAAGAGTGGGGACAGAATGGTGCGGGATGGAAGACTGGTGCAGGTTTGGATGGACTGCTTTGGGGCACGTCAGTGCAAAATCCTTGGGCTTATCTGGAAAAGAAAGCAAACCTCTAAGACTGTGGCTCTCTAATGTTACACAACGTCATTACAAATTTAAAATAAAATCTTTCACTGAATTAGGATGCTCCCCATCCATAACTACACTTGAGAAGGTGATGACAAGGCAGTTTTGTGGATCGTGCAACTCATGGAGCAGAGGAAGAGAGAACTATCACTTATTTCTGGTGAGTTGTTGTATTCTGGAATGTACTGCCTGTAAAGGTGGTAGAAGCATATATTACTCTACATGGGTCTGTCACGATGAAGAAAATCATCTTATTGCAGTCATGAACAGTGATGTCTAGAAGGCAGATAGGGATTTTTATTTTTGCTACTCAGGGTAAATGCTGTGTAAATTGCCAGTGTTAATGTTGTATTAATTGTGCTTTGTTAAGGGGAAGGATAAATAGGTGGAAGGTATTGATTAAATATCTTGAGTACATGCAAAAAGGGCTACAGGGACAGTTGGTTGGTAACAGGCACAGCTAATACATAGCTGCATTCTGTAAATAAACCTACTGCCAAGGAAAGGATCAGTGTCATCTTTCATTACCTGGCTTGGATCTGTTTAACACCAAGTGCTGCAGATCTAAGCTTTTTCAAGGCTGCCTATTAAGGTTATAGAACACTGGTAATCAGATTTAGCTGTTGGCAAAAAAAAAGCGACTCAAAAATTTAGCAGACTAGCTTATTTTTTAAAAATGCAGTTACACGTTTCCATGTTCTCCCTGTACAGGGCATATTGAACACTGATGCTCAATTACTGTAGGGTCAACATTAATATGTAACCATTTGGCACACTGGCAGATTGTATGAAATGTTCAATGAATAAAATTTGTCTGCATGAATGGTCCACGTTTGCTTCCAGTTTACTAAATCACAGCATAATAATTTCCTCGCTGCACACACAGATCATACAAATTTTGCCAAAGCAATCACTAAAAAATAAAGTCTTTGTGCTGAGACAAGGGCCTTGCTAAGATAACAATGTGTGTTTGTGCATGCTATTCTGGTGACCTTTGCAAAATGTCAGATCTTGTTGTTGCATTGGGGAGCGAGTAAGCAGCCAAGCACAGAGGTCCCGATACATCTGTAGCTACAGCCATAGCTAATTGCATTACACAGACAGAAGGTTAGATGCTGATCTGAAAGCTAATTGAAGTTGAGACATTTCAAACACTTGGAGATATCTTTGGCTCCCCTTTTTGGTTCAATAGTTTGATTGTCTTTACTCATCTATGTCCAAACACCTGCCAATCAAGGGAAAGACAGACTTGCAGCTTTCATGACCTCAGGCTGTTCAAAAGTGCCAAATGAACACTTTAAGTGCAGTCACTGTTACAAAGTTGGGGAAAGTGACAGTAATTTGCACATAGCAAGCTTCCTAAAGTAGCAATGGGATAATGACCAGATAAGGGAACCAGGAGAAAGGCCCTTTAGTAGTTTTAGCACCACTCTTTAGCAGATGAACTCACTTTAAAATAACTACTTTCTTGCCAATGAATCCATGAAAAGTGAATACGGAGATCTTTCTTTATACGAATGCTTAGGGCACACATTTTGAAGAGCAAAGTGACTTTATTGAAGTTGTAGGAGATTCTGAATGGTCTTGACAAGCTGAATGTGCTAAGGATGTTTCCTTTTGTGGGTGAGTCCTGGACTGTTTAAAGATTAACGGTACCCTGTTTGACCAGAAATTATCTTCCTCTCAGAAATTTACACAACTTTGAACTCTCTGCCTCAGAAGCTGATGGAAGTGGGCCACTGATTTGTGATTCAGAGAGAGGGGGATGGATTTCTGTTTGGCAGCGGAGTCAAGGCTTATTGTGGTGGACAGGATTTGTAATTCAAAACGCAAACACATCAGCCATAACCTTACTGAATAGTACAGCAAGCTCAAGAATGGTCTACTTTCTACTGTGCTCATGCTTGCCAGTTGTTAATGAACCTTTCACAAACACTTGCTCATTGCCATCCTCGGGAAAGCCATTTCAGTAAATTCAGAATGGAGTATTATCTCGGTTGTACCAGAGTGGTCTCAGCAGATTGGCGTACAGAGGTTCCTCTCTTGTAGTGAAGGAACAAGGGTTCAGTGCTGTAGATTTTAAATAGGGGATATAGGCCAGAGAATTCCTACAGCTGTAACCAGGCCAGTTTAAGTGAGTGTTAAGGAATCGGACTCCACTTTATTGCCGGAATATGTTATTCCTTTTTAACTGTGTCATATCAATTACCTGGTCGGTTTGGTGTTAGTCTCTCTGCAGTCTTCACTCTATCGTCCAGCTGTTGGCCTCGCAGACTGTGCAGCTCTGGCATGTGTAAGTAATGGTTTTCCATTGCTTTTGCTGCATTCATTTCCTTTTCCCTGTTCCTTTCCCGATCTCTTTCCATCTCCCGCTCACGCTCCCTCTCTCGCTCCTTCTCTTTCTCTCTTTCCAGCTCCTTCTCCCTCTCTTGCTCGCGTTCCCTCTCCTTCTCGCGCTCTGCTTCCCGTTCCCGCTCCTTTTCCCGCTCTCTCTCCCGTTCTCTTTCTCGACGGATCTCTTCGTCCATTTGGAGCCTGTGAGTGAGGGCATGGATAAATAGAATCATATAATTAATTATAGAAATTGGTGGAATGCCATGAGGGTACGTGCCAAGCAGCTTCCTCTGTTTTCTGCTTTGAGGTGGAGCATTAAAGGGAGATTAGATTAGATTAGATTAGATTAGATTACAGTGTGGAAACAGGCCCTTCGGCCCAACAAGTCCACACCGACCCGCCGAAGCGAAACCCACCCATATCCCTACATTTACCCCTTACCTAACACTATGGGCAATTTAGCATGGCCAATTCACCTGACCCTGCACATCTTTTGGACTGTGGGAGGAAACCGGAGCACCCGGAGGAAACCCACGCAGACACGGGGAGAACGTGCAAACTCCACACAGTCAGTCGCCTGAGGCGGGAATTGAACCCAGGTCTCTGGCGCTGTGAGGCAGCATGCTAACCACTGTGCCACCGTGCCGCCCAGCTGGACATCATTGTGAGGGGCCGTGAGAGGAATTCCTTTCTCCCAGTGAGGGGTGATGATCTGAAATGCACTGCCTGAAAGGTGGGGGGTGGAAACAGACTGAAGGCTAACACTCAAAGTGACACGGAGACACAGTCAAATTGGTAAGTTTTGCAGGGCTGAGGTGAAAGAGTAGGATGGGTATTGATGGTTTGGACTAACTAGACAGCTCTGTCAAAGACGATGGCCTGACTAGCCTCCCTTCAATGTTGTTAATTCTATGGAACAGGTCCAACTCCCTAAACCATGTTAATCTCAGCCATACAGAGACCTTTTAGTACCACAGCTTGCTCACTGAGACATTGCAAACTGGCAGTGTCCATAACAAAATAATGGCACCCAGAAGAGGATTGGAAAGCAGCAGTCTCCTGAATTGGGTTTTGGTGATACATTGCAGAATCTCCAAGTGGCTGCAGTGTCACCCGGCCTCACAGCTCAGAGGGGACCAGCCGTGGCGGTTTCCTCAATGATCTAATTGTTTTTGTTACAGTGTTAAAGTGCAGTTACTATCGAGGCTATTTCTCTAGCATCCAAATAACCAGACTCTCAGAATTCCATTTCCCAACTTGTTAAAGTGGGATTTAAACTCATACCCCTGTGGAACCATGGGTCCAGTCCATCGCTTGGCACTGTTGCAAAAAGCACCAGCTTTGCCGTCATTAGCCATGATTAGCCAGTGAACATCAAAGGAACAAGGTGTCACAATATCAACAGCTGCCATGGCATTTTATTGCACTTAAAAAGCAACATAGAGTGCACTGTCAACAAACTGCACTCAACAAGTTTCCAAGAATATATTTGGGTTATTGGCACTGTAGTGATTCTTTTATTTGGCCAGTAAAAAACAAAAAAAATTAACATTTATATAATGCTTTTCACGGACATCTCGAAGCACTGTATAGCTAATAAAGCACTTTTGGAAGTGTTGTCACTGTTGTGATGTAGGAAATTAAGGGGAGGCAATAGTGATAGTAATCCATACTATTAATCTAGAGACCCAGGGGACCTGCGTTCAAATCCTGCCACGGTGAAATTTTAATTCAACAAAAAATCTGGAATTAAGAGTCTAATGATGTCAATGAAAACTACAGTCAATTGTCAGAAAAAAATACTTGGTTCACTAATGCCTTTTAGGGAAGGAAACTGCTGCCCTTACCTGGTTTTTGTGGTAGGAAACTAGTTTCTGCATATTTTTTTCTTTCATCGTTGGCTCGGCCAGTATTCATTGCCTATCCTGAAGTGGAGAGTGTGTGGGTCTGGACAAACCAACAATGTCCAGATGAAAGAATTAAAAAAAAAACGTGCAGCAGTCAATTTGCTACCATGAATATCGATGTAATAATGACCAGATAACCTGTTTTTGGATATCGATCTAGGGGTATATGGTCACCATGGATAATGCCACTGCTCTTCCTCAAAATGAGATGGAATCATAAAATCCCTAGAGTGTGGAAACAGGACATTTGGCACACCAAGTCCACACCAACCCTCCGAAGAGTAACCCACCCAGACCCATTCCCCTACCCTATTACCCTACGTTTACTCCTAAGTAATGCACCTAACCTGCACATCCCTGAACATTGGATAATTTAGCATGGCTAATTCACCTAACTTCACATCTTTGGATTGTGGGAGGAAACCAGAGCACCCAGAGGAAACCCACACAGACACGGGGAGAATGTGCAAACTCCACACAGACAGTCGCCCGAGGCTGGAATCGAACCCGGGTCCCTGGCGCTGTGAGGCAGCAGTGCTGATCACTGAGCCACCATGCTGCCCACAAATCTTTCACTTGGGCAGGCAAATCTTGCTTCAGTTTAAAGTCTCATCGAGAGGCAGCACCTTTGACAGTGCAGCACACAGTGAGTACTGCAGTGGAGTGTTGGACTGGATTTCTGTGCTTGAGCCCTGAGAGTGGGAATTGAACCCAGAATCTTGCAAGTCAACTTGTTACCAACTGAGCCAGGACTGGCACAGCAAGAAATCCACACTGTTAAAAGGCAAATTCCACCATAGCAGATTGAGCCCTTGAATTCACATATGCATATGAGAGCATGGAATAAAAATTGAGGAGGAACAGTCACACTGGCATTTTAGGAGAAAGTGAGGTCTGCAGATGCTGGAGATTAGAGCTGAAAATGTTTTGCTGGAAGGATTCCTGAAGAAGGGCTTATGCCCGAAACGTCGATTCTCCTGTTCCCTGGATGCTGCCTGACCTGCTGCGCTGTTCCAGCAACACATTTTCAACACTGGCATTTTAACAAATGAATGGAAATGTGCACCCTATTGACAAACAGCTGAGCGAGAAACAAAAGCAAAAATACCATGGATACTCAAAATTTATGAAATATTAACTGGAAAAACCCAATATAGCAGGCGGTATCTACAATTTCTCAGTCTCTGCCTGATCTAGTGAGCATTTCCAGCTTTCTCTGTTTCCATACTGGCATTAGGAATGGCATTTGATGTTTCGACTGTGGGATACCCCTGCCTGAAACATGAACATCAACCTCGAAAGATGCTTGATGACTTGCTGGGGGAATGGCTTCAACACTTTGTCCTTTTAGTTCAAATTCCAGCATTTTCTGCCTTTCATTATCTTTCCCAGAAAGAAAGTCAGCTGTTTAACCCTGAACTTTTTTCATATATTTCTCATGCTGGTTAAAGCCTGCACGTGGCGTATTGAGGGTAGCTGGAGGTTTACCTCTCTGACAGACGCTCTGACTGTAGGGCAGTCAGTGAAGAATGAGACAGCTCTGCTGGGAACCTCATTCCAGGCAGGTGCAGGTGCATGGCAGAAGGGTGAAGGGGAGGTAGGGAGGCAGGGCTTGCAATCGGGTAGAAAGGTGACCTCAAGGCTGAAAGACAGTATGAATCATCCACTCTGCAAACATAAAGAAGAAACAGCACAATCAGTCAAATTCCTTCTTGACAATCTGTTACTCAAACTCACCAGTACAATACACTACTGTCTCATCTCACTGCTATCAGCAGATGGGCCTCGAGTCGCCCAGGGCCCTGAGCTCAGGAATTCCCTCTCTTCACCCATGCCACTCTTTCATCCTTTAAGACGCATCTTTAAAGCTACCCCTTTGACCCCATCCTTTCTTGATAATAGTATCACATTCAATGTAATAATCACTACTGTGAAGACATGTTTCATTACTCTGAAGAAATGTATCTGTTGTTGCTGCTGTCGGACTTAAGTTGAGGCCTATTAAGTAGGCTGTGTACTCCTTCACCTCAGTGATGGTGATGTTACTTTTGGTAAGCTCAGGTCATCCATCCTGGGGTGGTACTTGTTGGGTTAAGGACATTTTGCCATGGGGGAGATGGTGTAGTAGTCTGTGTGGAGGACTCATCGATTCTCTCTCTTCAATCACACAGTGGAAGGAATGTCAGCTGAATCAAATCATTTCCATTCTGAACAGTCTGCGCAACATAACTCAGGAACTTGGAAGGGCTTTTCTGGAAGAATGGGCTGAGACATTGCCTCCCACCCTCCTTTTTCACCTTTATTGAGGTCCCTTTAACACTGCTGAAGCACAACACCCATCCCTCTAACCACACTCACAGACACACACACACACTCTCTCTCTCTCTCTCTCTGTGGATCCCTCTCTTGGTGCACATAGACTGGGGAGGAGAGGGGAGGTGACAGGGAATGTGGAGTACTATTCACCAATAAATGTAGACTAAAAAAGACCATCGATCAGAGAATGCCAACACGTGGTTTCCAACTTCCTTGCAATGTGGAGGTTAAGTGTTGCAACAACAGCTACATTTAAGGAGCACCTTTGCTCAGTACAGGATTGACAACTGTCAAGAAGAAAGGCTTCAAATGGTGCTTTGCTCCATGAGGTCTGCACTGAAGGAATGCTTATAGAAAGTCTGAAACTTTATTGCTGGAACAGCACAGCAGGTCAGGCAGCATCCAGGGAACAGGAGATTCGACGTTTCGGGCACAGGCCCTTCTTCAGGAAGAAGGGCCTGTGCCCGAAACGTCGAATCTCCTGTTCCCTGGATGCTGCCTGACCTGCTGTGCTGTTCCAGCAATAAAGTTTCAACTTTGATCTCCAGCATCTGCAGACCTCACTTTCTCCTTATAGAAAGTCTGGACTCAACGAGAGGAAATCTGATCAGCTGCCCATTTTAAAACAAGCTCTCTCAGTATATCAATAAGGTACAGTGGCAGCTAGGTTACAGAACTTTGCCAGCAATATATTGAGAGAAAGTTCAGCCCAAGGACACAGATGGTCTTGTTTATGGTTAGCTCAAAGTTTAACTTTGACAAAGTGGAGAATGTGTTTCACACTTGCGTGATGCTCCTTTCTTGAAGGTAAGACTCTTACCAGCAGTCTAATAACTCATTCTTCAATTGTGGGCACAATGAGTGTTGGGAAGCGAGTCGACTTTGGGGATCCTCAAAGAGCCGAATGTTCTTTCATGTATTTTACAAATGATCTTGGTGATGTGCGAGTGTCAATTCACAGAGATAGATGGTGTGGGCGCCCACTGGGGCTGTTTCCTACTCCAAATGATGATTCTGTCAAGCTTGACTGAACCCAAATGTGTTCTGCTTGCTCTCAACTTTCCCACTGCCACGACCCCTCTCCTGCAGCCAGGTTAAAATGCCACTCTCACATTTCAGTGAGCAGAACCTCATCAATTCTCAATGTCTGTTACCAATGGCAACAGGGCTTATTTTTACTGTAATGCAAGGGCAAAAATGAAACAACCTCACTTCACACCTTTTTCATTAAAAAAAAACAAGATGCAAGGTCTTCAGATTCCACTTAGACCCCCACTTTCAAAACTTAACTTGGGCATTTCTGTCAAAGAGGAGGGTGGCCTCAACATCAGGTTTCTTCTGTCATTTTGCTGGGGAAAGCAAATCATATTTGTGTTGCCATTGAGTCTTTTGTACGTATATCACTGGTCTCTCGGCCTATTGCTTCTTCAGTTCCTGTCAACCACTAAATCCGATTTGACTCAAACCTGCCAATATGGACCCCCATTGAGAAAAAGAAATACAAGGAAGTTGGAAGCCAAGTGTTGGCATTCTTTGATTGATGGTCTTTTTCATTCCACATTTATGGGTGAACAGTACTCCACATTCCCTGCCACCTCCCCCTACAGCTCAGTGGTTATCTGCAATGCTCAGGTGGTTATCTTGGACAAAAGTGAGTACTGCAGATGCTGGAGATCAGAGTAAAGATTAAAAATCACACAACACCAGGTTATAGCCCAACAGGTTTAATTGGAAGCACACTAGCTTTCAGAGCGACACTCCTTCATCAGGTGGGTGTGACACCTACCTGATGAAGGAATGGCACTCCGTTAGCTAGTGTGCTACCAATTAAACCTTTTGGACTATTAAAAAAAAAGCAAATTACTGCAGATGCTGGAATCTGAAACCAAAAGAGAAAATGCTGGAAAATCTCAGCAGGTCTGGCAGCATCTGTAAGGAGAGAAAAGAGCTGACATTTCGAGTCTAACTGACTTAGCTTTGACAAAGGGTCAGTGAGACTCGAAACGTCAGCTCTTTTCTCTCCTTACAGATGCTGCCAGACCTGCTGAGATTTTCCAGCATTTTCGTTGTTGGACTATAACCTGGTGTTGTGTGATTTTTAATTCTGTACACCCCAGTCCAACACCGGCATCTCCAAATCATGACGAGAGTCAAGATTAGAATGGTGCTGGAAAAGCACAGCAGGTCAGACAGCATCCGAACAGCAGGAAAATCGATGTTTGGAGCAAAAGCCCTTCATCATGCTTGTGTTGAAGTCTACTGTCAGCAGTATTGTATAGAGGTATTACAGCTCAGAGTGATGCTCCCATCAGTGACCCTTCGCTCAGATGGGGATGGGGTCTGCCCTCAGCCAGGAGCCACACATGGAGCACATTCCAGGAGCAGTCACTGGATACCAAGAGGAATGATGTTTGGTCCATTCTCTTCTTCATTACTCCAACAGCAACTTAGCAGATTGTCTGGCTGGTCAAGGTTATAGAGCTAACAGAGTGAAGGTGGAAACAATGTGAGGTGGGCGGTTTTAAAATGGAGGCGTTTGTGAATGGGGCATTAGAAGGGGGGTGAGTGAGTGCTGGGGCAATAGCAGACCCGGTCTTGGTGTGCGTTCACATACAGGAAGCAGAGGTTTTGATGAGGTAAACACTGTGGTGGGTGGGAAACAAGAGGTGGGTAAGGATAGCATTGGAATGTTCTCTCTGGAATGACAAAAGCGTAGACAAGCATTTCAATGGCAAATGGACAGGTTTACAGGAATTCTGTCAGATGATGGTAACTCTGCTGGGTCAGGACGATTCCTGGTCCAGCCTCAGACAGCAGCCATGGAGTAGGATGCTAATCGATGCCCTCAGACTTCACAATGCTCAAGTGCAGGAAATAGTAAGCCCAGGAGCAAGACAGTCCTGCTGCTGCCTTCACTCAACACAAACTAGGGAATGGCTGAGCCTTAAGGAGGTAAAAACAATGACTGCAGATGCTGGAAACCAGATTCTGGATCAGTGGTGCTGGAAGAGCACAGCAATTCAGGCAGCATCCGATGGCTGAGCCTTCCTGTGGCATGTCACTGACTCCATTAGCTGCATGACAACCAAACAGCATTGCAGCTTAGGACAATTAACTCTCTGTTTTACCTACCCGTGCATCCCCACATGCGCGCGCACACACACACACACACAGACACATCAAAGGAATAGGCCTCAAAATGCACCAACAAAATGAACAGGTCTCTCTTACCGAAAAGCTGGGTGAGGGAATGGGTGATGTGTGAGATAGCTGGAGTGGTAGTAGGCAGTCGCAGCTGCCTCAAGGCCCATTGGCGGCAGCGAAGGCATGCGGAGCTCCTCGCCGGTGTGATACGGCCTGAAGCTGCGGAGATATTCTTCTTGCACGCCCCCTGGTGTGACCACATGAGGAATGGGTCGCTGCAGACTGCGGGGAGTCAAATCAGAACGAGTTTCATTGTCATGCATTAGCATGTGCCCTCCAGAAACAAACACTACCCTTTACCACAACTTTTCTGGAAAATCTGTACTCAAAGTTTAACTCCGGGGGAAGTTTTTTTTAACATTAGAATTTAAATTATTATCTCTTCAGATAACAATCTGATTAAAGAAGTGGGCTTGGCAGAAATGCTTTTAAAGGCCTGAAGTGTAATCAATTTTCAAATATTTGCTTTCAGCACCTTTAAATGCACAATGGAATAAGGTGAATTGGATTTCTGACCTGAAGGCTGATTGGGTGGCTCAGTCGTTAGCCTCACAGTCCAGGAACCAGCACTGGCAAAGGATTGACAAGAGCAGCAGTTTGGAGAGGTATCTTATGTTACTGGGTGTAAGTCATGGGGATGGTGTAGTGCAAGAGTAGGCAATAAAGGCGGACAAAAGAAGACAAGCAACTTGCCTTAATGTCTCAGCATAGAGAAGTCCCATCCCTAGCTGCTTGGGAAATCATCCTCTACAAATGGTCTTTCCTCAAACTGACAGACAACACACAATGATCAACACGGCAATAATCTGGCTGTGCCAGGAGTGCGCCGCTGTGTCTGTGATTGAAGAGACAAGGGGCATGCATTGTTCTGAGGTGAAGGGATTCAGGAGCTGGGTCCATTCCGGGATGTGAAGCTGCAACCCTCCGGGCATACAGTTAAAACTATTCTGGTGAATTTGGGCATTTAATTAGTGAGGGGAAAGGAGTGGCAGTCAAACACTGACGGGGGCAGGGAGTTAATGGGGAAGATGAGGCACAGCTCTAGCCTGACTCAGCAACTGTTTCTCTGGCATCTGTCCAGAAGTGAACAAAATGTTAAGGACATTAATCTCAAAATGAGCCTGGATGAATATGGGGCTGGATCGCAGGATAGGCTAATTTAATGGCTGAGCAACAGGTTTCTGCCAAAACTACAATGTTGAAACAAAGCAGCACATGGCACCATCTGACTGCAGCTGTTCGGATTTACACAGCTCCTTGTGGCTGACTGCCTCCCACCCCCAACCCACCTTGAGAAATCTCAGGACATTTTATTACAATAAATGTGTCCAATTTACAACGCAGGTGACTTCACATTCCTGCTGTTTAAATGCTGGCAGGCGTAGGAACAGAGGGACAGGCCAGTATTCAAGTTGGCTATTCCATTCCTTTTAGTCAGCTGTGTCCCATGGCAACCCGATTTGGGCCCAGATAATCGAGGCCCCGATTTGCAAACATCACAATGGAATAAGAATGGCCACACATACAACGTTGCACATTTCCTCATGATTTTAGTGCACAGTCGAGTGTCAGTTTAACTTTTTGACCTACTGTTCACCAAACACTCCCCCACCCCCCAAACCCGGCCCCACCCCATTTCTACCCATGGCTTGGTGGTATTATAGCCATACTACTAATTCAGAGACCCAGGTAATGTTCTGGGATCTAGGTTCAAATCCTGCCATGGCAGATGGTGCCATTCAAAACAAAAACCTGAAATTAAGAGTTTAATCAAGACCATTGTCAATTATCATTTGGTCCCTGAAAGAAGGAAACTGCCATCCTTACCTGGTATGGTCTACATGTGACTTCAGACCCACAGCAATGTGGTTGGCTCTCATTTGGGCAATTGTGTTTTGACTTCTTCATTCATGACGTGAGGGTGTCGTTGGCCAGACAGCATTTATTGACCATCCCTAGCTGACCAGGATTTGGTTAAGTGTCAAGCACTTTGCTGTGGGTCTGGAGTCACATGCAGGCCAGACCAGGTAAGGATGCCAGTTTCCTTCCCTAAAGGATATTAGTGAACCAGATGGGTTTTTTTGACAATGGATTTATGGTCATCATTACACTCTTACTTCCAGATATTTACTGGGTTCAAATTTCACCATCTGACATGGCAGGACTCAAAAGCAGGTCCCCAAAACATTATCTGGGTCTTTGGATGAATGGTCTAGTGACAATACCATTGGGCCATTGCTTCCCTGTCATTAGGGATGGGCAATAAAAGCTGGCCTGGCCAGTGATGCCAACATCCTGAGAATTCATTTGTTAAAATTACAAAAAGGTTTCCGTCGCTGCTGCGTTAACTTACTTGAGAGGAGGGAATCGGGAATCCTGAACCACCGTGCTGTGAGTGAGGCCAAACGCATAAGGGGTGCCCAGCAGATGAGACGTGATTGATGGAGCTCCCTTCTCTGACTGGTGCTGTGACTCTGTGTGCATTCGCTCTCTGCTGGGGCCCCTGGACACTGGTTCTGGCTGGAAAGGAGCAAGAAGGAAAAATTAAAGAGCGTTGCCTGCACCTGATTTATGACTCAGTCAGACGTGCAGTGTGAGCCTTCAGAAGGCCCCTCCAACATACCCTTTCCAGGTCAGCCAGAATCTGCTTGAAACTGTTTCTCTTCATCACAGTCACATTCACAAATGAAACGCTCCACTTTGTAACAATAACTGTGTGGATTCTGCATTCAGATGAACCTTTCAAACCAAAGCCTTGTCTGACCGCCCAGTGAGCAGGGCAACATAGAAGGACGATTTGAAAATGATAAGACTATGATCCTGCATGATGTTTCTTAGGGTGAGTGAGGGTGGAACACAGCACAGTTTTCAGTTACATTTTAATGGGAAGCCTGAGCAGTGAAGAATGACTCTGGAGAGGACAACCTGAAGTATCGCAGTGTTCAATGAATATGGGTCAAGTGCTGGAAGATCGGTCAGTATAGACTCAATTGGCTGAAGTGCCTCTTCCCCACTGTTTGACTTCTCCTTCTGGGAGAAGTGCATCATCTGCCATGATGGGATTTGAATCCAGATCCCAGAAGGAGGCCAAACAGGAGGAGGGCAAATTTTACACTGGAATAAATCCCCCAAAAAGGGAAGTTCTTTCAATTTTACCACCAACTTATGGTCCAGGAGTGATTCCTTTGGCCATCAAAATGAAACCTTAGGCAGCCCATGCCTCTGGATTCCCTCTCCCTCTCCACTTATTGCTCATTAATCTGTCATGAGGCCTGTTCTCTCAGGCTCCTAGGGCAACACCTCCTGCCACTTGAAGCCTGTTCCCAGCCACTGGGAATCTAAGAGCTCATCATGCAGGATTCAGTCAGTCTATTAGGCCGCAGGTTGTGGTGCGACAAATTTTTCTCCCCCACTGACATTGGCCCATAACTGCAGAACAGGAGTTCAAATTGAGCGTTACATTTCAATACTGGCTTCGGACCACCTCTGCATCGTCCTTATATTCCCCTCCTCGCCACCACTTCTCAAGGGGACAGTCACTCTAATGGAGACCGTCTAACACATTTCCCACCTCTCCCTGACACGAGGCCAGACTGGGAACGTCACGTTCAGCTGTGGCCCTTATCTTTCAGGGAAGAAAAATAAAGGGGTGGCTGCTGAACTTCAGGTAAACAAGTCATGAGAGAAAGAGCAAAATCTTCCTAAGCTACCATTTCACAAAACGAAACCACAGGTCAGCTCTGCCCTGACTCCGCAGGCCTTGCAGTGCTGAGAAGCAACTTTTGAGAAGGGGTAGCGGCTGCAATTTCATAGAAGGGAAGTCACATTTGGTGAACCATTTCCTCTCTCAAGAGATTGCCATGCTCTAGCGGAGGCATGCACGCTGATAATTGCTGACCCCGCCTGACTGCAACGTGCTAACATGTCACATTAAATATCAGTAATGTTATTTCTGAGCTGAGGTGTGGATCCACATCGGATTGAGGCTGGAGAGGTATCAGCCAGGTCAATTTCTCTCTCTCTCTCACTCAAGGAGCCCCATTTTGAAAGGCGGTGAATCTTTCATGCTGCTGGGAGAGAGGCTGCATTCCCCTCCCCCCCCCCCGGAACCCTGGGAGATCGACCAAGCGTTAAAAGTTTTTCAGAAAATGTCAACAGAAGTCAAAATCAAAGTTCAGAGAGCCAGTGCAGACCCACAGCTCTTTTCAATGTCAGGCCACCCGAGGAAAAAAAACAACTCAGGCACTTTCTATTTGCAAAATAGGACTCCAACAGATCAAAGAGGCATCACATGACGGCCCTTGCACTCCACTTTGAAGTAGACAGGCCTTTCTTCAGCAAAAAAAGAATCTAACTGGCCATTAAAATTCTTCTCGGTTCTCTCCCCTCTGCTCCTGAAGACGGTAAACAAAACTTGAATTTCTGTAGCGCCTCAGGATAGAACATAGAAGAATACAGCGCAGTACAGGCCCTTTGGCCCTCGATGTTGCGCCGATCCAAGCCCACCTAACCTACACTAGCCCACTATCCTCCATATGCCTATCCAATGCCCGCTTAAATGCCCATAATGAGGGAGAGTCCACCACTGCTACTGGCAGGGCATTCCATGAACACACGACTCGCTGAGTAAAGAACCTACCCCTAACATCTGTCCTATACCTACCCCCCCTTAATTTAAAGCTGTGCCCCCTTGTAATAGCTGACTCCATACGTGGAAAAAGATTCTCACTGTCAACACTATCTAAACCCCTAATCATCTTGTACACCTCTATCAAGTCACCCCTAAACCTTCTTTTCTCCAATGAAAACAACCCCAAGTGCCTCAGCCTTTCCTCATACCATACCTGGTCTACCATACCAGGCAACATCCTGGTAAACCTCCTCTGCACCCGTTCCAGTGCCTCCACATCCTTCCTATAGTATGGTGACCAAAACTGCACACAATACTCCAGATGCGGCCGCACCAGAGTCTTATACAACTGCAACATGACCTCAGTATTCCGGAACTCAATTCCTCTACCAATAAAAGCCAGTACGCCATATGCCTTATTCACCGCACTATTTACCTGGGTGGCAACTTTCAAAGATCTGTGTACATGGACACCAAGATCCCTCTGCTCATCCACACTACCAAGTATCCGACCATTAGCCCACTACCCCATCTTTTTGTTACTCTTACCAAAGTGAATCACCTCACACTTGGCTACATTGAACTCCATTTGCCACCTTTCTGCCCAGTTCTGCAGCTTATTTATATCCCGCTGTAACCTGCCACATCCTTCCTCACTGTCTACAACTCCTCCGACTTTCGTATCATCCGCAAACTTGCTCACCCAACCTTCTAACCCCTCCTCCAAGTCATTTATAAAAATGACAAACAGCAATGGTCCCAAAACAGATCCTTGCGGAACACCGCTAGTGATGGCACTCCAAGATGAACCTTTGCCATCAACTACTACCCTCTGTCTTCTTCCAGCCAGCCAACTCCTAATCCAAACCTCCAACTCACCCTCAATGCCATACCTCCGTATTTTTTGCAGTAGTCTACCATGAGGAACCTTATCAAACGCCTTACTAAAATCCATATACACCACATCTACCGCTTTCCCCTCGTCCACCTCCTTAGTCACCTTCTCAAAGAATTCAATAAGGTTTGTGAGGCACGACCTGCCCTTCACAAAACCATGCTGACTATCCTTGATCACATTATAGCTATCCAGATGTTCATAAATCCTATCCTTACAATTCTCTCTAAAACTTTGCCCACAACAGAAGTGAGACTCACCGGCCTATAGTTACTAGGGTTATCCCTACTCCCCTTCTTGAACAAGGGAACCACATTTGCTAGCCTCCAATCTTCTGGCACTACTCCTGTAGACAATGAGGACATAAAAATCAAGGCCAATGGCTCTGCAATCTCCTCCCTTGCTTCCCAGAGAATCCTAGGATAAATGCCATCAGGCCCAGGGGACTTATCTATTTTCACCCTTTCCAGAATTTCCAACACCTCTTCTCTACATACCTCAAAGCCATCCATTCTACTTAATTGTGACTCAGTATTCACATTGACAACAATGTCCTGTTCCTGATTGAATACTGATGAAAAGTATTCATTCAGTGTCTCCCCAATCTCTTCAGCCTCCACACGCAACTTCCCACTACTATCCTTGACTGGACCTATTCCTACGCTACTCATTCTTTTATTCCTGACATACCTATAGAAAGCCTTAGGGTTTTCCCTGATCCTACCAACTAAGGACCTTTCATGTCCCCTCCTTCCTGCTCTTAGCTCTCTCTTCAGGTCCTTCCTGGCTACCTTATAACTCTCAATCGCCCCAATTGAACCTTCACGCCTCATCTTTACATAGGCCGCCCTCTTCCATTTAACAAGGGATTCCAATTCCTTATTAAACCACGGCTCCCTCACACGACCCTTTCCTCCCTGCCTGACGGGTACATACTTATCAAGGACACTCAATAGTTGCTCCTTGAACAAGCTCCACATATCAATTACGCCCTTGCCTTGAAGCTTACTTTTCCAAGCCACACATCCTAAGTCGTGCCTCACCGCATCATAATTTCCCTGCCCCCAGCTATAACTCTTGCCCTGTAGTGCACACTTATCCCTCTCCATCACTAGAGTGAAAGTCACCGAATTGTGGTCACTGTCCCCAAAGTGCTCAACTACCTCTAATTCTAACACCTGGCCTGGTTCGTTACCCAGAACCAAATCCAGTATGGCCTCACCTCTTGTTGGCCTATCTACATATTGTGTCAGGAAACCCTCCTGCACACATTGGACAAACACTGACCCATCTAACGAACTTGAGCTATAGCTTTCCCAATCAATATCAGGAAAGTTAAAGCCCCCATAACAACCACCCTATTACTTTCACTCTTCTCTTGAATCATCCTCGCAATCCTTTCTTCTGCGTTTCTAGGACTATTAGGAGGCCTGTAAAAAACTCCTAACAGGGTGGGCTCACCTTTCCTATTCCTAACCTCAGCCCAAACTACCTCAGATGGCGAGTCTTCATCCATCGTCCTTTCCACAGCTGTAATACTATCTTTGACAAGCAATGCCACACCTCCCCCTCTTTTACCCCCACCTGTGACCCTACTAAAACATTTAAACCCTGGGACCTGCAACAGCCAATCCTGTCCCTGTTCTAGCCATGTCTCCGTAATAGCCACAACATCGAAGTCCCAGGTACCAACCCACGCTGCAAGTTCACCTACCTTATTTCGTATACTTCTTGCATTGAAGTATACACACTTCAAGCCACTTTCCTGTTTACAGGCACCCTCCTTTGAATTGATGCCATGTTCCTAACCTCCCTACACTCCAGGTCCTGCACCCTAAAGCTACAGTCTGGGTTCCCATGCCCCTGCAGAGTCAGTTTAAACCCCCCCCAAGAGCACTAGCAAACCTCCCACCAAGGATACTGGTGCCCCTCAGGTTCAGGTGCAGACCATCCTGTTTATAAAGGTCCCACCTTCCCCAGAAAGAACCCCAGTTATCCAAATACCGGAATCCCTCCCTCCTGTGCCATCCCTGTCCCAATGTGCCTTAAAGCCAATGAGCTACCCCTTGAAGTGCAGTTGCTGTTTTAGTGGAGGGAAACATGGCAGCCAATTTGAGCACAGTAAGTTCCCACAAACGGCAAATGTGATAAGCAACCAGATGATCTGGCTCTGAAGTGTTTGAATGATTGGACTCCTTGCTCAGGTACAGTTCCATATGATTCAAGCACCCGTTTCTTGCCTCCAACTGTCCATTCTGTGTGTCCAGTGTCTGTTGAAAAGCAGCCTGCCATCGATACTCCACACTCAGGAGCCAGCGGATGACAGTCAGGGAGTGGAGAATGCTGGCTAGCCTCCACCTCGCTAAGGAGGAGTTAAACAGATTTTTAATTGGAAACAAGTTGAAAGGAGAGGGAGAGATGGCAGGAAAATGGGGGTGAGGAGCATATCAGCCATGATCGAATGGCGGAGCAGACTCGATGGGGCGAACGGCCTAATTCTGCTCCTATACCTTATGAACTTATAAACCTCAACTGTGTGGAACCCATTATGGGTTAGGAATTGAACGACAGCTTGCAGTTATGTAGTGACTTGACAGCATAAACACCCCGACATGCTTTACAAGAGTAGGATCGAGCTTTCCTTATCTGCATGGCCCAGCCAGTCCCAGATAAGCTGCTGAGAAAGTTTAAAGATCATTCACTCCTTCAGGATTCTGTAATTAATACAAGGGCTGTCTACTATAATTGAGAAGCACAACATTGTTGTGGGGGAATAGTAAATGGTGTGTTGGGGGCGGGGGGGGGGGGGGGGGGGAGATGAATTGGATAACTCTAACAAATAAACATATTGGCGCAATGGACTCCTTCTCTGCTGGATCAGTCTATGTTACTAACAGCACACGTTATTCCTGATTTCCAGCAGAAACCTCTGGGTTTATAGGTCATGCCTCTGCATTTAATGTTCCTTCTTGTTCAGCTCCATAAGGAGGAAGAGTCCTCTAATGCCCCTCTTTGTGTTTTTATGCACATCATGCACATCGCTCCGTGGTGGGTGTGTTCTGATTTGATACTCATTGACTCTGAACAGATGGACTTACAGAAGCTTACAGAATACTGAGAGGTCTGGATAGAATGCACGCAGAGGAGATGTTTCCACAAGTAGAGGAGGCTAGGACCTGGGGGGAACAGCCTTAAGAGTGAAGGGACATCTCTTTCGAACTGAGATGAGGAATTTCGTCAGCCAAAGGGTGGGCAATCTGTGGAATTTATTGCTGCAGAGTGCTGTGGAGGCCAAGTCATTGAGTGTCTTTAAGATGGAGTTAAGATAGGTTCTTGATTGATAAGGGGATGAGGGCGACAGGGAGAAGGCAGGAGTATGTGTTGAGAAACATATAAGCTAAGATTGAATACCAGAACAGACATGATGGGCTGAGTGGTCTAAGTCTGATTATGGTCTGATGGAGAGTCCACGGACACTTTGCAAGAAGGACATCATAACTAAATCCAATTAAATATTTTTTGGCTCTTTGGTGCATCTGGGGATGCATTGGTGGCACGGTGGCACAGTGGTTAGCACTGCTGCCTCACAGCTCCAGAGACCTGGGTTCAATTCCCGCCTCAGGCGACTGACTGTGTGGAGTTTGCACGTTCTCCCCGTGTCTGCGTGGGTTTCCTCCGGGTGCTCTGGTTTCCTCCCACAGTCCAAAGTTGTGCAGGTCAGGTGAATTGGCCATGCTAAATTGCCCGTAGTGTTAGGTAAAGGGTAAATGTAGGGGGTATGGGTGGGTTGCGCTTTGGCGGGGCGGTGTGGACTTGTTGGGCCGAAGGGCCTGTTTCCACACTCTAAGTAATCTAATCTAATGTCATCTAATTACCTTGTTAAAGGTGCTATGTAGGTGTTTGTTGTCATTGTTAAACTTAGTTAATGGTCACACATGAATGTTTCAGCAGGTCCGAGCAAATTATGACCCAAACTAGGAAATTGTCCTTTTTGGTCCAGGCTCTGATGAAAGGAACCCAAACTACTACTTTAGTCAGATACAATTCAGTTCTGAAGAAGATACATCCTGGACTCAAAACATTACTTCTGTTTTTCTCCCTGGCAGACCTGCTGAGTTTCTCTGGCATTCTATGTTTGTTTCAGATTTCCAGTGGCTGCAACTTTTCACTTTTATATGAGATTATAAACCCTTTCTGCACAGAATCAAGTCTGGAAGCTCACTGATGTCAATGGTTACACAACTCACTGGGGAGTGGCAGCAACCCCATTGAGACATAGAAACTGTAGGAAGTCATTCAGCCCATCAAATGCGTTCTATTCATTTCACCTGATTCTGGCTAATTTGTATTCAAACTCCCCACCAGTGCTGAGGGCGAATGAACCTCTTGGTTGTGACTTCGATGATGTCCCGAGGGTAGTCTGAAATGGTCTCTGAGCTAAAATTACCAATGGTCCTTTCTCTCTCTCTCTCTTCCTGTGGTTACTGCAACTTCCTGCCACAAAAGCAACTGAGCGAGCAGTCAGCTGCACAGATTTAACAGAAACAGGAAACGTCAGTTTGAGCAGTTCCCATCATGCATAGTGAGCAGGCAGAGAGAAACAAAATCCGAGTGAGTCAAAAAACAAAGTCCATGGTCAACAAGCTTAAATCAAATTAAGTTGTTTGAAGTCTGATAATGAGACACTACCAAGAGTTGACCCTCCTCCCCACACAAAAACAGCCAGGATATCTTCCTGAAGTGGCTAATCCCCCTGACCACATCTCCTCAGACACCTCTGGTTTAGCATAAGAACACAGGAAAGGAGTAGGCCATTAGTTTATCAACCTGCTTATCCACTGTCTGCTCGGGAGAGAATCACAACTAATTGTTATTGTTGTCAATATATAGCTGAACAATCTCAGAAAAGGTGCTTTAATTTCATACTGGCTTCACAGAATGAAAGCATCGCTTAGAATTTCACAGTACAGAAGGAAACCATTCATTCCACCATATCTGAATCAGCTCCTGAAAGGGCTACCCACCTAGTCCCATTCTCCAGCCCTATCTCCATAGCCCTCTAAATTCATCGCTTTCAAATATATATCCAGCTCTCTTTCAAATGGAATCCACCTCCATCACTCTCCCAGGCAGTGCACTCCAAAACCTAACAGCTCATTGAGTAAAGACGTATCTCCTCATCTCACTCCTGGTACCAACCTTGACATTGTGACCGCTAGTTACTGATATACCAACTAGTGGAAACAGCATATCCTTCTGTACAAGTGTTCATAATTTTGAAGTCACCTTTTAACCTTCTGTGCTCTCAGGGCATTGCTCTGCCGGTTTAACTGTCCCATTCGGTACTGCTCTCTATTAGGTGCTAGGCAGATGCAGAGTTCGGAAAGGGGGCAGCAGCATTCACAAATCACCGGGGCAGGTCGGGATGTGGGAGCTCCGTTAATGCCAGATCAGAGTAAGCCAGGAGATTCAAAACGAGTGACTATAATGTTGGCTGTTAAAGTGACACCTCAGAGCTGATGATTGCTTTTTGAGAACTTCACGTGATCCTCAACAAACTAGCTGCTCCAATTTGCACTGAATCTCCCTTCGTTTCATGACAGAGTGGTTGTGGCATGTTGTTTCTTTGCTGCCCTTCATGCTGTCCCGCACTAGAATCTGGGAGCATTTTACGAGAGAAATGGAGTTACCTCATACAGCATCCAGCAAGAGAGGGGACACTGCTAACACAGAAATATGTAACTAAATGATTTCCTTATTTCTCCTTTTCCTTCTGTTACTTTTAAACATCTCCTTTCTTTTGTGGGAAAGTGCTTGACATCTCCCCATTTGATGCAGATCCAAATCTCTCATCAATGTCCTAGCCTTCCCAGACAAAATATGAGAGTGGACCCTAAACCAACCTGGACTGTGGCTTTGGATAAACAGTAAGCCAGCATCTCTTGGTTTAAAATATTTCCCACTTCACGTAGCTCATGTCTCAAAAGGTAGCCAGTTGCCTCTTGTCCTTCCAGCCTTTGTTTCATGCACTGTTTCGCAGTTCAACTAAGTATAATCCACAAGGGCAGCATAACCACAAAGCAACTTAAAAGCATTACCACATAGTTGAAGAGATCAGTGAACAAGAACATTCTCCCAAAATACTACCCCAGTTCGTTCAAAACACAACTTGATTTGTTGCTGCATTCTAACCATGAACAGTATTTACAGTTGAACTGCCAAGCATAATATTGCTGCACCCAGGAGAAGACTAACAGACTGTTTGTGTGTGGCTGGTTTACACAGTATACACTCTGTCACTCCTTAACCATACACAAGACCTTACACAGCAGATTTTAACAGCAACGTGCAGGGAATACAAACAGGGAACCACACACATAGGGCTAATGCAGCTGTCATATGGACTATTTTCAGCGGTTGTCAAAGTTGGACTTTTATTTATTATACAAAAGTCAGTGAAGCCACTAGAATTATTCAGCGGATTGGCACCAATGCACGGAAGGAGGAATCGTATTTAAGCTGGCTTGCTTTAATCGTAAGATTTGATAGGTATCAATGTGTGATATCTGAAATTCACTGCCACAAGTGCTCCCACCACTGCCGCTATGGATAAGACCAAAGCAATCCAGCAGAGCTTCAACTCACTGCCACAAGAGCTCTCAAAACTATCGACGGAGAAGATCTCCCACCAGGACAGTGGGCTTCCATGGATAGTGATGATTCACACTGGTGCTATTTTACATTTTACTGGATCTTTACCTCAATGCTGCTGTGTTGGCGCCTACTCCATCAAGCAGGCTTTAACTCTGACTGTTGAAGTTGGCAAAACAGCCAGTGGTGTTTGGTTTCAGCTTGTTGTGTTGGACTGCCACATAATGGTTGCAACATTGGCATTCTTTTCTTTCGAGGGGACCTCTACCTGAAATGGTGGGGTAGGGGGTGTTGGGTGGGAATGCAGTGCTCTGGAGAAAGAACTGAGAAACATAACTAATTGGATAGTTCTTCTAGAAAGGTAAAGTTGCCAGAGGCCCAGTAGACCACAGGACTGCTCTCTTATTAGAAAGATGACTGGCAATGGTTCAACCTGACGGTCAACACGTGTCAATTTAAGGGGAGAGGTTAAGAATAAGAGCCCTTTATGTTAACCTCAGTTAGGGCACAAATTGAACCCATGCTATTGGCATCACTTGGAATCACAAACCAGCTGTCCAGCCAACTGAACAAACCCCCCCGCCCAACTCCCCTCCTTTCAGAGAGCCAGCATGGGTGAGATGGGCTGAAAGATGTACATAAAATGGAACAAAACTCAAGTCTCAAAAATGGCAGTCAGTCAGAGAAAAGAATCATGGACAGACCCATAACCACTCCAGGCTGCCCATTCATTTCCATTCCTATTGGATCCATGCCAACCCCATTGACATCCTTTTGATGTGGGCCCAGCCTTCATTCTAAATGCTAGACTGTTCCACCAATTCATTCTATTTGGGAACTGGATCCTAATGTATTTAAAACAAACTTTGCTGAATGAGGCTGTTTTAGTCCTTAGGAGCAGTGTTATTTCTTATTTGTTGGCTGATTTTTTAGATTCCCCTCTATTGGACCAAGCATTATAACCTAAGAATCGACATAAGACAATAATGGGATAACCTCCAGAGCAGTGCTCCAGCTGCCACTGCAAGTCCCCATACCAAAGTCTGACCTCTGTTTCCTCGACCCCCTGAAAGCTAGACTCACATTGTATACACGCTGCACCCATTAGTTCCGTCAAAGCCATGGTTCAATGCATTTCAGGCAGGAGGAGGTGAGAGTGAATGATCTTGACATAAATAGAGGAGGGCAGGGAGAGGGCACCAGCTGAAGATGAAGAGAGAAATGTGACCATTATGAATTCCTTCAGCAAGTGAGACAGCAGGACTTATTAAATAACATGTATCATATCCTAGGTTTTAGTAACGGGGCAGAGATTACAAGAAGAAAGCAGTTATGGCAAACTTTTAGACTTCA